>NC_034438.1:21964316-22313541 GCF_002078875.1 Numida meleagris
TTTGGCAAAAGCAGCAGCTGTAATTTTTGTGTGAGTGTTGAACTCCTAGGTTTTTTTCAGATAGATGAATGGTATGCTTTCAAGTGACTATTCTTCCAAACAATCCCTGTTTGTTTGTGCTTATTATGCATCAGCAGTTTTGCTTTCACATTGAAAATGTACAAAGATACAACTCATGGTCATTAAGCTGTGCTAGAATGATGCCTACATGAGTCCCGAAAAGAATTTATAATCAGGCTAGTAAGAAGTCCTTGGTGGCTTAAAGGAGGTGGCAGAACTTCCCACTTCTGTTTTGCTGCTTTGAATCCTGGATATGGCTCATCATGACATAAGGCTGAATGGAAGAATTTGCAAATAAAATTTGTGGGGACTAATATTATAATATCAGTCAAAGTAAAAGTCATGGGCAATTAAATGCCTGAGGCAAGATATGTACTAGCATCTAGTTGCATGAAATCCTTGTCCTCCTGTCAGATGTCGGGCAGATATGAGTGCTCTCCCCCTCTAAAAGTCAGAGCCAGTCCTTCTACAATGATACCTATCCAGCATGTCATGGGACTACACAAAACCCTTCTGGTTTTCCAGAGCAGTGCAGGTTGTTCATGAATAGTGAAGGGTGAAATGCAACCTATCTATACAGCCTCAAAGTCAGCATTTGTGAGAGGCAAGTCTCTTTGTGAGAGATACATGTGAGCACTGGCAAGAGGTGAGTAGGACCTGGACATTTCCAAAGATGCTTTTTCATCACAGTGTTGCCTAGAATGCTTTGAATATTACTCGTTTTATGGCTGTGCAGTCCTGAATCTACTGCACTTTGCCCTGCTGGAGAATATGGCAGAGACTGGTGAGATTCTGGGGCTGAAAGAAAAGAGAGAAATTCAGATGGAGTGTGCACTATTCAGTGCAAATGGTGGCAAAAAGCCAGTCCTGCCAAATTCAAAACTGAATTTTCCCATTTTGGTAGAAATTAAAGCACTCCACACAGCCATGGACTGTAACACAAAACTCTGGACAAAACTGCCATCATGTTCCCAAAATACACTATTTGCTAAGCACGGGACAATCACTAAATCATTTGTAATGAAAGCTGTAGAAAATCCTTCTTGCTGCATAGTATGTGTTTTTCCCCACACTGAGTATGTAAACTGCATCCAAATAGAATTAACCAACAAGTGTCATGTAAGCCTCTCTGGGACCTCTCTGAGTCCTCCTTCAAAGGATGAAGAGGGTGGTGAAGTTATTTGGAAAATAACTCATTCCTATGTCAATACCAGGGGGAGAAAGATTAAATTTATTGTTTCTTGTAATGGGGCTGACTTTGTCAAAGCTATAAAGATGCCAAGTTTACCCATTAACTGTGTTTGACCCATTGTTTAAAGCTGCTGGTACATAATGTTTTTTTCTATTCTCGTAAGTCCAGGCAACATCTGCCAGGCACTGCAAGTAACCAGCTGCCCATTTTCTTCTCTTTTTCAGAGGTAGCTGAATTCTCGCCAATTCTTTTATCAAAAAAAAAAAAAAAAAGGAAAAGGAAAAGTGCGTGAGAATAAGTGAAACAAGATGTTCAAATAAAATGAATCCCACTTTGTACAAAGCTTCAAAACCTTAGAAAGGTAGTTCCCCATGGGATGCAATACAGTAGTAATCTACTGGAAGGCCTTGAGCTAGCAAGAACTGCAGTTCTGCCACCAGGATATTTCACTTGAGGGGCACCTGCCTCTTTCTGTGAAGACATGCAATTATGCAATTTTCATGTAGAGTCTTAAAATTTTCAATGTTCCTTTCTCCACCACGGGAAAAAAAAAGCACCAGCTTTATACTTTTAGTTTCACAATTCCATAATTTTGGTGTATATCAAATAAAATGAGGAGGATAACAAACCATGCATAAAAAGCAAATAAACTGAAAATGAAGTGTCAGGCACTGTTTAAATGTTGTGCATGTTTGCTGTATGCTCCCTGTTTTAGGCAAAGTTCATCTCTACATGATTTATCTCCATGCCAGAGAAGCACCAGAACAGTGGAATTATTTCAAACAGAAGCTCTCATGGTAATTGTTAGGGGGCTACAATGGATAATGTGTGAGGTGAGAAAAACTGGATCTGGATATGTCAAACAAATGATAGTTTAGTGCCTTAGGCGACTGTAAGCCAGAGCAGCCCATGCTTCACGGTGGGAAAAGGTTGGATGTGCTCTCCCCAGCTGGCCCAGCCCTGCTGCCCTGGGCACTGGGTCCAGGAGCCTAACCTTCCCCATGACCAGGAGGAACAGGGAGACCAAGCTTGGAGCTTGCCTCACTCTTGTACCATGTAAGCTGCATGATTAGCAACCATTTCTGCAAATAGTGACCTCTGAAAGAATTCTCATTCTTTTGGACTCCATGCACAGGCTTGAACAGAGAGACAGGTGCTCAGTGCTAACTCTCATGGACCAACCTCAGAGACCCTACACTCTAATATATAATTATTGTCCCTTTTCTGATGAAGGACTTGGATAAACTGTGCAATTAATCTTCTTTTCTCTCTCTTTCTACCTTTCTTGCTTGCTTCCCTTTTTGTGAATTCATGGTAGATTTACTGCCTTGGGTGAGATTTTCAAAGCATTCACAGATGACCTAATCTTGCTGCTGTTGAAGCCAACTGGGAGTTTTGCCAATGTGTTTAATGAGAACAGTTAGGCCAGTGCTGGGAGCTTTGAAGCCCCCACTTTGTGTGTACGCATATGAAGGTGGGGAACAGGGTGCAGATAAAATGAGAACCAGTCTAAACTTGGATCTACCAAGGGAAAATAATACAAACAAAACCTTCTTGTGGTTCAGAGGAATCTCTTCTGCCATTTTTTGCTACATTCCCAAAAAGCATTGACCTGAAGTTGTAATCAGCACATGGACGCTCTCCTCTGAGGGACTATAGCTTGGCTTAGTATCGCTTTCATTTACATTTTGAGGCTAGCTGTTTTTCACTGGGTTCAGAGCCCACCTTTTTTCTTCAAGTGCACCAGTGAACTTTTTGCTAGTAATTAGTCAGGAATTTTAAAACCAGGAAGGATCATCATAATCATGCAGTTAGACCTCCAGAATAATATAGGTTGTAGAGTTAGTAATTTCAGTATTCACCCACAACTTCTGTTTGCGTTACAGTAACACATAGAATATTTTTCTGTGTATGTATGTGCTTTCAGTGCCATAGATAGGCAAATATACATGTAATCTATCTGGGTTGGGTCTGTCACAGAGAGTGAACAAATTACCTGGTCTGAAACAGACAAGTGATTGTGAAAGACAGATTTAAAAAAAAAAAAAGACAGGAATTTTTTGTTGTTACTTCTGAATTGCAGCAATATTTTCTTGTTGCCCTTGAATATATAAAATTTATTGATTTTGATTGGCATTGCCTTCTAACATTGCTAGATTGGGCAAAGATTATACCCATTAACACAAAATGCTTTCATAAGTTCAATTTCTTCATCTGTATCCAAGAGTAATACTAAGAACAGTATTTCTCCAGAATAGATTACTACACTTGCCTGACTTAGGCATTGCCAAGAGAGATGATAAACATGCTTGAACTTGCTTAAAACACTCTTGCCAGTGTTAGCATTTCATGCAATAAAGCACTGACAGATTTTAGAGATTATAGTATTTTCCATAACCTATCAAAGACAGTTGGTTTTAAGATATTACTACTTTAAAAGCCCTCAAGCCCTAGACAATCTTCGCTTAAAAAACAGCAGAAAAAGAATATAGTGAAGAGAAAGAGAAGGAATCAATCTGCCTGAGAAAGTCCTTCAGCACAAAGTGTTAGGACGTGAGAAAGGAAGTATCACTCCCTGTTTGATTGGTTTGTGTATTCTTATACCCTTGCTCCAATATTCTTAGCCAAAGAAGTTGCCTGCAGTGATGCTGGTGGTTACTGGACTGTGCAGACCCTCACCTGGCTCAAGCAATGTGTCTGTCCAACTGAACATGAGAGGCCCAGGGAACACTGACAAGGTCTCTGGAAAGAGGGTCTGCGGCTGACTGAATAATGCAAAGAAAGTGCATTGCCAGAGTGAATTTTTATAGACTGAAATTCATAGTAATGATCACATTCCTCAGGATGTAGTAAGGAGGTATGAGAGAACATCAGAGGATGCAAAGGCTGATGGGATTGCATTGGAGGACTGTGTGTTGTGGAAGGAATGAACTCTGGGGAAAAGCCTAACCTGCATTTTTTGGGAAACGGTCTCTGAAGGCATCTGCCTCTAGAAACAAGAGTGGCTCTTCCTTGAACAGTGTTGGTCAGATGGCTCAGAGTAGTGTAGCCAATTAGTAATCAATCTGTACGTCTAATCAGGAGTCCAACACTCTTTATTACTTCTTTGGACCCTATTTATTTAGCAGTGCAAATGTAGCTAATTCTTACAAGTTTGAGGGAGAATAGTTAATTAGCAATTACAGAGCTCTAGCACTGTATAGAGATACTTCGTGTTATGCAAAATTAGAAGAAAAAAAAGATTTCTAAAAATGGTTCTTAGAATTATCCTTGCAATGTTTAATTGTTTTATCGTCAAGACCACTAACTAGCAGATATCTTCTGTAGCTTCATGCAAGAGCCTGGAAAGGCATCTCTTCAGAGTATGTTTTCTGGTCCATTAAAAATCATGTTTTCATTTCTGCTTTAAATGTAACATTTGGCTGTGTTTCTTTAAAAGTTTTTTATGTACTGTTACTGCAAGTGCTTTGACTGTGCCTCTGAAAACCACTAAACAACAAAGTTGTTGTAACCATTGCTGCTTGATCTTTCTGGGAGGCCAGTCCCACACAAACCTCCTTCTCTCTCCAGAATACTGCATATTGTAGATACAACAACAACTTTCAGTTTAGTCAGGGGAGAAAAATGCAGGAGCTTTCTCCTCCTTCAGATTGTGAATTAATTTTCTGTTTCATGAATACCAGTTTCAATAGCTGCGCAGCCATTTACGTTAACCAAAAAGACTCAGATATAACAACAAGCAGTGTGGTGAGATGCTATCTCAAATTCACTCTTCTGGGACTGAACAGGGCATTATATTTAGAAATGCTCCCAGATTTTCATTTCTTTTGATGCTTTTAGACTCTTCATGTGCTCTAAATGTAATGACAGGTATATAATTGAGAAATTATCAAAAAAAAGGTTATTCTCATACGTCCAAAAGACTTTTGTTTTCTGTCTGTGTGAGTCACTGAACTCTGACACTTCATACTGTGATAGCTCTAGCCATATTCTTGCAACTGAAGAGAAACTAAGGGAAAGGCAAACTGAAATAAGTGGCAAACATAATATTATTCAGTTTATATTTGATTTGGATAAATGTAGAAAGAAAATTATTCTCACATTCCATTAATGTTTTTGAGATTTTTGCAGCTTTTTTCCAATGCTGAAATGGGAGGAGGAAATGAAAAGCAGGGGAATGACATCAATTAATGCACTGGAGAACAGTAATTTGGAACAGATGAACTGTATCGTTTTGTTTAGGCATGCTTAAGGTCTTTCATCTTAACTGTGGCCTTTTTAATGTGATTGTGTATTATTACAACTGGTTAAAAGTTTTTAGGGAAAATGTAAAATGAAAGGGTAAATAGAAACTTGTGTATGTTTGAAATGTCTAAGAATGGTATTAATCCCTTCCAATAAATTTGGAAATACTTCAAATCAGAAAACTTGTTGGAAAAGCACATTTCTCCCTGGCAGCTTCATTTTGACTAGTTGACACAAAAAATGATAGAAAGCTCTTCACCAGCTCTACTAAACACTTCCTTTCTGCCATTTGCCACTTTGGCTCATTTTGTCTAAAGAAAAGGTTATTCTTCTAAAAACTGTTCTAAGCCTTCCAGCTGTTTGTCCCCTTTGCGTATTGCTGTGCGCCATGCTGCTGCACAGCCATTCCTCTGCTGCAGGTGTGTGGAACACTTCCTGACAGCCAGGGAAAGGAAACACAGGATGCAGCTAAGATCCAGATGAGTTTAATGCTGAATCAAGGCCAGTGGCTGAACATGGAGGGACATGTTATTTCAGTTTTTTCAGCTCTAGCTCAAAGAGTCAATTAAACATGTTTTCAGTATGTTAAGGTTATCTGTACAAGCCAGAAGGGGTTGCAAACCTCAGACCAGAACTGCCCAATGAATTTGACTGAGCAATGCACGCAAAAATGCCTTGCTCCCACACCAAACTGCATGGTCTCTGATGAGGGCAAAAGAAGGTTTGGATTCTGTGTTTGTGGAGGCAGGGGGCACCTGTCTGTTATAGAGGGAAGAAGGAAAGCAGGAAAGCGAATGAAAGGGGAAGGGGAAGGGGAAGGGGAAGGAGAAGCTGTAGGGCAGCCCAACTGTGCATGTATCCAGAACTCTGCAAGCCTTGATTGTATCCATCCTGAACACAGCCTCATTTATTACTGCTGGAAGATGTATTTGCTCTTTTGTATTCAAATGGCTTTTAAATCTAATAAGATAAAAGACTGGGATCACCTGGTTTAAAATACATTTTTACCTTCCCAAAATGGTCTTTACTGGTAACACTCTCAGTATAGTTTCCTTCCTGAATAAGGGACAGTTTTCCATAATATAAAAAACTCTATGCATGTTGCTTTTCTTTCATTCTATAGAAGGATTTCTAAATCTGATAGGTTTGTCAGCCACTGTGCTTCCAAGTTTTTTTTGTTTGTTTGATTAGTTCAGGTTTTTCTGTAGTTTAGTTTAGTTTTTTAGTTATTTTCTGCTCAGTGTTGAATATCCTCCCAGTATTGATCAAATTCCTGTAACAAAGACTTGGTATCATCTGATTGTTCCACATGTTTTGACTTAGAGTCAGAATAAAGTAAAAACCGTGTATTTGCTATTGCAGAAGATAAAAAAAAAAAGAACAACACCTTGCTTACTGGGAAGTAGATTTAACATCTTGTAAAGTAAATGGAATCATGGTGTAAAGAGGTACCTCTCAGTACAGTCAGGTATGGTTGCTCATAAAATTCCCAGGAGAATATTTATTCCACAGTCTGAGAAAAGAAGGAAGTCTTAAGAGAAAAATATGAATATAGTGTAAGTTTCAGAGTAAAAAGAACTTCCTATCCAGGCAAGGAAAATAAAATGTTGATAAACTGGAATTTCCCACAATAAACAGATTACACTGGAAAAAGAAAAAACAGATAACAAACAAACCAATTGCTGCCAAATCAGCTCTTGGTTCCTACTTTGATTTTCACAGCAAGGTATGATGGATTTGACCATGAAAGTGCTGGAGCCCAGACTTCTACTGCTGTGCACTGTAGCGTACAGCTTGTATAGTTTGAATTACTCTTTCTCAAATATGGCAAACCAAGTCTAAATGTACTTGTATAAAAGAAGTTTCATGAGTTCTTAGTACACATATTTTAACAGTACTCCATTTCTGCTGCAAGTATCTCTCCTGATCTAGTATTGTGTTTGCCTTTTTTTCCTGATTGCATTGCACTGGCAGATTATAGCTGCTCTTTAATCAACTTCATACTAAGCTCTTAGTCTTCCTAAGTCATTTCCATCTGATGCTTTTGTCATGAGTCACTACAGGGTCAAGTTCTGGAATGTCTTCATAAGCCAAGTACAAGTAATTTCCATAGGGCAATTTTTTTTTCCCTACTAAAACATGGAGTAGTTAAATTGCAATGTTTGTAACAACATGAGGTGCTACAAAGTTATAGCTTGGACTGATCTGTGATGTTCTGAGAAGTGCTCTGTGGCTTTGCCACACATAGAAAAGGCCTAAAAGTTGTGCCAATAAAAACTTTATTGCATATCACATCATTGGTATTACTAATTGCATATAATTTACTCGGATCTTTTCATGTCTGAGTCACTCTTAAAAATACAAAGGATATTCTGAAAAACATCCAATTTAAGCTTACAATGAATGTGAGGAATTTCATAAAACTATCTTAAAGTTTGGCTCTCTAAATGTAAAACATTAAGAAATTATTGAAAAATATATTCACAAAGTCACTTTTTTGCCCTTTTATTGGTCCCTCAATCTATCATGCTAGCAACTGCATTATGATCTCATCAATAAGTTTGATTCTTAAATGTAGTGCAGAAAAGATACAGTGTGTTACTTCTTCCACATCAAGGAAAAATATCTTAGGAAAAAAATCGACTGTGTTCTGTTTAGTACCATAGCACCAAGAGTCCACTCTGCCAAAGGAGAGAGACCACAGTATATGACTAGATTTCAAAACTGCCTATAGTAAAAATTCTAATCTTAAACCAAACGTCCTGTGTCAGTGAAAATGGCACTACCTGACATTGTGTGTATAAGAACATTTCAAACATAGATGTGTTTTATAAACAGAAATAGAAATTTGCATACTGTAATTTGTTACATTCATCCTGGAAGTCAAAAAATGCAGTTTAAATATGTTTGATAACTTCTGTTTCAGACATATGGATCCTGAAATATTTGCTTAACAGAAACCACTTTTACTCATCAGCTATGTCCCTCCACTAAATATATAATTAAAAAAAAAGATTTTTATGGAGTAAAATGCTTACAGTTCCAGATACATGCCTATGCAAGTTACATGCACATCTAATTCTTACTACTGGATGACATTTTTTCAGTAAAGAGTTGGAATGTCTTTCAAATTTCTTACCATGGAACAAAGCAGTGTGTTTGCCAGGCTTTAAAATAAAGAACTTAAAAAAAAAAAAAAAGAGAGAGAAAGGAAACAGAGAAAAGGAGAAGATGAAAGTGAAAAGAAAAAAATAGAAAAAGATACACTTCAAGAGAAGCTATTGGTTAACATCTAAATAATTAGATGTTAAATAAGAATGCATGCAAAGTCCTGCTTATTTACCTAAAGATGTTTGAACCTGCGGTGTTCCTTCGTAATGCTTTAATCAAAAGGATAGTTTATTCAAATACAATTCATACACCTAAGGATTATTTATTTTTGCAAAAGCTGAGATTCTGGCGTTGTTCTTAGTGCCCTAAGAGAGATGAAAAAATGTGAATGATGCCAAAATGGTGTGTAATTCTTACTGATTTGAGAACATTTCATCCAGTCTTGGGAGGTTTGTATCAATTAGAGAAGAGTTTAGAAAGTGCATTAACAACTATCTCTGCTTCCTGTGCTAGAATTAGGACAGGTACACAAACATACTCACTAAGTAGCACACTCATGCTGTTGTGGGATGCAAGGCTGTTAGAGAATTATGCACACAGGGGCTTATGTGCTGCTTGGATTTTATTCTTGACAATAGTGTGGTTACAGTGCATATGGCGGACTGGCTCATCATTAAACAGATGATCTCAGCTACTGACATGGAAGAATTACTTACAGAAAGTAGAAAGGATGCCCTTTATGAAATAGTCTCTGAAACAAACGGTGGTAGCAGTCCAAGATGATCCGAAGTTATGAATCTTGCTGACAGAAAAGCTAATCAGCAGAACTGTTACCAGCAGCAGCAAAGGAATGCTGAAGAAAAATGTTGAAGCTTGGCCAATTCCTGACAGCCAGGTAGCTATTTGTCAAGAACGCCTTGCACAGTTTGTGGTAGGCAGAGTCTGCCAGCTTAACCCCAAGATGCTGGTCTCTTCACACCTCAGTGTACCGTTGCCACCTGCATTTGGATCCTGAATGCTGGTTAATGGAATTGCAGGAGGCTCACAAGCACCAGGACAAAGTCCTGGGAGAGTCCAGGAAATTGAACGTGGTGCTGGAAGATACCAACACATATCTACCCCAAATTATAGCTGTATGGATCTACCTTAGCCCATTGATTTTAAGCAGTTATTTGAAGCATTTATTTAGTGTATGAAGCCTTAATTTTTTTTCATCTTTTCTATACAAGAAGTTACTCCTGTTTCTTAGCTTAGTTGAATTCATGTGATTTAACATCTTTCTTGTCTGACAGTTTTGTTTAGTTTCATCCTCATCCCTCTCTCTTTTCTTAATGCAATTTGACAACAATTTTGAAATAGAAAACAATTCTAAACCAACACCCACTCTCTTTTAACTTTAAGACGATGTTTTAACAAATTTTTAAATTCAGAGATTTTTTTAAAAAGCAGTTTTGCTATCAGTTTTCCTTGGTTGAATGGCTGTTTTGAAATATAAGAACTGACCATTTCTTAACTAGCTATGTTCTGTGAGATTTGCTTTTTTATATCTAATACTACTGATCTGCAATATTGGTGTAAATGCAGATCACCTGTAGTAAGTGACCAATTAACTGATTATGATTCATCCATAATCAGAGTGATTTTAGAAGTAGCCCCCTTGTGAGACTCATGAGACTACTCAAGGAGAGAACACGCTGAATTTTGTTTTATTTCTGGGCATGTTTTGTCAATACAAGGCATTAAAGAGGGAGCCATAATTGAGCTCTTTTCCTCTACAGCAACATGATTTGGTAAATTCAAGAGGTATTTCAAGTGATTCAGAGGCCCACCAAGCAGCGAGAACTACCCTCCTGAATAATTATCATTCATTCTGAAGGTATTAGGTAAACTATCGTCAGCTAGATTTACTCAGCTGCTTGGAACATAAACACCTTAGATTTAAATCTTGATATTGTACTAAGAACAACTTATATCAGCACAGTTAGTCTGCTCACAGACACTCTACTGCATACAACTGGTAGTCCAGAAAAGTCGAACCATACTGGGTATTGGTGCTTTGCTAATATAACTATGTCAATTGTACACACAGGCACATATACATGTTAAGTGTTCTATATAGGCAATTGCACGGATGGTTATATTAGTCTCTAATGCAAAACATCCAAAAATAAAGAGATTCACTGTTCCTCTGAGCCATGTTATAGAGACAGAAATAGGGGCAGGCAACACACAGGCAGGCACTTTCAGACCTCACTCCTGAGCTCACTGACACTAATTGAGAAAGGGTACCAAGGAAATGGATGATGAAAGTGTTCCCAGGCTCTTTGTACCTGATTTATTTCAGCAGCTACTTCAGAGGATGTGGCCAAGGGCGTAACTCTTGGTTTTACACCTAGGGAGCTATTCCCATGAGGACTCCCTTTCTGTTTTGGGCTGCCAATGTGTGCTGTCACCTGGCTGCATGGCTCTTCGTATCTGAATCTGTCACAGAAAAGGAAAAATTATGTCATACATTTTTTCCAAGCACCATCTTAAGAATACTCTAGCCAACATTATATATAGCATCTGAAATACAGAGCCAGCCCATTGGAGCAAATCCCCTGAAACTTGCAGTACTAATGATTGGGAACTGCATTACAGTCTTTCAAAAGCTCATTGGGCTGTACTTGGCTTTACAAGATGAACTTCAAATTGTCTGCAGACTTCTTCTTGTTCACATCTATCTTCTGCATGTGGAATAAGAAGCCAGTTATCAACCTGAACACGTTAGGCAGCCTTCAGGTCATGTGAGATGAACTAAATCTCCTGCTGTGGCTTTGCTCTTTCCATGCTGTGTTGCACACACTTTGGATTTTCATAGTTTCTGCCAGACCTAGGGGCTTTGGTGTTGCTACTATTTCCAGTTCCACCTGAGCCTGATATAGTCATGCAACAAAATGCTGAGCATCTTTGTCAGTCTAAGCGAAGGGTGGGTCTGAAACTATTGACAGAGATGAGAAAGGATAAAATGTGGTTCATTTATAGACTTCTATTGAAATGAAGGGCTCTAAGGATCCCGCTTTCACTTTGTTTACATTAGTTCCTTTCTAGAAGATGGGAAATGAAAAATAAGGCCTCAGTGCCCCGATCATGCTCCACTTTCAGTAGGCCCACAGTGAAAATTGGCCATTTTACCACATGCCCAGACATTAACCAGAATTATACATGCAGAGTACTTAACCATTGCTTTTCTGCATGGTAACAGCTGATAACCACTCAGCCCTTCCCCTCTTGCTTTTGGAAATTTCCCTCAAGTGCATGGTGTCTAATGCAATGGCCAAATATGGTTTAACTGTGTCTAACTCTGGTGTTGGTTGGTGACAGTAATATTCAAGATATAAATATCCTAATTCTGGCTTAACCTTGGGTCACCAGACAGAATGATAAATATGCAGAGGACCAAATATGTTCTTGGAGGACTATAACTTATAGCTGCTACAGTAGAGAGGCGTTCCTTTTCAAAGGGTGCCTAGAGATTCCCACAAAGCTAACACGCTGCCCTCTGAAATCTTGTTGGCAAGGACTTATTCAGGTTTAGGACCGCTGATTCTTTTCAGGCCAGTTGCGTGTCTGTCTTTTTCTTCCCACCAGTAATTGCCCTTTTTATTTCCTAGTACTTGGAAGTGTCAGTATTGACAACTGGTTAAAATTCACCTGTGATTTATAGCAGAACACGGGAGTTTTGCACAGCATTAATGAACTGAAAACTGTTAATCAATCTCATTAACAGTTGCTTGGAAAGTTACTCTGGTATCACTGATTACTTGCTGAAGAAAGTAGAAATGATAATTTGCTTCTTAGCTGGGAAGCTAGTTAAAACTAGCAGGGAAATTACTCAACTCCTTAAATACACACGATTTCATCTGAAGTGAATATTAGAAGCAACCAGGTATCCATGAGGGAGCCCAGAGTGTCAGTACAGGGGTCTAGAAAACAAACCATTCCTATTGGATTAACAGCAAAAAACTAACTATTCCCACTACAAAGCAAGGAGGACTAATAGCCTGTGAGAGCTAGAGAGCCGGAACGAACTACTTTAGCACTAGGGAAAAAAGCAGCTGAGGTGCACTGCACTGTATGAATACACCAAACATATGCAAAACAAACATTACAAATCAGACTAACTACAAATGGTGCTTAAGCAATGACATACAGACACACACACAGACTCTGCACAAGTACTTCCCTAATACTGGAAACCCTTCAAGGACTTGCACAAAACACACATGCTGAATGATTGATGAGGAAAACTCATCTGTGAATGGATTTATTTGCAAACATCATGCTTCGTTGTCTATGTCTTACAAATCTGCACATTACTTCATCCCACTAATATCATTATAAGGTTGCATGGTATTGACCAAGGTTAAATATCACTCATTTTATTTCAATCCATAAACTGAAGCCAATCAACATGCCTTGATACCACTACTCAAAATTCTCAGTAGGATTGAATAATAGAGAAGAGGTAAATCAAAGCTAACTACTTTAGCTCCAGCCAGTCTGTCTCCACTCAAAGCATCCATTCATCTGGGAAGCACATCAAAATTTATAGCATAGACATTTACTGTGAAAGGCTTTAATGCTATGAGGAATCCTACACTCATGCCTTGAAAGCCAATAATATGACACAGGACCTATATTTGCACTGTCCTACAGGAGTGCTCAGTGGCTGACAGCAACAGCAAACAAAAGCATTTGTTAGTCTGTGAATCATATTTCATCTGTGTACACTGACACTGGATTTATTTTCCCTGAAGCTGAAGACAACAAAATATTAAATATTGTAACAACTCACAGCCTTTTCTCTCCTTCTTCCAACTGAGAGTTCAGAATCACAGAAGACTGATTTGATTCCCTATCTAAATAAAGCCTGGGCAACACAGCCATGTGTTCCCAGTGTCACAACTAAGCAATACAGAACATTGAAACTCTTGCATGGTGAATATGGAGTAAATCTATTTCCTTAGAGTGCAAAAAGGGCCTTCTTTCAAATTCATGAAAAGAACCAAGATCACAGAATCACAGGATCATGGGAACAGAATTGTTGCAAACATTTGTACTGTACTCTGTACTCAGCCCTGGTGAGGCCGCACCTTGAGTACTGTGTCCAGTTTTGGGCCCCTCACTGCAAGAAAGACATTGAGGCCCTGGAGCATGTTCAGAGGAGGGCGATGAAGCTGGTGAGGGGTCTGGAGCAGAGGCCTTAGGAAGAGCGGCTGAGGGAGCTGGGGTTGTTCAGTATGGAGAAGAGGAGGCTCAGAAGTGACGTTATCGCTCTCTGTAACTACCTGAAAGGAGGTTATAGTGAGCTGGGAGTCGGCCTCTTCTCTCTTGTAACTAGTGACAGGATGAGGGGGAATGGCCTCATGTTGCAGCAGGGGAGATTTAGGCTGGACATTAGGAAACACTACTTTTCTGAAAGAGTGGTCAGGCGCTGGAATGGGCTGCCCAGGGAGGTGGTGGAGTCACCATCCCTGGAGGTGTTCAAGAAATGTTCAGATGTTGTGTTGAGGGACATGGTTTAGTGGGGTTATTGGTGGTAGGTGGATGGTTGGACTGGATGATCTTGTAGGTCTTTTCCAACCTAGCTAATTCTATGATTCTAAGATTTATGTTGCCAGCAACTTCATGCCTTGATATTACTAGCAATGATACAAGAGAGGTAAGCATCTAAATCACCCCCTTACTAGAAAACAACAACTATCTTGTTTGGGCAAAACTATATCTTATAAAAAAACCGTTGAATGTATCTGAGATAGCAGAAGTATATTCTTGTTTTCTCTTTTGACTAAGTGTTATTTCATTGCACATTCCACATGAGAAACATATATGGCTAAAAGAATGCGTAGGATCTGTATGTTCCACTGGGTTTTCCTTTTATGCTTGGACATAAAGAAATGAGATGAGTTAGTCCAATAACAATTTTTTCCAGATCAGGGCCCAGTCATTTGTAGAAGGTAACTGCACAGCTGTTGGAGTGTACATCCTCTGTATTGCTTACAGCCTGTTTGACAAAGCCTGCATATTAGTAAAAGGGATTTCTCTTTTCTTCGTGAATGTAGCAGTTGTATCAAGCCAGAAGTCAAACCAGCAAGAGGGATGCTCAAATAATAGGGACTTTCCAGGATCCTCAGTGGACATACAAACAAGAAAACAATGTATTATTTTTTCCATACATTCATGACTTATCAGCTCCCATTCTGTTATAATACAGACGGTATTATTTCACCACAAAGAACTACAATAGCTTTCAAAGATTTCTGCTTTCCTAGCCAAAACAGGGCAGTGTAGTTGGTTCTGCAAACCATTTAGGAGAAGCTGCCAACTGTAGCTGTGTTCCCTTAGCATTTTGCTTGCTTTGTCTCCTTATTTAAAGGTTCTGCATTTACATCAGTAAAATTCTTCTGTGTTTTCTTTGTTTGTTCGTTTAACTGATTTAGTAATAATACTTAACTCCTCTTCCACACTTCCCACCCAGAAAAATTCACTGGTTGAACAGTGAACTGCCCCCCCCCCCCCCCCCAACACACACACAGTGATGGATAGAAAGTTTGCTGAAGCATCACAGCATCCTTTCAAAAGCAACTTCTCTTTCTGGCCTATGTCTACCCTGAAAAACTCACCTTTTCCTCATTCTTGTGCTTTTGTCTTCTCTTGTATTTGCTACTTGCTTGCCACAGTGGTTGTGCATTCATCCTCAGTAATAAGGCTTTTAATCTGACATTTCTAATGCATTTTAAGTTTAAAAAAACGAAATTGAAAAGTGGAAACAAAAAACCATAAGGCAAGCTATGTGAAGCCAAGCATAGCCAGCAGTGCTAGCCCTGCCAAGTTTAAATTCTGATAACATTCCATTTTGTTGCTAAAGCAAGAGAGTGGAGGAAAACTGGCTGTTATAAAACCTCTAGAGCTGATGAAAGAATTTCTTTTCCATTAAATAGCACAAAACTGGGAGAGAAAGATGTTTCACCTTGTTCCAAAATTTCCTCAGAAATTTCTTCAGCTTTTTGGAAAGAGAAATTTCCCATGACGTTTTATTTTGGATTTGTGACAAGTATTTCATTTCAGATATTTCTTATGAAACTTCTACCAAGAAGAGAAACATTCATAGCTTCTATGTGTCATTTAGCTGCACCTAGCAAACCTGAAACACTCTGCACTGCTATCTGTAGGGCAGCAAATAGGATGGGCACCCGCAGGGGCGACAACCTCTTAAAACTTAGTTCATAGACCTAAGGCTGCATTACAGGTGGCCGGCCCAGCATACAGTTGAGCCAACTGGCAATCTTCTGACAGAAATCTGTCTGGCAGGCAACTTTGCAGCACTCCTTGTAGGAAAAGTTCCCAGCTGTTCCCAGATTCCCTCACCAATATTTTCCCTTAAAGTTGTGAAGTTGTTAATATTCTCCAGGACAGACACACCTATCTCAGGGCGGTATGTTAGAACACTTTGTTTTACATACTTCTGTGCAAGGTATCTAACTGGGGCAGATGTTGCTCTTAGCTGACTACTCTGCACTCTGCTACGCCGTACCATGCTCTGAGCTGATGAGCGAAAGAGACTTAGAGTCTTGATAAGACATTTCTGGTAATCAACACGCCATCAGTGAATGATGACAGTGTGTACTGAGTTTCTGCGTCTATGGGGCTTTTCTATTAATCCTCACCTTATATCAGCAATCTTGCCACCTGTGAGTCAAATGTTCTAGCTATCTCTCAAATGATCTCATACTACATACGTGTGGATCACCAGAAATATATTGCTGTCAGATACACAGCTTTTCATGTGGCAAATATTTTGAGGTTAAAGTTTCACCTCATGCTTGCTGAAAATCCTTCCTACTCTGAAATGTATTTAAAGCCACATATGCACACCAACCATTTACCATGGTTGATCTCTGAAAGGCAGTAAGATTTGCTCAGATATATACTTCCTCAAAGGGTGCAACACTAACAGTACTTCTGTTTTCTGAAAATATTAACTGGAGGTATTTTCACCACTGCAGTTCTAGAGACAGTACTTTCCCTCAAGAAATGTGTCGGCCTTCACTCTCTGTGAAGGAAGCTGGCTGGTCATATGTATTCATAACATATGTACATAACAGGTCAAACACCTGCAACTCAGATACTTAAGGTTTTTGGATAATCCCTTAATGAATTTGATTTTGTAGGGAAAATGTGACCTTCATCTAGTCTAACTTCCACATGCTGACTGACTGCATTACCTGAAGAGAAACTCTTCTCATGTGTCTTAGATCAACATTTGAGAACAGCTCCATGAGAATCCATAAGATCAGAAGAATAATTTGATGTCATTTCGAGAGCTGTCAGGCACAAAGGGTTACCAAAATAGTTACATCTCTCTTACAGCACAGTATGGTTACCATATGTGAAATAGGAAGTGCATTATATTCCACCGCCATGTCTAGTGCAGTACAAGCAACAATAACCTTTTCCATTAATACATTATTGTAACTCATGAACTAATTTTTTAACTGCATTTGTAACCCTTGCATGTTCTCATTCCATGAATAATCAAACTCTTGCCATTAGGAACACAGATATTAATTAAAACTGAATCTGTCGGTCATTTGCTGAAAGTCTTTGGTGGTGGTGGTGTTCTTATCTAATAACAGGATTTCAAATGTGGTACAGGGTCTATAAGTTAAATACTTGTGGCAAGGACTATTGCTGGTGCATGACCAGGGTGAAATATCTTAGAGCTACAGGGTGAAGAAACAAAGGTCAATTGGCAAAGGTCACAGTCACCTGGTGCTCATTAGCCTCCTAGGAAGCAGACTGCAAGAGCAGAAAATGGGAGAAAGGGGAAAGCAGCTCCTGGTGAAATTCAAAGTCTAGGGTTTGATCTTACATTGTAATGACAGAGTTTCTATAGATTTTTGTGTTTCGTATTTTTCCTAAAACAAAAATGTCTTTAAAGAGTATTCTTATCTTGCCGTGGCTTTCCAAGAACTCAGTGGGAAGGAATGAGGACTGCTGATTTCTTCCATATGGATAGGAATATATCTGGGATGTTTCTGATTTTGGGTTGTTACTCAGGAATATTACTACTCTTACCAAATCAGTTGGAAGAGATTACAAAGATATTTACATTTATGATTGAGCGGATAGGGGAGGTAGCATATAGCAATCATCTCTTCAAGGCTAGCTTGTCAGAGAGGAGTGTCTTCAACAGACTGAGAATCTCCTCTGTACCAAACTAGTTCTGAAAAAGCAGAATTATTTCCTCCGAGGCAAAATCTGCTAGTTGAATTGCTGTGTAGGATGATTTCGGGGGGTGATCTCCCAAATGGAGAATGGATTAACACATTCCCTAAGGACAGCAGAGGAAGCTTCCTTCTTCTTCTCATGCATTCTGCATTAGCCATGGGTAAGGGAAACAAAGATCAGAGGTCCTAATTCCCTGAAAGAATTTGACTAATTAGTTGCACCTTCTCCTTAGCTAGCATGTAGTATTGGCCCATAGCAAGTCATGCTGTGCTATCACTGCAAGCAATAGCCTGATAAAGTCCTTATGACGATGGTTTGGTTACATCCAGCAGCTTGAAGGCCTGCTTCAGCAGTGTTATACCCACCTCAAGAAGAGGCACATCATGCTTGTCTTTCAGCCACATCACACCACAAAGTAGATTACAAAGGCAGCACTAGCAGTGATAAATACCACAGGCTGGCATCCAGTAGGAGCACAGCACAACTCCTGCCAGAAGGATATTGTAAGAACTGGAGCGAGGAAGGAAAGGAGCTGTGCCCACTGAAGCCCATGTTTGGCCCTCATATGGGACTAAAACAAGGCTGAGAGGCATGAACTGGGAATTGTTCCCAACAGTGTGGGAACAGATGCAGTTGCAAAAAAAAATCTGTAAATATTCCTGTAAAATTTATAATAATATTGCAGGCATTTTGATTTTATTGCAGTTCTGCCTGGAATAGTCACATCAGGATTAATGTGCAACCTCCCTACAAAAGACAAAAAGTCTTACGTATTTGGCCTATGCCCCATACACAAATAAAGGTCCTTCTACTTATTCCCCTTGGAATCTTACCATCTTTCTGGCTTTAAATTTGCTGTGGCTAAACAAACACTGAAAATTCAGTGCCTGTGTCCTCAGCAAATACTTCTGCAGACACACAAAACAAGATCAGAGTCTATCCATGCAGCAAGACTGCAGATATTGGTGGAAGATGAAAAGTAAGAATCAAAATTTGATTATCTTACTGTGAGAACGGGAAGAACCATGACTTGCTTGAGGTACTTCTGCCAACCCTCAGTCTATGGCACAAACAACACAGTTGTCTGCCTGCATACAGTGTTCCTGGACATAAGGGTAGTACAGAAAGACTTGTGTGATTTATGTGCAATCTGAAAGGAAAGACCAACTATACTCAGGTGAGAAATCTGATCTCTGCATCTGCCTTTAAAGACAATAAGGGTTTCCTATTTAAGGACAGGACTGTCTGGAGAACTAGTTATTCCTCCTTACAGCACATACTGAGAGAAATATATCTGATCCTATAGAATGTTTTCAAGAACAAGGCCAGCAGTGGAAAAGTATCAAACAAGAATTCTAACATTGAAGTTAAGTAGGGGTTATGATCCTGAGGGCAGGTGCCAGGATGCAATGTGAATGCCTGGGGAAGCAGCAGGAAACATGGAAAGCAGGATAGGGTTGTAGGTTTGGGTTTGCTGTATTTGCAGAAAAAATTGCCCTTGCCCTGCACCATGGCTACTCAAAGAATAAGAAAGTAGCACACATGCAGCATCTCTCAGCCATTAACCATCATATTCATGATTACGATACCTGCACAACGGACCATTTGCTTGCAGCTTTACTGGGAAACCTGCTGCCGTTGCAGCCAGTTGAGATAAGCAGCAGCATTCACATGGAGCTATGTGACTGACTGCCAGCGATGTGTGTTCTGAGGCCAGTGGGCAGCTGCTGGCTTTTGATAGGAAACCCACACAAGGAGAAGTGTTACAGCTTGGATATCATTGTAGCTGGCACACAGGGAGTTCCCTTCCATGAGAAGCAGCAGAGCAGCGCAGACCATGATCTCCGCAGAATGTCCAAACGTCACGAGGAGAAGGGTACTGCTTTGGTTCTGTGCAGAATGCTGTCAAATAGCAAAGTGAAGTTTAGCAGAAGTAATTCAATCTATAATTACCTTTGCACTGGGAGAATGCAAAGTTTCCCCAATTCCAGTTTAGAGATCTCTGTAGAGATTTTCATCATACATGTCTGAGTATCTGATAAAGGAACCTGGTGTAATTCATCTCATGAGCTGTAGAGCAGGAAGGGATTGCACGAAATCACTCAAAAGAGACCGACTCCAAAGTTTTTAGATCCCAGCTCAAGTTGTCCGCTAAACTATGCTGTGTGTAATAAGCATTATCAGCTCCATGGCAGTGAGGAAAATTCCAGATAAAGTAAGGCACTGAACTAAACAAAATCATGAATCAGAGCATGGAAAAAAGCTGCTAGTGCTGGGCACAAGCACTCACTGTACAATATCAAATGGTTATGACACCCTGCTTTGGAAGTACTGCTGGGCACACTGTCAGCTTGGAAAGCTCCCCCCCGCAGCAGGCTTCTGCTTAACCACATGGACCTGTCACTTGGTAGCTGGGGTAACTGATAGCTGTACAAGGTTAGCAGTCATCTACTTACAGGATGGCATGGGGAATGCTACACATTCTGCCAGTGTTTATCACAAATGTCTGCTGACAGGGAAGAAACAGCAATATACCTTTACCCTTCAGGATGTTCTCTCTTTATTCTTTTTTTTTTTTTTTTGAGGGTGGACAGGAAAGAGGGAGAAGGAAAGGTGAGCCTATAATTTAGCAAAGATTAGGGCATATTTTCATTTTCTGAATTGCGTTCTGAGTTGGGTACTGGAATCAACACTATGCAATTTGGAATAGGTTGGAGAACTTCCATCATTCTACAAAGAAAGGAAATTTATTGTGCTTGCAATTGAATGCCAGCACAATCCTTCCCATGCAACATCTCAGTCCCTTACAGTGGACTGCATACAAGGAAAGCACGGAAAAAAAAAATCAGTCTTCTTGCATTAACAGGAGATGACTGAGGGAGAGAGAAATTTTTAGGAATGTTAATAATTTATGAGTGACATGAGGTGAGGAAGAACACTTTGTATTCCATCCATTTCTGCCTGAACAATTCTCACGTTGTCATACTGTTCCTGCTAAAATGAATATTAAGCATTCCTAATGGCCAATAAACCCCATTGCATTGTTCAGAGCATTTCCAAAATCCATTTTTCATTTACATCTTTTACAGAAGAAATCTCAAAGATTTTCACCAAGAGACACCTCAAATCCTGTAAAATAAGTATATATATATATATATATATGGAATATACAAGAATATATGTTGCTGATGAATTGTATTATTAAGTCAGTAAGATATGATAAAGCAATGACTAGCTGACATGATGCACCATTCATGCAGTTTTTGCAAATCTGCAGACAAGGAATTGTGAGAACCCGACAGTATTGAGTTACTATAAGTTTATTAAGTTCTTCAACATAAATAAAAATTAGTTAAATATTTGAAAGCAAGTAGAAATAGCTAAATTAGCTTAGAAATATGAAAAGGAAATTGTATTTTGTTGCTTGTCTCAATTTATAATCAAAGATCTATTAACAATGCCATAGTATGAAAAATAGAGAACATGAAATTTTCAAATATACTTTATATTAGCCAGCTTTTTGAATTTTCTTGAAGAAAAGCTTAATTATATTTGCCAAAATATGATTTAAATGAGAGATGTTTAGAAGAGCATTTGAAAGCAATATGAATAGGAAACTTTCAGTTAGGTCTTTTCATGGTCAGTATGTTTGGACTTTGAAACTAAAGACGCTGCTCTTTTTCAGGCAATAAGCAACTTGTTACCAGTAGTGGAAGATCTAAAGGAGTTGTAGGTATTGTGAAGAAGTAACATGTAAGTATTAAAAAAAAATTAAATCTCAAGCCATTTACAGTTACAGCACACACACACTCAACTGTTACAACAAAAAATAGTAGAAATGCTAATGTCTGCACTGTGATAAAGGCCGGGTTTGAAAGATAACATCATAAGGATCTTAGATCTGGACCTCAGTTATTTTGGTGCCTCACTACCATTGCCTCTGACCATGGAAATGGAAGTTAATGGGGATTTTCCAAAGGAAAGAGGTCTCTTTTGGTTTTGGCCATTGTAAAGAAGTTGTGCAAATGTTAATATCTGCTGTCCTGAGGATGGAAACTTAAATAATCTATTGGGCATAGGCTTTGTGCTGTAGTCACAAACAGAGATTTTGTTCCAACTTCCAGTTTAGATGATTTAGGCTAAGACATGCAGACCTGTAAGTAAGTGATTTATGTAAGTTTCTGCTGTCTGGGATTTCTGTCAAGATGTATATCTACACTGATCTGCTTAGCCTTGTGGGTCCTGTAGATTCAGTACCCAGAGAGTCACTCAAGGAAAATGGATTTGATGTTGCTGTTCCTTAATAATATATGGACAAGTATGAGGAGCAAGCTAATTTTGGTCAGTACCTCAGCACTGACTAAGCCAGGGACTCAAGCCATTCATTGTTATTCATTCAACTGGGAAAGCTAATATGATACAAAGCGTACTAGATGGTGTGTAGTTGTACTCTCTCCAGCAGCAGTGGGATGCTTACCAGTGACTTCAGTGGGTGGGGATGGGACCTTGAACTTCCATCCTACAGCTCTATCTTCCGTGGTTGCACTTAGGTGCTCTGCCTACAAATGAACAAACCAGGTTCTCATTGACCACTTACACTTTCTACCCACCCTTTTGATTAATTGCAAAGAGACAGTGCATGTGTCACACCTTGCAGACAATGAGACTTCTCTTGCCTTTTCAAACAGAGTTTCATACACTGGAAACATCCAAACTGCAGAGAGAGACACTTACTTGTTGTAGAACAACAACTATTCTGTAAGAAATTACTTTTGATAGCTGGGATACACCCAGTGCAACTGGGAAGTCCAGTGCTTTCTATTGTTGAGGCAACTTCTCTCCTTCTGTATGAATTTGCTACTGTGTCAATGATACTGATAACATCAGTTGCAGATGACATTTGAAATGTGAACGCAGATTGATTCCACAAAGTTACTCCAGATAAGGTTAAAATCAATCTATAAAATGAAGTGAAGAAAGTTCTGCTTTTGAAGCTTGTTATTTACCGAAGAAAACACTTCCAGATAGTGTAGATAGATATGGAAAAAAGGAGACATTAAAAATCAGGCCATATTCCTGCCTTCTGGCTTTTAGACAAAAATGATTACCAGTACAGAAGATGAGAAACATCCTCATGGATTTATTTTCTGTCAAAAACACTTCATTTGGAGTTCGTTCCATTTCTGCAGATTTCTACTCTAACAACTGAATTTCTTATTAACCATCCTATTTTTTATTTAGGAAAAAAATTGCAATGAAGTATTTTGATGACACTGAAACAAACATAATGAAAAAAAAAACCTCTTGATAAGTTGTGCTTCTGGCCTCTGGCCATCATATTTATATCGGCAGTGCTTCCAAACTCAGGTGGAGAGTCAGCACATAAAAAGCCATATTCTACTTGATTGGTTAGTACATCTTGTCGTACGTGTCTTTAGTGGAGAAAACCCAACAAACGGTTGGTTGCAGAAAGGAGCAAGCACTGGACAGCTTTGCTTTGAAATTCTAATTCTATAGTAATTTTATAGTTTAGTGCCAATAAAGCAAAGACATTTTTCAAATAAAGCTTTAAACTATGAACAATTTTTCTGATAAGTAGTTTTTCTAGCATCTGTGTAAACCTATAGAAGACCCATTCTCCCATTAAACAAGCTTGATGGATTCACACTTTTTAGGTGTTCTGAAAGCTGAACATGTTTTGTGGCAGCCTTCTGCTACAGGCTGAAAATGGAAACTCCTGATGATGGGATCAAAGCCAACAAAAAAAAATCTTAACACAGAAATACATACTTACGATATGGTAGTAAATCTGAGGCAGAAATACTGGCAGCAGTAGATTGAGCTGCAGCGGGAGCTAAGATTCAGTCTCATTCCATTGCTGCTGAAAAGCAGTGAAGACCCTTATTCTCTGAAAGACCAATAAGGTCCCTTAAGCAATTTATATTAGAGAAAAATCTGCATCTAGTAAAAATCTGTCCCTCTGTGCACAAAGATTGAGCAAACAGGCATGTGATTTACATTTTCTGGACCCTGAAACCTGTCTGGCATGATAAGCTATGCAGTGAGGTGTGTCCAGCCCACCACCTTCCCAAGCCTACTGGCTTCATTCTGTGTTACCAGTTCCCTGCAACTGGATCACAAAGACTGTACAAATTATAATCTATAACTGTGTTCATAAAAGCAAAACAAATCGAGTAGATTGGTCATTTGACATTTCTAGCTGAAAATAGTTCGGTTTTTTTTTCTTTTTTTTTTAATAAAGACCTTGGTTCAAATTTAGAAGGAAAAAAAGTCGTCCTGTCAGAAAGATAAGTTTTCCCTTTATCCAAAGTATATAATATACTAAATATCTGCTTCCTACTCAGTGTTTATTATGTCTGCAGTTTGGCCTCGTCTTTCTATTTCCAAAGCCATGAACTGGCTTACAGTGCTGGAGTAGCTGTGGAGTGGTAATCAGCAAATAAGGAATAGCAGACCTGTTCCACTACTGGAAAACATGCAGATTTAGGTAATGATGCTCAATAGGAATTGCATTTATTTTCATTTACTTATACTAAAATACATTTAAAACTGAACAAATGTAGTGAAAGTAACATATGATTTCTTTTGCACCAGAAAGCTCCCTGAGCTCTTTGGAAAAAACTGAAGTCTACTGTACATTTTTGTCACCTGCATACCTCCAGCCAGCATCTGCAAATGGGATAAACGTTTACTAAAATGCAGTACAGAGGAAGTTTTACACCAGTGGCTTAAAGTGGAGGGAAAAGACTGTTTAAAAAAGTCATAATGTCATAAAGAGTTGGTAAGTGGTGTATAACTGTGCATGCCTACAGTTAGTGTTGGCAAACATTAAGACCTTCTAAGTATTTCAGATGAGAGTATTCTGATTTATTTATAAACCTCACATACTCTGGAATTTTATTAGTCTGCATTCCACTCCCAGGAACAGGTTCCAAAGAGCTCCAGAAGAACAGAAAATGAGACTGTCTTGAGAGTGAACACTGTGGCTATAAAGTAATGGCACTCCGTGAGGAGTGGCATCTTTTGAAAGAAAAAATGGCATTAGGTAAAGGGGTGGGCTATTTGCTTTTTGGTTAGAGGCTTAATGCAACAAAATTTGCATGAGAGAAGGACAAAGGCCTATGTGAATATTAAAACTAAGGACTGACTATGAGTAATGCAAGTCACAATCATCAGGAAATAAAAATCAATGCTAGAAATTTAGGAAATTGCATTTATGGTTGCTCTTATTATACAACAATGCTGATCTCTGCAGGAGTATAAAGGTTCTGGGTTTTTCGTCTCTCACCTCTGTGCTGAAATCCTTCAAATACTTCAAGAACAAAATGTGATGTTTTTCTTGCGCCTTCACATTATAGTGGAAATATTTTTAAAAAATAATAAAAATGCTATCTACAGTCTCTCCCCTGCCATATTTCCATGCCTGAGTTTCTCACAGGACTGACTTGAAAATGTCCATATCTGTATTTATGTCCAAAGAGTAGAATGGTGGAATTCCTTACCCAACAAGGAAAAAATAACTGATGCTCATTTTACTCAGCTTAAACTTTCAGTCTGCACCATTACTTTGTTTTTCATATTTGAAGAGTGGTGATAAGAAAGTTATAACTGCTGTTCAAAAGAACAGCCTATAAATCCTTACGTTTCTTGAGGAGTTATGTGACATTTATCTCAGAATGTCATACTTCCATACCTTACTACAAGTGCTTCACTCTGAAGCCATCCTGAAGTCATTAATAGCCATCTGTGAGTCAAAGAACTTGAATTTGAGAAATCTGGATGGTAAATATTTATCAAGGACACCTGCCATTTCAAGAGTCATCTATAAGAAACCCAACACTCAGCAGTATATGGAAGGGCTATGCATACTGAAATGCCACCAAGATGTCAGTATGTGTATAGCTGCCATATGGAGCAACAGCACATGAAGGAAGAGGAGCAGCCTTTGCTCTCTGAAAGCATGCCTGTCTGCAGAATGCTGCCTGGTTTGTGTCTACCACATATATTTAAAATCCAGCAAATTTGGTAGGATTTATGATAACTTATTTCGGCACTTATCAAAGAATCAAAGAATCCTTTGAGTTTGAAAGGATCCTTAAAGGTCATCTAGTTCAACTCCCCTGCAATGAACAGGGACATCCACAGCTAGATCAGGTTGCTCAGAGCCTGGTCCAAACTGACCTTGGATGTCTCCAGGGGTGGGGCTTCCACCACTTCTCTGGGCAACCTGCTCCAGTGCCTCTACACCTTCACTATAAAAGACCTTTTCCTTATATCCAACCTAAATCTACCCTCTTTAACTTTGAAATCATTTCCTGTTGTCCTATCACAACAGACTTTGCTAAAGTGTCTGTCCCCTTCTTTCTTGTAGCTCCCCTTTAGATACTGAAAGGCCGTTAATCAGGTCAGCTCGGAGCCTTCTCTTCTCCAGGCTGAACAGCCCCAGCTCTCTCAGCCTGTCCTCATAGGGGAGATGTTCCATCCCTTGGATCATTTTTGTGGCACTCCTCTGGATGTGCTCCAGCAGGTCCCTGTCTCTGCTGTACTGAGGACTCCACACGTGGACGCAGTACTCCAAGTGAGGCCTCACCTGCATAGAGTAGCATAGGATCACTTGACCTGCTGGCCACACTTCTTTTGATGCTGCCCAGGATGGCTTTCTGGACTATGAGGGCACATTGTTGGCTCATGTCCAGCTTACCAGCCACTAGTACCCTCAAATATTTTTTGGCAGGGCTGTGCTCAATCTTCTCATCCCCCAGCTTTTGTTGGTAGTGAGGGCTACCTTGACCCAGGTACAATACCTTGCACTTGGATTTGTTGAACCTCATGAGGTTCACCTAGGCCCACTGCCCAAGCCTGTCTAGGTCCCCCTGGATAGCATCCTGTCCCTCAAGCATGTTGACAGCACCCCACAGCTTGGTGTCATCAGCAAGCTTGCTGAGGGTGCACTCAACCCCACTGTCAGTGTCACTGATTATGATATTAAAGAGTATCAGTCCCAGCACTGACCATTTGGTGACTTCAAGATGAATTCATGTTAGTTTGCTGTCCCTTCTGAAAAGCAGTAAGCTATTTCAGTTCTATCTTTTGTAGAGGCTTCACAAGAGGATGCCCATATTCCATAAATGAAAAGTAGACAAAATAAACTGAAACTAGTTTCCTTCCTTAAAAATGAAATGCCCAGCACCGAATTCAGACCAGCCTCACAGTTCAACCTTATAGTACAAAATGTTCTTGAATTTACTTACCTGCAAATACAAGTCAACTTTTAATTCATCAGTCACCTGTCACTGGCATGGGAGAGAAAAAGAGACGTAAACTAGCATTTGAACTGGAGAAAGAAGCAGCAGCATATTCACATCATGGAATAAATTTTTTTGGCGAAAGCATGATATTGACGTAAGAAGACTATTGTCTTTCCAGCTGTGTTTTCCTTTTTGACTAGTGAATTTCTTAATGAAAATTAAATAGGACTTTAATAATTAAATAGGACTTTAATTTTGATTAAGTATAATTTTTCTTTTCCATTATTCAAAGGAAACTATGACCACCGAGACACTGCCTGCAATAACACAATCAGTGAAAATGAGACAGAAAAGGGATCTCAAGAGGTTATTTAGTCCAGTACTTTGTTTTGAAGATGAAAAAATATGACTTCACACTTCATGTCAGATGCTTGTCTTTCACGTTCATTAAAATGTACATTGTGGTAAGAATTTAGGGAGAGTAGCAGAAAGAAATGTTATTTTCAGATGCTGCCTAAGAGCTGGACTGCACCATGAACAGCACAACAAATTCCACTTCTGGAGATGACTATAAAGTAAAACATGAAATTCATGTCTTAATACCAATGGTGTTTCTTTGGTCCATGTCTTTCCCACTCAAAATTATTTATTGCTGAATATGAGACCCAGTTTCTTCACTTCTTTGCACTTTTCTGAGTAAGAATTACATAATATTCACTATACAGATGGAAACAGAAATTGAACGACAGGGTAAACAGGCCTTGGGGATTTAAGTTCAAAGGGGAAGAAGAATGATCCAACACCCTTTTTTCTGAATCTTTTTGTAGAGAGAGTAGCACAGGGAGGAAATGTTCATTTTGTTCATTTCATTCCTTTCATTCAGAAGACAAACAGCTGTTTTAGCTGACACTACATCCAGCCTGATAACAGTATGCTTTATTGGTTGGTTTGTTACATCTAGGAAAACTTTGCTCACAATATACTATCTCAGGCCTGCTGGTCTGTGACATTGTCTGTTTGAAGTTAGCCATGCATGCACAGAAATCTAAATCTGGTAAAAAAGATTGCATTGCCTTTACTCAGAAAGCTAATAGTAATCTGAGCTGTGTTTCTACCATATTCAAGTGAAAGTTGCACTTTGCTCTTTTTCTTCATGGCAGATTATATACTTTCTTAACAGCCTATACATGCGAATCCAAAAAAACACATTTATGGCTCACTAGCCAATCTGCCATACAACAGTCATCTCACCTCCGGATGTAAGATTTACCACTGATTAGAAAACCAAGTGTGTCATAACAAGTCCCCCAATGTCATATGACTGGACTGGAAGAGGAGTTGCTAACCTGACTGGTTTTTCGAAATTCAGTACTTTCCATGAACTTTATTTCATCTGCGCTAACATTATTGGTGTCAAACAGCCAGCAAACAAACTCAGGCACAATTAACAGAGTAACACAAAAAAAGACCATGAATGCTGAAGCAAGGCTAACAATAAATATCCATAAATACAAAAATCTAAAAATGGTATATTCTTTGCCTCCCTTTTCTCAGGAAATTCAGAAAGAAGGCATGGAAAGAGTTTTGCTTAGTAGGGAAAAGGTCTGTGACATTTTCCATTGAAACAAAAATAATTCAGGTAAAAGAGAATTTCTTATATGTTATACATTCAAAGCAATACTATTTGAGAACTGCTCTTACTCCTGACAAGTAAGAGTGAAACCTCAGTACTTCTCTCCTGCTCAGTGAAGCCGTGTCAGTGTGATATCTGATGCATGCCCAGTTAACACATTCATACATGAACGTCTATATATAGCAGCCTATTAGCAGTTTAACACTATTTCAAATTACTATGAGTCTGAATGAAACTGTTTATTTCAGTCTGTGACTGAATACTCTGTGTAGAAGTCAATGGAACCAGTTCAGACTTGCTGAGAATTTGCCCTAAAATTCTAAGTCTTAGCTATTCTCGTAGCTATTTTCAGCAAAAAGTAGGCTGAAATATATAATAAATAAATAACCCTTGCATCCCACAGTAACTATGTTTAATCAGAAACACAAATAAGGTAACTTCCCAAAGTTGCATCATTAATGACAGATACAAAGGCAAAGATAGGACATTTTTTTCACAAAGTAATCCAGGTTCCTAATATGTACCCAGCATATTTCCTTCCTGCCAAGCTTTTTGCAGAGGTAAGCCCATTCCAATATTAATTTCAAAAACTGTCCTGGTTTCTGCAACACAAAGCTTCACCAAAGCTTATCAGATCTATGGAAAACAGGGTGATAAGAGCACGCTACAAGGAAGAAAAAGTTCTCTTCACAAAAACAAGTGGGAATAACTATGTTTACCTCAGCAATGCAGTGTTGCTGGGAGTAGACAAACCCAGAGACCAACTTTTTAAAGGGATTTGTAGATTTGAACAAATGCAATTCACATTTTATCTGTCCATCTGTAGGATAATGCCCGAAGCTCATCTGCACTTGATGTGCAAATGCTAGGTCTAGCATTTGCATGCACAAGTGATATGCAGGGACCCATTTGCACTTACATATGTAGAAAATGACATTTGAAAAACTGGCTCCTAGAATCATTCCTTCTGTGAATGTTATGCAGCCATCTGTACAAAAGTTAGCAACCAAATACTTTGCCATCAGCAGAGTGTTACCCTTTCAGATATGACTGGTTGAGATTTGTTTTTTGTGTTTTGTTGGTTTTTTTTTTTTTGGTCTAAACTTCTTTTCAACAGAAAACAGTTTTTTCAACTAATATAATTTTTCAACATAATGTAAATATGTTGTTAGTTTTCAGCTGAATCCTTCCTTTTCACACCATTGCCAAATTTGATTGATCTGATAGCTGCTAAGCTTGACTGTGCCCTGGAACTTCAGCTTTCTCTGTGGTACTCTGATCAGAGATTCTCAAGTCAAATCCTAGCAGCTCAGCAAGAGAAGTGCAATCTAATGAGGGGCTGCAGCTTACAGAAATAAACATTACCTCAGATAGCACCAAAGCATTTTAGCGGTTGGTGAGGATTAAGGGGTGAGGAGGCAGAAGCCAACATTCTTTTTCATACCCCACTTCCCCAAGCATAAAAAAATCCAACATGGAAAGAATTATTTCTCCAGTTTATTTTCAGTGATTCTGAAAACCCTAACTTGCCACAAAATGGTGCACCGCTCTTCCAGGAGTGAACTATTCAAGGACAAAGGTCTTTTCCAGAGAAATTATTGGGACAAATTGTCAAACAGATCTCTTTACATTAAGATCAATGTAAAGGCAGCTGCTCACAGCCAGTGTTCTGTTTTCAATGAAATATGCTGCTACTTGATCGATGGTGTGGGTGGACAAAGCGTGCCATGGGAGAGGCATGAAGGCCAGGGCCTTGAACGATGAGAACCACATGTGGAATCCATGGGTTATGCACTGTGCAAAATGCTCAGTATGTTAAATCTATCAGGAGACTCTGCAGGATGCCCAGTTACAGATATTAAATACGCGTGTTGCATGTTAGATTACATCTGACTCAAATAACCTAGACACAGGTGATAGCCAATGACAGAACCCATCATAGAGTCATGAAAACAACAGTGTGGCAGTTTTCCAAGATATGCTGAAATTGCACACATGCTAGGACAGGTGCTCTCTACTTCCACACTATGCCTGAGAAATTAATTAGGTAAGTGGAAGTGTAGCCTTTATTTGCCTTGTATTACTCTGTGCAAATACTTATTCCATTTTATCCTTCCTCAGTCCTTCAGTATTTTGTATGAGGCCGAGGTCATGTGTGCACACATGCATGCAGATCAGAGAGAAGGACTGTCAGTTTTATACTTTTTCTAATTTCTTCTGGTAGAAAAGAAGGGAAGGGGGGGGGATTAGAAGGTCTGTTACACTATACCTATGTATTTAGGACAAATTTTGCTCTCATTTACATGAGAACAAAATTGGCATAGAATCATAGAATTAGCTAGGTTGGAAAAGACCTACAAGATCACCTAGTCCAACCATCCACCTACCACCAACAACCCCACTAAACCATGTCTCCCAACGCTATATCTAAACGTTTCTTGAACATCTCCAGGGACAGTGACTCAACCACCTCCCTGGGCAGCCTGTTCCAGCGTCTGACCACTCTTTCAGAAAAGTAGTATTTTCTAATGTCCAGCCTAAATCTCCCCTGGCGCAACTTGAAGCCATTCCCCCTCGTCCTGTCACTAGTTACAAGAGAGAAGAGGCTGACCCCCAGCTCACTACAACCTCCCTTCAGGTAGTTACAGAGAGCGATGAGGTCTCCCCTGAGCCTCCTCTTCTCCAGACTGAACAATCCCAGCTCCCTCAGCTGCTCCTCATAAGGCCTATGCTCCAGACCCCTCACCAGCTTTGTCGCCCTCCTCTGAACACGTTCCAGGGCCTCCATGTCTTTCTTGCAGTGAGGGGCCCAAAACTGGACACAGTACTCGAGGTGGGGCCTCACTAGGGTTGAGTACAGAGGGAGAATGACTTCCCTACTCCTACTGGCAACACTATTTCTGATACAAGCCAGGATGCCATTGGCCTTCTTGGCCACCTGGGCACACTGCTGGCTCACGCTCAGCCGAGCGTCGACCAATACCCCCAGGTCCGTTTCCTCCACACAACTTTCCAGCCACTCTGCCCCAAGCCTGTAGCATTGCCTGGGGTTGTTGCGGCCGAAGTGCAGGACCCGGCACTTGGTCTTGTTGAACCTCATCCCGTTGTCTTCAGCCCAGAGATCCAGCCTGTCCAGATCTCATCTACTGAATCAAACAGAATTTTAACCACAAAACTGAATAAAAATAAAAAAAATACTCCCAAGATAATGTTGCTGCATGGCAACGTCCTTTTCTCACTTGTAAAGCCTCTGAAGATCTAAGGTGCCAGACAATGTTTATCTTCCTCTTATGAGGAGATACTTTAAAATTCTTCCCATGCCCTCTTCTATTCAAGGAAACGTAATGCAGGAGTAAAGTCATCTTACCTCACTTTGGTAGCACTTTATCTTTCCATCCTATTCTCATAGCTTTTTACACTTATATATAATATGTACAGTGTATTATTGCACAGGATGCAAAAGAATGACAAATTATGATCTAAAAGCCAATGGACTTGGGATTTTGTTTTGGATTTGACTAAAAAATGAATTTTGACACCCAGTCTTCTACTAACAATTGAAACCAGTCAGCAGTGCTTTGTTGTTGCTACCAGAAAACTTTCTGAGTCATAGCAAAAAAGATATTAGCTAGCTGACAGCTTTTATGAAGTACTTGAAATCATTTTCCTCTCTCAGGACTGACGTCCATTTCCATAGAAACAGAGGTGGAAATGGACCATTAACATCCACGAGTCAATTTAAGCTACTAGGTCAATTTCTATCACTGAAAAAGATTCTGAATTAGTGAAAATGGGAGTTCTAAAATGGCCCCTAAAACAATATTTTCATGTATTTTTCTGTACTAACCAGGCTCAGACTCTATGGAACAAACCAACAAAGGCACTTGCAGCCAGCAGTGAAGCAGAGGATGAGGATGAGTACTCAACATCCCATGCAACAGCTGGAAGAAAAAAGCAAAACAAAAGGCAGCCAAAATGTTGGGGTTCTACAGCCCACAAATTAAAATGGGGCTTTCAATTCATGGAAAATTGCATAGACTTGTTTTTTAAATAGTGGCTATTTCATAACTTTGTTTATTAAAACAAATTCTTGAGTTCCTTTAGCAAGTGCATCTAGACTTTTTAGGAAGCCACTGTCCTTGGAAAGGTGCAATTATGGGAGATAAGCAGGTATATAGGTCGAGGGGATGTTTAGTTATAATCATATATACTCTGATATGTTGTTTTACCGGAACAGTCTATCCCTGATGACATAAAAGAAGCAATTCTAAAGTATCTTTTGGTATATACATAATTGCAGAATCCTGAGCTGTAAGAATGTTAGACTTGCAGTCTGGAGATTATGGTTTAGCAGCATGGTGCAGATACAGAACATCACTTTTTTTTTTTTTCTTTTTTTTGTGGTATAGCTCCATTGCAATTAATGACATTACTCCTGCTTTCTAAGCATGACAAGCTTCCTTTGTGGGAAATCAAGGCAATCAAAACTAGTTTTGCAGTGGCTGCTTTCAAGCCTAAGTGTGCATGTACTGTGCTCTATTTGCACATTACATCAGCCACAACATTCGACTGCCATTTTTGCTCTTGTGTCTTTGTATGCAGTTAACAGTCTGTATGTTCTTTCTGGAGTTGATAACCACCTCACAAGGCTTTAAAAGCATCAGCTAGGAGTCTGTGCTGCAAAATCATGCTTCTACCTGAAGACAGAACAGCAACATTTCTGCATAGCAGTTTGGATGCCTGGGGCTCAGTAGCTTTGCATCTCTTTGGACAAGTTTTGCTCCCCCCCTCACAGATGGTTAAAGGATGAAAATTACATACTTAGTTTTTTTTCTTCAGGAATTCTGCCTGATTTCTACAGTGCATTGATATAAAGGTCAAATTCCATCAGCTTCTGCCAGAGAATTCTCTGAATTTTGTTATTTTTTTCCCCAAGACACATAATAAAGCAGAACACTTGCCTTAAATATGTTTCAACTTTGGGGGGATCTGTCAATTTCTTTTCTTATAAAAGAAGTGTTACCTCTATATACAATTTGTTAATTTCAGTATTTAGCTCCATTATTTCAGCATTTAGTCTTCAGCATTGGGTTGAGTCCTTTTTTTCTGTCTCCATAGCTCTCAGAAGTGAGAAAGAACATCGTGTTCCTGCGGATTGCCCAGGACACATGCTTCACAGCTGTGCCAAGTTTGCAGCTGACCAATTGGCCTACGTTGCAAGAAGACTCATTTTCAAAATTTACAATCGTTTTTTTTAATGTGTGCCAGATAGGCCAATTCACTGTGAGACTTCTTTGATTTTATTGACGTTTAGAGCCTCATCCAGTTCCCAGTGAAGTCAATGGATGTATTTCCAGTCCTTATAGCAAGACTTGGATGAATCCCTAGTGGGCAGAACCGTTTCCTGTCACCTATTTTGCCCACTGAGACATTCAAAAGATCACTGACTGCCCCATTCTGTAACACTGGATAAAGGCATCTATCCTAGAATTTAAAGGAAATGCATGGTCGTCAAAGGTAGCTACCAAAAAGGTTGCAAGTGACTTAAACTAGCAAATTCACCAACATTAAGGCTTTCATGGAAAATGGCAGTGCTAATGGCATTACTTTATTTGATCTGTTACTGAAACAATATGTACCTTCTAGAATTCCAAGCCCTGCTCCCTGGAAATGGCAGCTTGTCAAGGTGAAGGAAATGCAGGAAAAAGCAAACTTTAGGCATCCAGTATAAAATTATACTACTATTTCATTAGTAGAAATTTTGTAACAGTGGAAGCAGGCATAATTCAACCATAAAATGTTTTGATTAGTGTTTAATGTCTGAAACTATTTCAGACCAAACATTTCAGTTTACAGAGCGTATAAACAAACTTCTGAAACTCAGCATTTGCAAAGATGAAATCATAAGCTGGAAGACTCCAAACCCAGATGACATTTGAGTCTGTAGCCAACAATAGCATCCACTCTGCAAAGTAAAACCAACAGGGGAGCAGCAATGTTAGTATACGTACCTTACGCACAAGAAACTTGTGTACTATACACACCCTGATGTGACTTCTCTGCTAAGTGCAAAAAGAAACAGAACAAGTAAAAAAAGAACTGTGTAGTTCAAGGCTTTATATTGCATTCACCAAACAACTGGGAGGAAATGAAAGAAAATGAAGCTGATTAATTCCTTTCCACATTTGCTGCGGAAATTCTTTCTAGCAGCTTCAAGCAGCACCATATCAGTACAGCGTACATGGGAAGGAAGGAGGGAGGCAAGACAGTTCACTTGCTAAAAGAATAGGATATTTGTACCTTCCTTTTCTCTACCCTCCTGGGTCTAATCTTCTTTTGCCTCTAGAGCTATTATAAGGAAACACAAAGAATTATGAACTGAAAAGATCACTTTTTACAAGAAACTAAAAGAATATTTGTCCTTTAAAGAGTGCATAAAACTCCTCCTCCTTCTGCTGAGACATCCCAAAGACCTAGCGATTCCAGCACAGATGAAGTTATCAGTTTGTGGTGTCTGAATTCAGGGTTGCTTCAGGCCCTAGATTCCTTGAAATTCTAGATCATCATGCTAGCCAGTTTGGCACTGCAGACGTCTTTAGAGAAGCACTCCTGAAAAAAATAACCAAAATCAGAGAGCAAGTCACCTACTGTAGGCACAAAGGGACATGACTTGTCTGAAATTGAGCTAAATCAGGGTGATAGATTAAGAAAAGTTTTTAGTAGTAATGTCAAAAGGAACTTGAAATGCTACTCCAGATGTAAGAGTAGGAGAAACACAGAATCATAGAATCAAAGAATGGTTTGGGTTGGGAGGGACATTTAAGATCATCTAGTTCCAACCCCCCTGCTATAGGCAGGGACACCTCCCTCTAGACCAGGTTGCTCAAAGCCCCATCCAGCCTGGCCTTGAATGCTTCCAGGGAGGGAGCATTCACAACTGTGCTGGGCAACCTGTTTCAGTGTCTCACCACCCTCACAGTAAAGAATTTCTTCCTAATATCCAGTCTAAATCTACCCTCTTCCAATTTAAAACCATTTCCCCTCGTCCTGCTGCTACATGCCCTGATAAAACTAGCTTCCCGGCAGGCCCCCTTCAGGTACTGGAATGTCCCCTTCAGGTACTCCCAATGCTTTTGCTCAAGGTGCTTGAGAACATGCTACATGGAATCATTTTGATATGGAAAGCATAAACTAGAAGCATAATCTTTTTCATCCATACTTTCTCTACAGTCTAACATAATTGAAAGTATACTGACAGAATGCCTGGCAGAAGGTACAGAAATGATTTTCAATAATTCAGTAGAGAGAAAGAAAATGCTATGAAGTCAATTAAGAGAAGAACTGGGACAAAAAACAAGCAATTATGGAAGAGGGGATATTTGAATTCAAGAAGAAAAAATCTTCCCCCAAAAGACAAGCAAAGGCAGGATAAAAATCTACGTCACTGCAATTGTTAAAATTTTCACACTAAAATCGTTTTCATTTCCAGTTGTATCATTTCCTAAAGAAAACAAAGAGGTCAGTCATAGAAAATTGATGAGATCATGCTGTCTCTAATATGACAAATCCAAAAATAGGAAAAGCAATAGACTGAGACACCTGGACATATTTCTTCCAAGACAGTTTGGAGTCACACAAGGACGCTAAACCTATTTTCCCTCTCCTTTTCCCTTTGCTGTCGTGGCTTTCAACACACCCATCTCCATTCCCATCTTTGCCCTTATGTAGAAAAAAGAAGATGAATATAAAGAGAAGGGTCAAGAAATGACTTTTCATGAGCCACTACATCTGGGCTTCTGCGAAGTCTGGATTTTGTCATTATAATAAGAATGCAAAATATGAAAAGAAAGGAAATCTGCCTTAGCTACTGGAATTAGTCCAGTGGCTAGCTAACGTAGCAGTCATTGTTATACTACAACATCATTCAGCAGGCTTGTCCAGACTGAAGTTTTGTAATTTAAGGTGCTGCATAGGCACAAAGAAAGGCACCCTCTCCCAGGTCAGGAACTGTAAGGCAAAATGAGCACCTTGTGGATTTGGTAACCAGTGAGGTACAAATGAAGTATGGGGGGGCAGCAGCTAAAACACATGCCAAAGAAAGGAGCTAACAGGACTTGAGGCACTATTTCTGCCTAAGATAATAATTATTATTTCACTTTGACAGCTGATACTGTCCATGGATCTCACAGGACACTCAGGAATTTGGCCTCCTTGTCTGAACAAAAGAGACTTTCACAATGGGTGAATCTGAGCACAAGAACTGCAGTGTGTGAAAGCAATGCAGCGCTGAACCTGGGGAATAAGGCAGATGCCAGGAGACATTGTGCGTGCGTGTGCGCATGCATGTGTGGTGTGGGAGAACCCACGTCATCATCCTTCTTGTGTTTTGTTACAAAGGTTTCTTTGCTTTTTTCTCCCATTTCTTTACTAACTACTAGCTCATCAACAATTGTACCAAATATCTATGAGGCAGAGCACAATACTTTAAGATAGGTTCAATAGATCCTGTAGAAACATGCTTTGCCTATTTTTTGGAAATACACAGGTGGGAGATTGGTTCTGGACTGCACACCTGGATTAGATAGCAAAGACTGCAGGAGCTGACCAGGGCTTTGTACCTCTCTTATTTCTCTACATCTACAAAAAGGGAGGATGCATTAAAATATCCTTAGAACATTACACCAGGGAGCGCTACTGGTGAGGACAGAGCATCCTTCTGACCCTACAGTCACTAGGTCTGCACCTACAGTCCTACCATTGATCTTTAAATGGAAGCATGAACTGAACTGCAGAACACAAGAAAATGGCCCCAGACAACCAGCTCCTCTGAAGCCCCAGCTGAAGCAGCCATGATGCTACTGGTCATGAAATCCTCTTTTTAGGAATATCTGTGAAAAGATGAGACAAAATTTCCCACTTAGCTTATTTGCAGCAATGGACTTTTGAATTCTATAACAGAAGCAGATAAACGTACAAAGAATAAATGAATAGTCATGTTTTGGAAATGATGCTAGATATCATATGGGCTAACAATTCACTTGGAAAGACACAGGAGAGGAAATTGTAACTAGTTCCCTACTCAATTATTTTTACTTTCAGCACTGCCTCAGATAATATTCATACATTGCCCGCTGAACAGTTCCAGCTCTCCTTCTCAAAGATAAGCATACCCGCAGCCAAGATGTTCTCATAAAAGATTAAAATTCCTTCCCATATCAACAACAAATTAGTCATTCATTTTCACAGTATTGCACTCTGGAATCTGAAAAAATATAAATTATTAAATATTCTTATGCTCCATTTTCAAAAGCAACTATTTTAGTTAATTGCTAATTTGAGCATGGCTTAAAAACAAATGAGAAAATATACTGTAAATGTTAGCACTCAAATATATAAAGTGCATTCTACCAGGATTCTACCAGCTCTACTATTAGAGCTTAACAGGGAGATCTGGTGGAATAATCCTTCATAGGAATAACTGCTAATATAAAAAAAGAGAGATTTGCAGACTGTACTTGGTATTATAAAAATGGATCAAGATACTTAAGATACTATTTAAGTTAAATATGGCTTATAACAAAGATTGTGTTTTCTTTCCTCCTATAGCAGAGTTATTTTTATTGGCAGATACAGGAATATGGTTAAATGCACTTGTGACTATTTCAGAAACCTGTGTGGTAACCCAATGATAAACTCCAATGAAATCTTATCTATTGACAAGATGAATAATTATGACAAGACACTTGTCAAAGTAACACTTTAACTTCATAACATTCCTGAAAGGGAATCCTTGAAACAGATCTATCTGCATCACACCCTTTTACTAGCAACGAACCCAGATACATAAATCACCTTCTGGCATAAATAAAAGAACATGCCAGTTCACCTCAGGTGAGGACTGACAAGTAGGCTTCATCAGGTCTTGACACAAGGACATTGAACTATGTGATCTGGTTCTTTTGTGCAACTGGCTATTGCAGTGGTGTTCTAAGGAATAAAATGTCTTTTCACACAGAGGATATGTCCTGAACTTGCAAATAATGTTCACTGGAATGTATTCCATCCAAAGTTATCATCCAAAGCACTGGACATGTGAAAAAAAATACCAGGCAGCAACTTTGTGGTTTGACATGGAAGGCTCTTAAGACAATCTGTTCTATGAATTAAAAAATATATTCAAACATTAAAGCAATCCCAGGCAGACAATTTTCTTTTCTTTTTTTATGCTTTTGATTCACGGAAAAAAACTGCTACTGTACTGAGTTGGTCATCTGTCACTGTACCACTGCCCTCCTGCAGATGAGAAGGCTTCGGTACAATGCTATGTACCTGGCTATGGCCAGGTGAGGTGGGCAGAAGAGTCTGCAAGCACCATCCATTGTAATCCTCCAGAAATATTGAGGCTTCAGAGTGAATACTGGCAAGGGAAGTGAAATCTATTTCAGAATACCTCCAAAAATCATCTCCTTTCGTTTTTTTCTTGCCAAGACTCACTAAGATTCCATACAGTGCTGATACTGAAAGAAATATAGCACTGTGCAGGAAATAGGCTCACCAGGTTTACGGGAATGACTTAATTACCACTTCAGCTGTTACTTTATTATATGGGTCCCAGATATACATAGATCAGACATCTATTCATCCTGTGCTTGCTCCTACTACAAGTGGTGGAAGAAAACCAACTTTGTATTATACAGTCACAGTCCTTAAACAGAAATGCCACGCTTTATTGAAAATCCAGAAAAGGCAGTACTCTCCAACTCACACTACAGTAGAACTTCCAACCCACAGTGTATCTGTAGACTCCTTGATTTTTCTTTTAAATGCTTTTCTTTTCAGCTCACTACTACAAGAATTGAAATGACTCTTTAAATATTCCCTGAATCATTTTGTAAACCAAGAGCAATTACAGAAAAGGGGGAAAAAAAAAGAAAAAAAAGACACAGGGAAAACTTTCAGTGATTGAAAAGTGGGACAGTGGGCTGTGAATTCTTGAGGCTGTGCTTTCCTGCAGCCCTCCTGAGTACAGCACCATGCACAATACCTCTGCCTTTCCCTGTCGAAAGCAGAAACACTAAGAACAACTGCTCACAGATTATCTCACAGGTGAATCTACCACACATGCTGCTATAACTCATTTTCCACATAGTTTACATTAGCTACATTAGTTCTCTAGCCTCTTTCATTTAGCTGTTACCAAAAGCAACCGATAGCCAGTAGTGACTATATCAAAGTACCTAACTGAGGCAAGGCTTGACCTGGGATCACCCAGTTTGGAGATTCTGTGGGCGATACTGAAGACCTGGATATCTGAATTACTGTGGCATGTAAAAGTCTGTGCCAAGCGTACAAATGCTGAGAAAAACCACCCTTGCAGAGACACCAGCTCGCTCTGGATCCCCATTTTCTGCCTTACTGCCTCAGGTTGGATGCGGGGACAGTCTTCAAGTGGAGGATCTGAGATGGGGGATTTGCTTCCCACAATCCATTCCCCTTGGCAGTTTTCAGTTACCACATGCAAGACAGATGTAGTTTCTGAATACGTCACACTGCTCTAAAAGCACTTCCTCCCATGAGCTCCCAAGAAAAGGTTTGCTGTACCAGCAATTCTTACGACCTGCATCTTACCGTGATGCCCCTTACAGTGCACCTCACCCACACTCTGCTCTGACAACCTATATGTTTTGTTTTTTATTTCCCACACTCAAGCTATCAGCATCTTCTGTTTCTTCTATAATTTTACCTCTAGAAAGATCTATGAAAGTCAAACAATTTTTTTGTGTGTCACATTCATGACTTTTTATGTTGGCTTTTTTCTTAATTCATTTTTGTACTGACTTCAGGCTATTTCATCTTCAAGGCTGCCACAAGATCCCTGTGAGATCTGACTTATGATATGACACAGCTCATAAACTTCAAGTTCCCCAAATCCCTTTATTTTAAAAAGTGACACTTCAGGAAACAGGCCAGAGGGCAGTCCCATCTCTTATGATGCTGGTGACCCTACCACAAGCCACAATTGCATCAAAGGATTTCTTTTCAGCAGCAAGTTGCATAAACTGCACTTTATAACACAGCTTCTGCTTCAAGGAACTAGAACATGCAAACAAGGACAGTGACGGAGCAAACTCTACTGCAAACAACATAACTCACTTCTACCATGAACTGAAGAGGACCCTGGTATCTTGACACCAGCCACTATTTTATTTTGCCATCCCAATGCATGCCCATTCAATAAAAAAGCCCCAACACCAGCAATAAATATTCCCAGAGAGTACACAGCTCTGTTCTAGGTTCATTTCCCTCTCTTGTAAATGTTACTGGCAAGTTCTCCTTTTCCAAAATGCAATGTATTGCCAAACACTGTAGTAGAAAACACTTGATCTCATATGAAACATGCAACAACAATGTACAAATTGGTGGGTTCTCTGCAGAAATTACCACCCTTATAACTTTCATTCTTTTTCTTAGACCCCAAAACCTTACTTTACAACTGTAGCATTCTCTCTCCCCACCCCTTTTCTTTGTGGTTTAACAGATAAAGTCAGAAAGGGAGGAGGTTTCACCACTTTTGCTACCTACAAAAACATAACATTATTCTGTTTTTCTGACACTTGCTGATAGGATGAATATGACCACTGAACACCAAGGATAGCATTCTTTTGTTCTGCTAGTAACAGAGTGCTTCTTTGGTTGTGGGTTTTGGTTTTATTGCATTGGGTTTTTTGTTTGTTTGTTTGTTTGTTTCAGTTTAGCAAATATCTGATGCAATTTGATACCAGTTCTATGGGTATTTAGCTCCAAATTTTTCCAATATTTTTTCTATTATTTTTGCAAATAAAGTAATTTCTAAACTGTTAAGTTAGTACTGAAATATACTAATTCAAATGCATGTCAACTATAATTCTTCTATTGCAATAGTATCTCAAAAACATATACCAAGAAAGTATTCTTATAGAAATATCACATATAATACACTAACTACTACATTTCAGATGAAAATAAAACCAGTTCAACTTTCATAGAATCACAGACTCGTAGAAGCAACCAGCTTGGAAAGGATTTCTGAGGATCTCTCTAGTCTAGTCTTTCCAATTTGCTCTAAGCAGTGCTACTTAAAAGTTACATCACATAAACAATAAAGGGTTCTAAACACTAACTTGTCAAATAATTGCTTGTTTTACATTGACATTCATATTAGCACAGTTAAAAAACAATTGCCAATTGTACATGCATGTGTGTTAGTATTCATGTGCACGGAGGATACTATGATGAATCACTCTGTCCTGCAGCAGCAAGGTGGGACTGGCATTGTTGGTATCCTTCTGCTGTTCCTACCAAAGAAAAGGTAGAAGTAGGTAAGAATAGTAAAAGCAATTAGCCACCATGTCACTTGAACAAAGTGACAGGCAAATGTTCTCAGCCTTCTCAATTGTTGGGGAATTAAAGAAGCGTCTCTTTCTAAGGTGCAACGCAGCATTTACTCGACCATTTTGTGCTTGCTAGAATGACAGCTGTCATGCTGTGATGCTACAACAAGTCTAAGCTTTGTTGCTGTGCAGTCAGTTGGCAACAGAATACCATGAAACAACTAATTAATCATATTTCAATTTCACCCCAAAAATATAAAAATAGCTCTGGCCCATTAGATTAAAAAACAAAGATTTGCTGCAATAAAAAAAAGAAGTATTTTCCTAGCCCAGCCAGCAAAAGGAAACTGAATATGCTTTTCTCCTGGCCCTAAACTCCTACTAGCATCACAGGATGAGACCTAGTTTTATATTTGCTTCCCCGTACTGTAATTGTTAGAGATGTCACTCAAGATGTATTTTATGTAGGAGCAACAGCACATGTTCCCGCCTGGCAGAATTTGGATTATTCATGCCCATATTGCAGTTAATTTTGCAGGATCTACAGAAACACACTGAAATTGGCAAGCTTTTCAAGGCTTGGTCTTACATTTTTTGCTCTTTGCAAAAGAAGAGAAGGTACCCATATTGAGACTTATCGTGATCAGTGACTGTTATGAATAATTGATGTAATGGTCTGAGATATCTCAGATAATTGGTAATAACAAATTATCTCTTCTACTTTGATGTTACTGGAAGAAATTAGGACAACTCTTCCTCTGTACAAACTGATGCAAAATGACTAGATGATCTCAGCCTAATTTAAACTTCTGCTTCTGAGACTGAGCTCACTACAGCAGGATACAAATTTCCCTGTGATAAGATGTCAGTACTGAAACCAGCAAATGGCATCTTTAGGGAAACAGCCTCAATAGAATGCACATCTACAGATGGCCAGGAAAATTTTGATTGATTATTACTCTTGGGGGTCTTATTACCACCGGTCATATTCAGGAAGTGCTGACAAACACTGCGTGCGCAAACAGTACAGCACACATGAAAACTTCCAAGATTTCTGTTAATGCTGCTCCACTCATCTACACAGAAGATATGAGTCTTGCACAGTTGTCAAGCCTAGACTTTTCTATCACTTAGAATACAAGCACTGAGAGAGCAGAGGAGGAATTACTCATAGATTTCATAAAAAGAAGAATCTATGTTTATGTAATTTTATATGGTTGAAAGATAAACACAGATGTTGCATTTGCAGATACGATTTTTCTAACACTATTTTTATCAATTACACTGTGCTTAAAAGATGGAAAAACATTGTCTAATTATTTGTCTTAATAGCCTGTAGATCTGAAAAAATAATTTTTTGATTAAAAAAGGATTCTCCCCAAATCTAAATTTTCATGCTAGCAAAAGTTATGGGACCAGAGAAAAAGATTACACAAAAAGTCATCTTTCAGATGATTAAAAATAGTTGGGTTTTAAGCAAAATATTTTTAAGACTTTTAATGAATACAAAATACTTTCAGGCTGTCATCTGTGCACAGAAATCTTGTTTTCCACTAGTTCTTTGTTTGGATGTGTTCCAAAGCAAACTGGATAGACTCCTTTCCAATTGATTGCATTGCAATGATATGACCCGCAGCTTTTTCATCTACAGTGACCTGTTTTTTTAATATCATCTGGGGCAGAGGAATGATTTAGAACCCACTTCAATTGCTGGGTGAGAAAGCTTAATTCAGTGAAAGTAAGACGTGGTACAGTTTGTGTCTTCTTCAGAAAATTACTATGTGCATGCACTTTCAGAACCATGAAAAGTGGTCATCTATTCCATCTCTCTGGCCAAGGCAGCTCAACCAGAATCTAAGCTAGGCAGCTGCTTGACCAGCCTGTTCCTAAAACCTTTCAGAGATTCTACTGTCTCCCTAGTTGCCCTATATGCTGAAAAATAAATGAAAGCCTTAGATTTTCACCACAGCATTAGGTGAATAATAAACTGGTAATGAATTGGGAACGTCTATAAATGGAGATCTGACTGATCATCTCAGATAAAGACATCTGTTGCCGGTGTTAGGTTTTTGGCCAAACTGAACTCGTTCTAACCTTATGCAGAAATGAAATAAAATACAAATCAAATTGCTCTGCTATGCCCAGCAAGACCAGCACACTGTTAATCTGTTTCCTTCCAGTTCTAAAATAAAGGCTGTCAGGTTTACTTCTCTGCTAGTTAACTTGATTCAAGCTTCGTCTCTTTCTTTCCTGGATTCCTTTATTTTAGCTAATTCTTCTCCTTCATATGCTAAAATTCTTTTAGGCAGTGAAGTAATTTGTATTTCATGCTACTATTTTGTCTTCTAAAGCACACTTGAAACCATAGTTTTAAGCAGTAACATTTCATTTGTCCTGGCTACAACAGAAAAATATCACACTTCTCAGGCACTGGTATTTATGCTTCTTGTGATCTATGTCATTTATTTTGTATTTTAATTTGACTCTACAATAACTATGGACATTTTTTTTCTGTTGTTTTCCTGACTCCCCACTGCGGTCACTCTTTTGGGAATTCTACATGAGTAATTTAGCAATGTGTGCTAATAGAAAGCATACTTACTCTGTGTGAATTCATTTTCATCTTTAGGAGTATGAAAGACTCTTAAAGGTAAAGACTCTGGCTGAAATTGCACTGCTGCAAGACATTACGATATTATGTCAGGAGTGACAGGAATGCTCTGACTCAGTATATGACATACATCATTAGCATTCATCACACCTACAGTATACTCCAATAAAGATCTCTGGATCTCTGTACTGCCTTGTCCACCTTTGCCCACACTAACACAGATCAGATTTTGCACTGAGAAAATCCACTAATCTAGGTATCTTATTTTTCACATGGATTTGCCTTGCCTATCTTAGAAGAAACAGAAGGAAATTTCCATGCTTAATGTGCCAGTAAAGAAGGAAAATGGGGTTTGCCAGTTATAGTGACACAGATCCAAAGTTCTGGGAACTGTACTTTCCCCACAGATTCTCTTTGACGACTGCTTGCATTTTTTCCTATTCAATTTCTATATTTTAATATTTCCTAAAATCAAGCTGAACCTTTTTTGGTAGAGGGAAAAGAACTTTCAGGATATTTTCTCTCCAGTGCTGCATGACCTTTACTACAGAAAGCCTGCCCAGAGGTAATATGTAAAGGCTCAAATCACCTAACTGCTACTAGTACTAAACAAAAGACTTGCTCATTTTTATATTGCATTCCCCAATGCAGCCTGTGTCAGAAATGTTCCTCAAGTTATCCTGATGGACAGACAGTAAAGTTGTTTCCCTTAGCAAGCAGAAGAATCTATGGCTTGTTGCCCAATAAGCCCACACTCTACCTGTATTTCACCTGATTTTATTTCTCTCCACAGATTTACAATCAGTCTTGTTTACATGTTGCCATAATGACTTTCAATTGGCTAAAAAGTAGCCTTTTCAAGAAACCTGTATCTAAATCAGGCATATGTATGTATGCATCTTACTCAAACTGTAAGCTTTATATAGAAAAGTTTTAGGCAGCCCTAGGACTTTCACGAAAGTAGCTGATTGAAAAAGGACCAAGCTTTTGAACCTGGGCATCTTCCTCTTCTGCCTACTGGAATTTACATTACAGTACTGGTTCATAATGTTCTCAAAAGAAACCTTACTGCACAGCCTTCATCCATCAAGATTAAACTTGGGAAATGATCCCTGATGCCATCGGCATCATGTCGAAGTCTGTGGGGAAAGGAAGGTGAGGGAGCTGGAGTCACCTTGGGAGGGGAATCACAGCAGACCTAAAAGTACAGCCAGCAAGCAGTGTGATAAAGCAGGCTACTGCTACCATCTGCTTTCTCCTCCTGGGTTCCTTTCTCTCCCTGGTCAAGAGACAGAAACAAGCCAGGTGCTTGCAGTGAACTCAAAAAAAAAGTTCAAGGAGGAAATGTGGCATAGAAAGTAAATTCCAAGATGCTCCATTGCTGCAGAAAGGAAGCAGGCAGGAGGTCTATCTGGCTCTGCTCTGGGGAGGGAGTGCAGCCATCAGCTCCAGCTCTGCATTTCACCTGTGGGACACATCTAGTTATACCAGTCAGGGACCATTACTGCACAGGTTTTAAGTTCCCTTAAATACCCACTGTCAGGCCAGTGCCCAGGACTGGCATTCCAACCACCCAGTCTGTCTAATCCTCTTCAAAATCCATGCTGTTTTTGCCGTCAGCAACCGCAAATGCCAGAGACAGTAGTCTGGACAGAAGAAACTGAACACTTTCTCAACTTTGCTTCTGCCTGCATTTTAAATCTCACAAAAAAAGTAAGAGATGAGAGCTGGCATTTCCCTCAACCTTCCATCTTACTATATAGTAATTAAATCACAGCAATGCTTTTGCTTGCATAAAAACACCAGTCTCTATTCCAAAAGGAGTGTTTAGTTTAAAAGTCACTCTGTGCGCCTGGATTGTCAGACCAGCTCATGAGAGCATTTTTACAGTTTTCCGGGGACTGCACTCTGCAACCCCATGGCTGCAGCCTTGCCCTGCTGTCACACCCTTGCGTGGTCAGATCCGTGTTCCTGCTCCAAGAGGTCTTGGGAGCTGTCATCTTCTCTCATCTGCATCTCTGAAGGGAAGCAAGTCCTAATGAATCAATGCAGAAAGGGTTAAAGGGTGTCAGGAAACATGCCGTTGCCTCATGGAAGCTTGCACAGTCATGAACTCAATGGGGAAAAAAAAATTGTCTCCAAAGTATACGGAAGTAGCCGTGAAGGAGTGTGCTTTAAAAGAAATTTAATTACATTTTAAAAGAAATTATAACTGTTAAGAGATTTCAGCTTCTTCCTAACACTCCAAATTTCTTGTTTTAGAACATTTTTCAGCACAAATACCTCCAAAACCTGAAGATTCCAGAAACATGCATATTACCTCTACTGCACTTCATCAAAACCTGTTAGCACCATGTTGCAGTAGAACTGTTCTCACTTTTTTCATAGCTGTCTGTTACCAGACCATAAGCTAACTTGCTGTCTAAGAATATCCGGCCACCAATTAAAGCTAGGCAGAACTATTCCCTTCCCCCAGCCAATTTGTGCTTCTTTTTCCACTGTAAGGCTCTCTTAAGACTTCACCAGTCAGCCTCCCACATGGTATTTAAGGGCCTGATTCTTGTGTCCTGCCTCCACAATCGGAACCAAGTTTATTCACCTCTCTAATACACAACTTGTCCCCCTAAGACCCACACTAGGCACAGCTGAGAAAGACAACTCTGCAGCGCAATGGAAGGTCTGACCCCATCTTTTTCCAGCACCCCACCACAGCTGTGCCCATTTGTACCACCATCACAGGCACAAACACCTTGTCCTTATTTTTCAAGGCCTACACATCTCTCATCCTCATTTAGCTGCTGCTAATTAGGACACTCCTAGCACTTGTATCCACCATCCCATGGCAGTGGTCTGGATGGCTCCTTAGCCAGACTTGCTCCTGGCACTTACCTTCCATTCTTGTGTGCCCGGTACCTGCGCCTAGAGCACTTCTTCCTCTTTCACAGGAATACCTACAAGAACTGACTCACAGTAACTTATGTACTGGTATTTATTACCTGAAGATAAATAGAGATCTGTCCAGACACAGTACACACACCTCTCAAAAGCGTGATTCTGTTGCTGCAGCCTCGTGGTGTCATGTCACACCCTCGTGTTGTCAGATCCACCTCCAATTGTGAACACCTTGGGGCTGGGAATATGTCGCTTCACTCCGCACGGCACAGAGCCTAGCAGACTCCAGCACCCTCGGAGATGGTAATTAATGGTGTCAACCCAACATCTTGGCTACTTTTGACAGCCACCACCTCCACCCAGCACACTGGGCTTGCTGCGAGGCCGGGACTGACAGCACTGAGGAGAAGAGTGGGGCTCCCGACGGCCCAGGGCAGCCAAACCGAGGGGAGCGTAGGGCTGGGCCGGCAGCCCCCGTGGCAGCAGCCACGCACCGCACGCGCTGCTGGGACTTTGCTACTGCCTGGGCAGGGCCCGAGCCGTCCTCCCGGCAGCGGCCTGCACTGCCCGAGCCCCGCGAGCAGCATAACTCCGAAACCCCACAGCTCCCACGACTCGCACCGGGATCCGGCGCGCTACGAAAAGGGGCGGTCGGCGCCGGGCACCACCCCTGGTCTGTCACCGGGCGGGGCTCGGGGAAGGGGGCGGCCGCCGACAGGGTTGGAGCCCGCGCCGGAGGCGGGGCGGAGGCAGCGCCCGCGGCGGGCACCGCACCGCCTAGCGCTGGGTCGGTCGGCGAGCGCGACCGGGGGAAGCGGAGCGCAGGCGTGCGGCAGGACGGGTGCTCGGCGGAGAGCGGAGCGACGCCGCGGCGAGGAGGGAGGCGGCACCGCCGCCGCTGAGGTAAAGCGGGTGCCGCCGCGGCCGCGAGGCGCCTGGCACTGCCGCTCGAGCAGGGCGGTGCGGTGCGGGGCCGTGTGCGGCTCGGGCGCCGGCGGGGGAACGGCCGAGCAGGAGTCGCCCCCGCAACTTTTTCCTCGTCCGAAGCGCCGTGCCGCCGCCGAGCCCCGCGGCGCCGCAGGCCCAGGACAGGACGGGACAGGGCAGGGCGGGGGGACGGCGCCGAGCCCCGGCGGCGGCGCTTCTCCCCCCGCGGCCCCGAGCTTCCTGGTTGGGCTCTGCTAGCGGAGCCGGGGCGCGAGGTGAGGCAGGGCCCTCCCGCGGCCCCTGGTGCAGGCAGGAAGCGGCCGGACGGTCAAGCTGGCGGCGCCTAGCGCGGCGTCAGCCCGGTGCTCGGCGCCCGTTTCTGCGCCGGGGAGCGGAGGCCCCTGTGGAGGGCCGTCCTGCGGCGGGGCTGCTCCGCTGCAGGAACCGCGGCGGCGCTGCGCTCCCGCCCGGCGTTGCTGCTGTTGTGAGTGAGTTCTCTGAAGCGGTCTTTACGCTGGTGGCCTTCTCGCGCACCTTTGCAGCACCTTTAGCGGCTTTGAGATGCTTCAGAGTGGGACACGCTTTGTAGGATCCTCTGTTAAGTTAATGCGTTACTTCTTTGCATGTTATTCAGTGGTAGGGTCTCCACGGACTTTAAAGCTGTATTTCAAAGGCTGGAGATTGCATACGGAGATATACATATATATTTCCGAATACTTCATTATCTATCTCGGACATTATTTTCTTGCAGGGAATACTGCTCGCTGTGGCATTGCCGTGGTTACCTGCTTTTGGAGAGCGGCAGCATCGCGCTCAGAGATAACCGCGGTGTTACAGGTGTGTAGACACCTAGTGGGGAGAGGAGGCGGGCTCCGAGCGCGGCACTTGTCTGCACGGCAGCAGCTCCTGCTCCAGTGCCTCCCCTAGCACGCTAGTTAGATAATCCAATGTCAACCCTGTAATAGCTGTGGAAGGAAAGTTACTGCTTCCCTAGAAGTATTCAGAGTAAGTTTGAGAGGACCAACAAACAAGAATGAGAGAGACAGCAGTACAGCAAGGTATGGATCGTTAAATGTGATAATTGAACAGTAAAGAAAGTCCGTACTGCCTTACCTGAGGTGCACGGTCAGTGGCATGCACACCCCTCTGGCTGGACAGCAGCAGTGTGTATCCATGGAGCAGAAGCTGTTTTTCTCCTCTGTCTCCAAAAGAATGCTAGTATGGGAGGAAATGCACAGGTACCAGTGGGGTGGCAGCCAGACATCATCTAAACAGGGGGAGAAGCTTTTGCATCTTGCTCCTTTTCCACTTAAATTTACACAAACCTCTTGCAACTTTCTAGTGAATGTTAAAGTCTCCAACTGACAATACACATGATATAAATCATTTCATTGAGACCAGAATTGTGCCTGAAGTCGGGAATCTTTCGTTGGGATCAAGCTTTTAGTAAATAAAAACCAAATGAATGCTTGATTCTTTTACAATGCTTCCTCCTCCTTTTCCATTCCACCCGCCAACTGGAAATCCAGTAATACATCATCTCAAATATAACAGTGTTTCTTGCCTAAAGTGTTTGGTTTGGTTTTTTTTTCGCTCTACTTAGGATGGTCTCCAAGCTATTTATTTTAAGAGTAATTAGCTTAAATCAGCTTGAGTCAAAATGTCTGAGGGTAAAGACCGTGTAAGTCCACTTGGAGTAAAGGGAGTCTGTTTATATAGTGTCTTAACAAAGCAGAAAAGAACACGAAGAACTTTCCAAGAGGGATTTTTGGAGACACTACAGCATTACTGGGCTGGTGTGGAGAAATGCTCCTTACCCATCCATGTACCATAGGGCTGTCTGCAAGGTTCTTGGAGTCACCAGATTTGACAGGCACTGGGAATATAAAAAGGTGCACGAGCCTTGGATTGGTCAGAGGATGGGATGTGGGGACCCTGTACCAGGGGCAGTGATGAGCAGTGTCTATGGACCAGAGCCACAGCTCTGAGTCCTTGCTTAGCTTTATTTGGGGAAGCTTTGCTGTCATCATCACATGGAGTTGTTCTGCCATGCAAGTACATCACACCTTTTGTTCTCCCAGATTTTGATTATTTTTTTTTAAATATGCTTTAAAAATGTCATAAGCTCTTTCTTCTGTTATTACAGCATTTCAAATTCTGCATTGTCAGATCAAATGCAAGACATACAAGTATTCATTTTAAATATCTGTCCGTAAAGTTGCTACGGTACGTGTGATAAGAAAAGATCAGAGGAGTAGGTCAAGTCAGTTAAATTATGCAGCGTTTAGAAGACGTATTTGGTTAGCAGCCATAATGCCTGTAGGCAGTAGGAGTAAAATGAGTACTTGTAGCAGGACACTTGTTGAACCTTTCTTAAAAAGAAATATTTCTGAATATTTAGTGTTGTAGAAGAGGTAACTTTCTAGCAGGTTTTACTGTGCATTGTTGGTTTTGATTGATTGAAAACATTTAGATTAGCTCCAGCATTTAAGTCTAAGGGGTGAATGTGTGTTTTGTTTCTCTGCTTAATGGGAGGAATTTGTTCTTTTGAAGACTTCTGTACAATTTAATTGATACTTGTGCTGTAGATTTTTTGTTCTTCCCCCTTCCACTCCCTTTTTTTTTTTTCCTTCCTAATTCATGCCTGTTCACTTTCTCCTAGTAGAAAAGCTAAAATTAAATATCAGTGAAACTCTCTTCATGTTAATTTCAGAGTCTGTGATGTTTGGTGGTATGTGCTAAGGCACATAGTTTGGGTTTTCAGAAGTGGCTACAGAAATTTCTCATTAAAATTTTGGTAGGAAGTGGAGGCCTGATTTTTGTGACTAGATTTGCAGAATTTTAAAATACCTACTTGTGTGTAGGTTTTTTTAAAAAAAGAGAAGTCTAATTCAGACTCAGATAATTCTTCTCTACAGCAAAACTGGTTCCAGTGGATGATAAGGAAGTTCTTTGAGAACTTGCAAGACTTTCTTACGTGTTCTGTTACAAGAGATGTTGTGCAATAAGCTGCAGGGAATTATATTTAGACTCAATAGACTGAAGAGGAGCCACATGCAAGTTAGGGATCAGACCATGTACTGAAAAAGGAAGTCTGTATGTATTCTTATAAACACTAATTAGATTTTTCAGACTGTGTTCCTAGGACTTGCTGACTGAGATGTTAGAGAAAATGGTGTGGAAAAGAGAGGTCAGAGGTTCCCTTTTCCATTCCTATCTGTTGTTGTCCACTCGCGATGTGGAGTGCTACACAAAAAACTACAGCTTTCTGTGGCATTAGACATACAGTATGCAGTTAATATTTTACCTACTGGTGTTGCGTAGCCCCATCAGGTCCTCTATTCAGCTGTAGTTCAGGAATTTCCATGCTGTTTTGAACAGTTAGCACTTTCTGGTTCCCAGTGTAGCATTTCAAATTACGAGTGGGCTTGACTTTTTAAGGAGATGAAAATGAGTAAAGTCAAAATGATGTTTAGAAAACTTTCACTGTTCTGTATGCCTTTAAGCTACTGTTTTCTAAATTTTTTTTTTTTTTTAAGTCATATTTTTCCTCTGTAGTCAGGCAACCTTGAGTCAAACGGTTAGGCCTGTAATCTCTTGCGTGTAGTGTAATTTAAGCATACACCCTGGTACCTTGCTCCTGTAGTGCTGCTTAGGTGGTCTGGGCGTGTCTCTTCCAGTTGCTGGCTATTTTTCCAAAATTATGCTATAAACACATTAAAGAACATCTGGATGATGGGGGAGTGGGGAAGCCCGTCTTTTGTAAGAAAACAGAATCAATCAAGTAAAATAACGTCAGATGTATTGTTGCTTGTGTATATTACAGAAAGGTGCCTCGCTCCAAGAGCTTTTGGGGATATAAGTTTTGAGTTGTGTTGCCTGCTTTCTGCATAAACAGCAGGGGATTGAATAGCCCAGCACTGAGTGCTGAGTGTATCAGCACTAATTACAGCGAGCTCCACCTCTGTCCTGGCAGACACTTTGGCAAGGGGTTGTGGCTGTGAGTTTTCAGGGAGATAACTAGTAAAATCTTGCCAGGTTAGGTGCTGCATTGACAGGGATGACTCGGGCTTAGCCCTCTCTCTGTCAGTGACTTCAGTAGCCATAAGCCACAGAGAAGAAGGGAGACAGTACATAGCAGCTTGCCTTGTCCTGCAGGCACAGAAATTTGGTTCAAGTCATTAGATGTATCCTTTGTAAAAGCACAAATTTTCTTTATATATATATATGTATATATTATGTGTGTATGTATGTGAGGTTGCTTTCTTTTGTGGGATACACTATCTCTGACAGGGTTACAGAAAGCTTATATCATAACTGGAACCCCAAGTTCACAAATAACTATAACAGTTTTCTCTTTTCTTTCCAGGAAGAGCATGCGTGCAGTGTTCAGTGACAGAATATTTAAGGTACGTGCACGTCTATGGCAAGTTCATCAGATGGTGTGACTGGCTACAAGCATCAGCTGAAATTGAGTATGGAGACTGGGAAGTTCCTGCAAACTGAGAAAAGGAACTATTTGGAAGAGTTCTGCTAGACATAGAAGAAGTGGAACACATTCTTCTGCAACAGCCATTGACTCAGACTAAGTACTCAAAAATCATCAGCAGAGAAACAATAGACCCTGGTGCTTTTTGATTCTCTGGTGGATTTTATTACTTAGACATTGCTGTTGATATTTTTATTATCCCATTTGGTACATCTTGAATCTATCTGTAAATTAAACTATAACTGGACAATTGCATTTTGATACTGTTTAATAACACTTTGAATGTTAAGTCATTTGCCAAGATGAGTGCTGAAGGATATCAATACAGAGCTTTGTATGACTACAAAAAAGAACGAGAAGAAGACATTGACTTGCACTTAGGAGATATATTAACTGTGAATAAAGGTACCTTACTAGCACTTGGATTCAGCGAAGGGGAAGAAGCAAAGCCTGAGGAAATTGGTTGGTTAAACGGCTTTAATGAAACCACAGGGGAGAGGGGGGATTTTCCAGGAACTTATGTAGAATACATTGGAAGAAAAAAAATATCCCCCCCAACCCCAAAGCCTCGTCCTCCTCGACCCCTTCCGGTGGCACCAAGTCCTGCAAAAGCTGAAGCAGAGAGTGAGCAACAAGGTTAGTACTGACCTCAGAAGGTGTGTGTGTTTTTGTGTATGTGTCTCTCTCATATTTTTCAGATATTCTTGCTTCATTGGCTTATGTGACTATGCATTTACATGTATAACACGTACTTGTCAGTTTTTTTTAGTGCCTACATCCTTTCAGACAATTAAGAATTATATGTGCTTAATATATGTCTGTTTCAGGGTAGGGCATGCAGTAGGAAAAATAACACTTATATAAACAAGGGAAATAACTTCCTTTGTTTAAACATAATTTGCTTTCTGACCTACATTTACAACAGTATGTTGGACAGAGCTCAGGTAGGATTTGATTGGAATTCTTTTGCTAGTAGAAGAAAGTCTTAAGAATTGCAAAAGCGATAGATTTAAAAACAAAATGAAAAAGCCTTTGTCAAACTGATTTGTCTACTTTACTTACTGATGTTCAGATAATAGAATTTAGTTAGAAACAAGCCGCATCTGTCTGAGGATGAGTTGTACATTGGTCTCTCACTTCCCGAAAATCTAGAATATTTCATATTGCTTCAACATCTAACGCTTTAAATTCTCAGTATTTCCAGCCTTTGGAAATAGGAGTCGCAGTATGTCATCCTGACTCTTACCATGGTCCTGAATAGTAGCATTGCTCTCTGCCTTCTTCAAAACAATTGCTCCATTTTGCAAAGCTCTGTTGTCAGCTCATCAGCTTCCATCCCACTTCACTTACTATGATTATATATTCAGCTGTGCTGATAATCAGCAAAGATAAAAGTAGAAATTTAGAAAATTGTATGCAGCAACCAAGTGGAAACCTGGAAGAAGCATTTCTAGGTTGGTGAGGGCTTAATAATGAGTAGGCCTGAACTGTTCTGCATAGCAATAGCCTTAAGTACTGAAGAAGTGCTAGTTAGTGTATAGTATCTACATGTACATCATCATTAGAACAAAGGGAGGGATCAGACGGGTGTGTGGCTACATCTTAGGTTGCACCTCCCTGAGTCCTTACCCTCTAGTCACACAATTCTCATCGTTTCTCAGTCACTTACTTCTGAATATGAGGTATTTGCACTGGAATGAATTTTTTTTTCCTTCTTCGGTAGTTCCTTTCTTTAGATACTAGTTTGAGGTACTTCTTTTCTGTCTTAAGCCACTGGGATAGATACTGAGATAGTTGTCACCATCACATGTAACTGCAGAATAAACATTGCTTTATTTGTAGACACCTTGGTGTTAACAGGTTATTCTGAGAGGCAGAGAGTGGATGGAAAATCTGATTGTTCACATGCACACGCTGTGGTGAAGTAACCATCACCCAAGGCTTTGATGCACTTAATGCTTTAAGCTTCATTAGTGCTTTGTAACTAGTTTGGTCTCTGTGCTCATGCTTGCTTGATGCTCATGTGCCACAGCACTGTGTTGAGAAGTCTTGGTGTTAATCTTGCAGTTTCTGAGCCCCTGAGGTTTGCATTTGTAACAGGCAGAGGTGAAGGTTCTGGCTGGTGAAGTCTGAAATCCTGGTGCAGGTTTGGGGGGGCTCTGCTGAAATGCTCTTCTGATTCCTCAGGATTAGACCATGCCCCCAGCCTTAGGAACTAGGTCTCTCCTAACCTGAAGTTTACGCCTCCAGAACAGAGTACTATTTTCATGTAATGTGTTCATTTGTAATAGTTTGGGTCTACAGAGTTTTGAAACAAGAATGTGTTCTAACTTACCTGGGATTTTTAACCTGAGATAAAGTCAGTTTGGAGATGTGATCCTGTTATGTGCCGACGTTTTTAAGGATGAGTTTACAACCCAGACATGTATTTTTTTATTTAAAACAAAAAAGTGCCCATTGTCTTTTTTTAATTCAAGATTCGAAACTCCCATGTAAACGGCTAGGCATGTTCAGCACCAGGAATTAGACCCCTCTCAACAAGAACTAGGAGAAATGCTGAAATTTGAACTCCAAATGGCTCAAGAGATGGGGTAAATTATTTCTAAGATCATGAATACTTCAAAGAAATTGGGAAAACTTAATTTTAACAGTGTCTTTTCACAGTTCTTTTTGCAGGAGTATTTGGAGAGAGTGCTCCAAATAACAGAAACAAATATGGGAAGTACAAGGAAAGAATACTATAAAAAAACTAAGTGAAGGTAGAATCTTTGAGTTAGCAGAATAATACAAAATAAAAGATACCTATGATACCAGAAGTGTGGGTGGAAATACAGTTCAGTTAAAGATGAGAATAATATAGCAACGTACATCTGACTTTCAGAGAGCTTTGTTGTTTCTGCATTTGAAACCTGGTGCAGGGAATAGCTCAGTTAATACTGTCCAGCAGCCAATATCATGGGCAGCGTGCCAGAAGATTTTTCCCAGGTTGAGGCTCATCTTTACACCCCAAAAGTGTATTTCAAATGAATTAATGAATAGTGAAGCTTGCTTGACCAAATACAGTCAAGTTTACATTTTTAGCACTTGATGATTTGAAACTGCTGCGTATCAAAATGACAAATTAATGGGAAACTGGAAACTTTCTCCTTAAATGTATCTCAGTTATTTGTAATCCGTATACTTTTTTCCTTCTGTCAAAAGACAATGCTGTACATACATATGTGTGTATGTTTTGAATAAGAACGTTAGGAAGTGAATTGGGGATTTTAAAGAATTTGTATACAATTCTGTGAGTTTTTTGATTTTACTATATGCGTAAATGTTTCTGAAAAAAGAAATTACTTTCTAATCCGGTAATCTCCAAGACCTTCATTATTCTGAATATTTCTTCCCAGCCTTGTTAATTGTGTTCACTTGCTCGTCGGTATTCAGATTCTTTAGTGTTAGATCAAACTTGCAGTATTTAGCGCCATGCAGCGAGGTGCTGCAGGCATTTGGATGTGAATAACAGTAGACATCTAAACGTCAGTGGGGCTGGTAACACTGGCGCAGCTGTCCATCAGGCTACTGTCCTGTGCAGTCACAGTCCTATTCACAAATAGGAAGGTCTTTTCAAAATTAAAAGCTAATTTGGAAACAAATAAAACTGCTAGTGGTGTCAAATTCTGTTAAAAGATGTTTTTCCTTACTATAGCACCTAGGTCAAATCTTTGTCCACACTTCTATTTTATCGGTGACCCATTTAAATTGCTAGAACCATTGATCGAAACCAGAGCAGAGGACACCTGAATTAAATTTAAAGACCGTTGCATTTTGTCCATTTTTTCCTTGCATTTCTAAGTGAAGAAGTAGAGTTCATCTGAGTTTGTTTTGGTTTTGCTTGCTGTTTTGTTTTTTAATTGTATCTGAAAATACATGAAAAAGCAGGGGTTTCAGTTTCAGACCTGGGGCAGAGCGGAGCTATCGAGAGGCAGGTTTAACCCATAGGGTTGGTGCGAGGCCATTGGTACCCAGCCTGCCGTTTCTTCCCAGGCTGCTGTTCCCACACAGACACGCAGCACAGGGTCATCTTTACATTTCCTCCAGACCCCTGGAGTTAACATAAAGCAGAACTTAGACTTGATGTGAAAAAAAACCTCTTGTGTCTTCTTTTTTTTTTTTTTTTTTTAAACTTTGCAGCTACATAGTGCTGATTCTTGTTTCTTCTGAGTTCAGCTGAGTCTTCTGAACTTTGATTAAGCTGATCTGGTACCCGCTGTGTACTTTGCTTCATAAGTGGTGTTTCTCTACTAGGTTCCAGTAAGCTGATTTTAACCAGACTTCTCTGTGTAAAGCTTTGATTGATATAAATATTTTTTTTCACTTGAAATGCTAAATTCCCACTTGTAAGTGAAGGTCATTTTGCAGAAGACAAGAAATTTATGAGTAATTTGTCTGTTTTGATGTTTTGGAGCTTCCTGCTACTTCCTGTGTAACTTAAGAGGATTGTGTATGTTGACACTTAATACAAGTTCAGCTGTTTTAGAGCCCAAAAATAATCACAAGTTCTTATGATGAAGCATAAATTTAAAAAAAAAAAATGACAAAATCACAAAAAACAGCAGCTTTCTTTATTTTTCTCCTTGAACAGATACAGATCAGCAACTTAGACAAAGATAATGACACAGAACATTTGGAAACTCTTTTCTATCAAACACCAAGTTTTGCAATGTCTGACAAGGATCCAAAACTGACAGAGTAGAAAACCGTTCGTGCATGCTTGAACTGAATGTGCTGTAGGATTTGTTTCTGTATTTAATTTTCCTATAAAACCAGTAGAGAGATGGAGTTTATGAAAATTATTTACATTTGTAAAGTAGGGAATATAATAGCAAGAGGAAAATGCAGTGAGCCTGGAGCCTTAGCTGGGAAGAGAAAAGTCATCATCTCCCCTGACTCAGGCAAATGGAAAAAGGAAATTGTGGGGTGAAGTGATGAGTCACTATCTCATTTGGTAAATGTATTTGCCACTCAATGCAGAGCCTTGGACTTGTTCTAAAAAGCCTGGTTTGAGAGCAAGTCTTCGTTTGGCTGGTGTCATCAGAATGCCCTGCAGTTACTAACTCTCAAAGCTGGTTGATTTTTGCTTGCAATGAGAAAAGGGGCAGGTTAATGCCAGAAAACCTCACTAGCTACTTTATGGTAACATTTCTCAGTGTATGAGGCAAATTTATAACTGCCAAATTAACACATTTCTGGAGAAAAAAGCTCTCACACCTGCTTTTACGACTAATGAAAGCAAAGATTTTGCAAGCTGTATTGAAGTGAGAAAGAGCTCTTTTTTTTTTTTTTTTTTTTATTTTGCAGCAGTAAGTGGCAATTAAAATATTTTTGTTGCGAATGCTATGCAAAGCATGGGGTTATGCATACAAACGCTAGTTTGTGCTGCACATTTTGAGACCCGGGCCAGTTCATAGCTGATGCTTGTCCCCATCTGCTGGTGGAGGAGGAAGGAAGCAAGAGGAAGGAGGGAGATTCACAGCCTTTATCTTCCATCTTGTATTGTAATTGTGATGGGATACAATGTGAGAGGGAGTTTTTAGGAAAAATGTTTTATTTTACTTGGCCAATTGTTATTTCAGAAGAAAAACATACCACTTGGGGCACAGAGAAGCTCCTGCTGATCCTTGAGGATGACTGGATCTGAAAAGATCTGATGACCTTTCTCCACACACTTAAGAAACTGGAAGCAATACACTGTATAATTTTGTTGCTATAAGAAATGTTTGTGTGTTTTGCATTACACTCATTTCGATGCACTTTTCTATAGTTAACAACAGGAGCATCAAGTTGAGTGATTTTGTTGAAGTTTCTTTAGCCTTATGTAGTACAGATGAAGTATTTTAATATATCTTACTGGCATGAATGATCCTGGGGCAAGATGCAAAACAAAGCAAAGGTAAAACAGCCTGCTCCTCTCAACTGGATTTATCTTGAACATTCTTATCACAGTGATCCAGGAACATCTGAAAAAAGTAGCTCGCTAGCAAATAGTTCTTTCTTAGATTTGCATACGATAACATCAGTTAGTGAGTTTCAGCAACACATGGTACTTTGTATTTGCCAAGAATGGATCACTCTGCACACTGAGCAAACAGGCATGCCCACTTAAATAGTTGTGTGATGCCATATAAACATACAGATTTTCTTGTGTGAAAGAACACAGGTGTTGTAACTACAGCTGGCTGTGTGCTCTTTCGCATCTGTGTCTTGCTGCAAAGCTGCTTTCCATGATGAACATCCATGAAATCAATCTGAAGGCCACAATACAAAGAACTGCTTTATTTTAATAGCTAAGAATGATGAGGGGAATTACAGGATTTTAAGAAAGAATTCAACTGAAAGAGGATGTTAAGTCCGGAGAACAATTTGGTGAGACTCTAGATACTTACGACAATTTAAAGAGAGAATATTTGGCTGTATAAAAAAAAATGACTGTGGTTAAAGCTTAACTTCTACTCAAGCTTTCAGCAAAATACACGTCTAAAACCAGTCCTACTTTGTCTTTCCATCCATGAAAGTACTGATTTTTTTTCTCTCATGTTATATATGCATTTATTGTTTGCACTTTTTTACAGAAATTCTAACATTCTTGAACATCACCTGAAGTGTTGGCAGGTGTAAATCTTTTGTATAACGTAACTACTTTTTTTCATTCATATTTTAATTCTGCATGAAGTAGCCTAGAAGATAGCACTCAGTATTCTTTATTTATATTCTATTTTACAAAGAGTTTGCACGATTTACCTATAAGATGGCATCTGATAATAGTAAGTAGGTTCACACCTTTTCCTCAGAACAGACTTTCCAAAACACACTACTGTTCTGAGCCAGGGAAACGTGATTGTGTATAGTTCATACTCTTTCTATATCCTTTAGGACTATCCTGTATGTCAAAACTACTGTGTAAACTGTAGCATGAATGATGAAAAAGGTAACAGTTCAGATAGCTGTCAGGCAGTTTGCTGTTATAATTCTCTGGATTCATTCGTATGCGCTTGGCATTATTTTCAGCAGGCAGACCTGGAAGGCAGCCGCTAGTTCTATGCTCTGTGATCCAGCTTAGGACCCTTTCTGGTCCACCCATCTTCCAGTAGTTCTTGAGCAGTTATTGCATGTTTCAGTAAATAAGCAAGGCGTAACCTAGGCTGATTTTTCTACAATTTTTATTGTTTATGTGGTGTTACATTGCGCTGGAAGACCAGATGTAAAATTAACTCTTACTACATTTTCAGACTTCCTTCTTAAAAAAAAAAAAGTATGCACACTTAAAAATGTAAAGATGTTGCCCAGTTTCACCTATTTCAATTGAGCACATCAGGTTGGTAGTTCAGGATTTTCTTCCTTGCTGTCTTGGAGTTGCCTGATGTAGCATATCCCAGCTCTACTGTGCCATGGCTGTGCTGGAAAGGGAGGAGAGCAGTGCAAGGTGAGCTCTGTAGTCCAAGGAGGGAATACACCTTCCAGGAGGCTTGACTACTTGAGTTTTGCAAGTCTTGTTTACAAATATAACTGCAAAATTTATTTTAGGGGTAGGAGAGAAAAGTTTACCACCTGCACTGATTTCATCCTAGTTTTCTTCATCCCATCGAGCTGATGAACATGGAGGATTAGTCTTGGTGAAGGGCTTCTAAATGGTACTAAGCACTGTAGACCTGTGTTTCTTAGCATATTATGCTTGCTTCTCAAGCAGTCTGTGTCAAAGGTGGACTTTTAGTTTGTGAGGTTACCATTTAATTTACAAGCCCTCTTCCTAAGCTGCTTCTTGCTCAAGTTAGACCAAAGCACTTAAGTTACAAAATTAATGAAAGAAACACTAACTGTGCACAGTGATAGATAAGGTTTCACAGCTGTGAGGTTTCATTATCTCTCTATGCAGAACCATTCCAGAAAGAAACAGTGAAAGGCAAAGATTTGCAGTCATTTTCATACTTTCACATTTTTTAACACTTTGAGGACACATTCCAGTTCTCTGTCGCTGATCTTTAATTTTTTAATAAGCTGTGCTTGGATGGAGAAGTGAAAATGTCTGTTGTGTTTATGAACACAGCAGTGAATTGTTTCCTGGCTGCTACACAGCTGTTTGGCACAGGTGAGGGCTGACAGAGGCAATTGCAATGCTTGCTGTGGTTTCCTCCTTCCCTCCCCATTGACCGTTGTGCACTTGAGGGGTGTCTAACCTGCCTCAGTCTTAGAGCTGTAAGACACCAGGGTGGGATGCAGCAAGGTGTGTTCTGTGCGCTGTTCTGCTGACTCTGCCAAGCATGGGTCCCAGAGCTGCTTAACTGGGGTGATGCATGGGTCTTCTGTGATGAGTCGGTGCCATTTGGGAGCTCCTCTGCAGCACAAATTCTTGGCTGACCAGACGTGATTGCTTTGTGCCTCTTACTGTAGTACATTATTTCAATCTGTGTCTTGTATTTATTGCACTGTTTGCAGTATATTCTTTCTCTTTAGAGAAATGTCAGAAAATGTTATCCCTTGATATTCTGAAATGACTTATTTTGGGTGTGTTAGAGTTGAATCTATATGGATGTTTGAGTATAATAAAAGAGTATATTTTTGCCACTCCAGATCTATTCACTTTTTCTAAAGCCAGAATAATGTAGTAACTCATTAGCCTACGTAAGCAATTTTCTTAAGGGGGGAAAGTTCCACTGTAAGCTAGTTCTGAGACCAAAAGGGTTTTTTCTAGTGGATCTCACAGTCCGGCTTCTTTAATAGAGAAAGTGTTAAGGAACTCATACTCAAAACAGTAAGTAGCAAAATCTTCATATCAAATATCTGGAGATTAAGGACTTCTGTTTACTTAGTTAGGGGTCCTCAAGGGCACAGCAGGATGAATGTTTGAATTCTCTTTGCTCTGCTGAATTTATGATTTATTACTGTTGTTGAAAGATCAGTGTGTATTCCCCACTGCTCTCAGCTGCTTTTGCTAACTTCCTCTTGAGTTCAAACTTAGTGCGGACAACTCCAGGACCCTTTTGTTAGCCTGTGTAAGCTGCAACCTTATCTGTAAAACAGGAGATTTTTACAATCCGATATTATCAACCCCCCCCTTTTTTTTTTTTTTTTTTTTTCTGTTACAGTAAATCACCTAGGGTGACTAGCGTGAAGTCCTTCTGGCTTTTGGGAGAATTCCGACTGTCTGCTAGAGGAGCATTTGGCCCTCATCTGTTGCATGTAATGCTAATAATTGCTTCAGACTGTGCTGGTCTCAGTGCTGGTGAAACGTCTATTATATCCCTGATGTTAAAACTTGCACTGACAAGGATAGTGGGCTGGGGGTTCTCTCCCCAGTGATTTAAAATTCAGGACTTTTGAGTTTAGTAGTTTAGCAAAAAAGGGGAAGATAGTCACCAACTGTTATGTTTTTTTCTCCAGATGTTTCCTCTAAGACAAATATCTAGGGTTTTATTATGACACGGAAAAAACACGCTAGTAAGATGAGAATGGTTTGGGGTTTTTTTTTCTGTTCATTGTTAGAACTAAACAGCCAATCAAATACTGTGGTAGATGGTCTGGTAGTTCAGATGGAACATGCCTGTGCTTGTTAATGAGAGCTGCTCTTTTCTAAGCAGAGTATTAAAGAGTTTTATTCAAAATCCTTTTGGATGCAAACTAAAAATAAGATTATTTTAAAGTAATTTTATTGTAAAGTACTCTTCTTGTAAATACTATACGTGGGGTTTTTGTTTACTTAAAAGTCTTGTTCATATAAGAAGCAGCAGGCTTTCCCTAAAATTGGTGGCAAAGCACATTCTGACTTGAGAAGGAACAGGATCAGACCTATAGTCAGGATTTAGCAGCAGTGGGACAAATCCCACAGCTGTTACTCTCATTTCTCTCAGGCAAAATTCCCATTGCCCTCAGGGTCTGGAGCACAAATGCTATAATTACCCTAGCTCTCTTCTGCAAAGATTCTCTCTTTTCAGTCTACCAAATTGCATTTAATATAAATGTGCATAGTTTGCCACACGTTAAAGAGTGATGTAAAGAAGGACAGCCTCACTGCTTTCTTGGTGGATTTTGAAGACATGGAAGGGAAACACTGTAAGGATCATCTTGTCTTAGCAGTATCACAAGGCATGGAATTTCACTCCATAATTCCTGGATTAAACTAAAAACATCTGGATGATTTTAAGTATGTTTTTAATATGCCCAGACTACTCTCTTTAGTAAGTACTTAATGGAAACAAATTTTACCTATTCATATGTCCGTTATAAAATAAGACTTGCAGATTTCATGGCAGAAATGTCTTAACTGGGTATGGAGGGACAGACATTTTGTAGTATTTGTTTATGACAGTATAGAGATTATTTTCACCAGGTTATTTTCTGCCATTATATTCAGTCATCATCCCTAGTGCAAATGAAAGATTAGTTTCATTCTGCTTTGGCGAAGATGTTTTTTTTTTTTCTTCTGGACTGCCAGTTTGGGTATGTAGTGTGATGATAATTAGTGTTTCTTGTAAGTGAGAAAATGATATGGTGACAATTTTTATTGGATACTCTGTCATTGTAACAAATTACTGCATTTAAGATAAATACAGTTTTATAACCTTGATGTATGGGCATATGTATACACTTTATTAGCCGATGATTAAGATTGCAAAGCTGTGCATTTAGAACTTGTGTTTGTACATGTAATTACACCTCCTCACAGTGTATGAAGTCAGATTCAGTTGACCCGTTTTCCCTCGCATACTTGTTTGCCCATTTTAGAGGTCTTTGTTGTTTAGTTTGAGGTCTTAGGCTACCTTCACTGCATTCAGACTCACTTCTGGAAGCAGAGTTCCTCATTACCTCTTGTGCTTGTTCCAGTGGCATTGCTGATGGTACCTTCAAAGAGCTTCACAATTATTGTCACAGTCAAGACACTGTTGTGAGCAAAGGCAGCATCGTGATTCCTGTGAGTAATGAGTTGACCCAAAAATACTGTGACAAAGCAGTTAAAATTGTAAGGTAGTTTAAGGTTGGTCTCTTTGTAATTGGGAGGTCATGTGGAGAACAATTACAAAAAGCTGAATCTGAGGACAGAACTCAAGATTTCAGTTGAGTGTTCACAGATACAACTAAAACCAAGAACCAGAAATGTGTTAGATTTGACAGTGTGAGGCTTTATTTGTCACCAGCAGTGAGTACCATCTGCTCACTCTGCCACTGGCTTCAGCTGCTGAGTACTGGGAGTCCAAGAGGATTCCTTCAAGAGCAGGCACATTTTACTGGCATACCTCTGCCTGCATCATCCAGCTTCACCAGCTGGAATCCAGCTATAAGCATCAAAAGCAAAATAACTTTTAGAATGTGAGTGCACACATTGAACAGATGTGGTGATATTTAATCTTGTCTCACTTTTTTCCTGACACTGAGAATTTATAGTTTCAGATTCTCAGCCCTTTGTTGTCAATGTAAAGCATGTCTTGTGGAGAAATGTGGATATTAGAGAGATGCACACTTTAAGTACCTTTTTCTTTAAATTTTTATAATGCATCTCTAATAGTTTCTTTCATTGTATTGTAGTTGTGATTTGCAGGGAATCATGGTTTGCGGAAGGAATGCAGGGAATTTTCAAATTATGGAAAATTATGTAGGAAATTACAGTACTTGATACTAGTTTTCTAATACCAATTAGTAACTTGCGTACTTGAAAGATGCTTTTGCTGCAGTCTTCATTCTGCTGTGCCATAAGTTGCATCTTTATTTCATCAAGAGGTGTGGCAGAGCAATTTCATCCCAGTGTGACAGGCAAGAGTTTTCTTCTGGAATACTGCAAGATTTATGTCTAGGAAAATAATAGTTTAAAAGTTTGAAATTAAGAAGGTGTCACTATGGGTGATAGATCAGTAGTGGGGGAGATAGGAAAAAGACTCTTGACGCCTGGAATGGTTAACTTACAGACACACAAGAAACATGGGAAGTCTGTTCTGCCATGGAGGAATCTGTGCTGTGTTGTAGCAGACGTTTACTCCAAACTGGAAAAATTGAAAAATGCACTTATTCTATGGGAAGTTGACTGTACACCCTTTGTATCTTGTTTTTTTTAATCTCTCACGTGTCTTCTATATAGTAATTTGTAAACCATGGGGCCATTACTGTTGTAAGTACAAACAAGTAACAGGACTCTGAAGAACCATGGCATTTGATCTTTAAAAACCAAGGGTATATGAATGCATGCTCCAATGAAAACCTCGAATTGCAAAAATCATTTGTAATGGGCTGTAGAAGCATTTGACAGATTACGTGCAAGTATATACATGTGTGTTTCATTATTTGATTGCCTTAGGAGACTGGTGTTTAAGTTGGCAGATCTACTTATTAAAAGCAAAGCTCGTCAGTTGGCAGGATTACAGAATGCCAGAAGGAAAGAGGGAACAAATGCTTGAGAGTAAAAGAACATGTAGTGTGCATAAAGCGTGGAGAAGCTATAAAGCAGGCAGGAAAAAGTGGGCTTCAGTGTGGTTCTCACTTGTTCTTCGGGGCTCAGGTTGATAGCCAGTATGAAGTAAAAGCATGAAGTTATCTAATTTCAAGACAAATTCAATATTTTAGAAAATCTAGAATTTTCTGTCACTGTAAGTACAGTTTGGTCACCTGTTTGTGGCTTGTCAGAATTCTTTCATCTGTGCTTATTTTGCTGTCTCGAATGAAAATAAATAAATAAATAAATAAAGATAGCTTCCTCTGAAGCTTTACAGAGTACTGTCAGATGATGGTGTAAGCAGACGCTTTACAGCTTGGAAACTTTGCTCTTAGTCTTGATTAGCTTGATTCACACTGTGGTATTGATTCCCAGTATATGTTAAGCTTCTGCATGTAATCTGATGATACACAATTTTTAGCTGTTCTGCAGGGGGAAAAAAACAAACAAAAAAACCAACACCACAGTCTTTTCACGTAGCAGTTTAGAATATTCCAAGGTTTTGGAGACCAAACAAGCTGAGTATGTGTGTATCCAGATGAGTCTATACCTTTGGTTTCTCCCTTGCTCCTTCCAGTCACATCCCTTCACATCTTCTGCAGTACAGATCAGGATATTCACTTAGTGCTTTGCGTTTTTTCTTCCTGACTGGATGCTGTTAGAATAACCAGTAGCTTTGCTTTGTCTCTTAAGACTTCACAGTTTGAGAGCAGTGTTTGAAACGTGGGTAGCTGACTGGTGGAAAATTGACTTGACTGATGGAGTGAAACACAACAAAAAGAGAAGCAGAAGGGCTGTCTCCCCTGAGAAAGTAAGAAAAAAAGTGTTTCCCTTTAAACAGCACCTAGATTTAGATGATTGCTCAAATTGATCTCTCTAAAAGAGGCAAGTAATGACACATTTATGGCAGGTTTACCGTGAAATATTACAGCCCTTTGTGAGGCTGCCATGTAGGGATTCTGAGTCCTGCAGGAATTACTTACATGGTGGGAGATAAAGCTTAGGTGAGTTTGACCATTTGCCAGCTGTATCTACTGTTTTTGAAGAGTTTTGTATTGTAACTTTCTCAGTAAAGTTCAGTGAATATGGCTGAACTAATTAGGACACAAGTCTTCACAGATGTATGCACTAGTTTGGAGGATGAAACTAGAAGGAGGAATAGGTAGAAAGGTGCTGATTCTGATGTATCAGGCAAGTCATGTGAAGTATCATCAAAAACAGGGAGTCATAAGGCTATTACAAAAATCAGATCTGTTTAAAATTTATGCATTCTTCTTCCTTCTGTTCTCAACGGGGAACTAGCTTTCTGGAAGGATTCTCCATCTGGGAATCCAGTGAATCGTCCTTTCACTTCTCGGCTTGGCCACATTTAAAAAAAGAAAAAAAGAAAAAGAAAAGGAAAGAAAGAAAGACGTTCTTCTAAAATGTCAAATAAGTAAGGAAAGAGGCCTGTTTTTCTGTTGGGGTCAAATGAAGCTAACTGTAACTCTGGTTCTTTCTTTTGGCAAGATGATGATGGAGGGATTCCTCTGGAACAGGATAACAGACGTGTAAGAGTTCATTTATTTCATTTTATTTTAATTTTATTCTTTTTACCCCGGCAGCATAGCAGGAAAACAACCAGGATGATATACCTGGCCTTTTGTCAGAATAGCAACCAGTTCCCAATCCTTGCTGGCCAGTGCTGAAGGCGGCATTCTCCTTCCAGCCTTTCAGCCTCACAAACCTCCACCCGTTCCTTACTGAGTCATAGCTGGAAGACTTTTTTTTTATTTGATCACATCTTGTGCAACTTAGGCAAGTATTTTTACTTCTTTATTGTGTCCCATAATCAATGTATTGGAACAACTGAGTGATTGCAGCTTTAAGCTCTCTCCAAGCCTATGTGGAAAAACAGATGGATTTATTGGAAGTGTCATCGTATTATCAGATGCAGATAGCTTATCTTCTAACTAGCGTGACTTCTTGACAGGAGCAGAATGGTGGACAAACTGTTTTGTTGGGTTTTTTTTGGAGGAGAGGGCCTTTAAAAATGCAGTACATTTGCAGCTCTTAAATATGCAGCATGTTAGTGGCATGTTCGTTTATTTACTCAGTACTGCCCCAAGTTTGGAAAGTCAGCTTGAGGCCTGATCCTTCAAATTTCTTCAATAAAGTTGGAGTATACCCACATCAATTCCGTGGTTTCCCTTGTACAGAACAGGCCAGCACTGGGTGGCTGCAGGGAAGGGAAGGGAAGCAGCTGTTCAGGGTTCAGCTTGCTCACCTCTGAGTCTTTGCAGAGGACATAATAAAATGAGCTTCTGCCTCCCTGGCTCAGCCTTGATTTGATCACTTTAGATCATAATCACTGGGAACATGCCCAGTCTCAATCAGGTGCAGTCATTTTTTTTCTTTGCACAGCTTTTCTCCAGCTTAGGTTTTCCAAGTTCTTGTACAGAATATTTTTGCAATTAATTCAGCCTCTCTTATTCATCCTCACTCCTTCACACCGTGCTTATTTTCATGCTTATTTTTTTTATTTAAAGCTTAAGAAATTGCTAAATACCGTAAGGTTGCAAAGAATTTGCAAAATGATTTATCTGATTGAAGTGCCTTGTTAATTCCACAGGTTTTCTTACAGAGACGCTTTGCCCATTTCTTCTAGTTTATTTGCAAATGAATACTACCAGTGCAAACTGAAGTCCTGCACCAAACCTCCTCACCCTTAAGTTAGTCTTTGGCTTGCCAATGAAAAGGTAAAACCATAGTCAGGTTTTCATGCCAGCTTTTTGTTTACACCATCTTTGTTGTTCTTTTCAGTTCTTTTTTTTTAAACTTCCTATAAACAAATTTTACACTGTATGAATTTCTGCAGCACAGTGTGCTAGACAGTACAAAAATAAAGTTCTTTGTCCCACTGCAGCCAGTTGAGTCTCTGACTGCTTTGTAAAGGTCCATGAAATTAGTTCACCACTTTAACTGCTAGGATCTAAATTGCAGTTACTTTAGCAGTGCAGTGTGAATAAAGTTCGATTTATAGAAAAGAGGCCTATAAGTTCATGTATAATGTGCCTATACTGCATATTCCATAACATCTCTTTTGTATAGCATCTTGATAGTGTGAATTAATGGGATGAGAAATCAACATGGGCATTACTATGTAGAGAAATATAGGCAGGTGTATGACATGGGTCAGAAAATCTATTATGAACAGACTGAGAGAGCTCTTCTTTATATGAAATTAAAGATGATCGTGGGATTAACTCTCTGTAGCTCCAGTTCAGGAATTTCCAAGTAATGTTTTTGATTCTGTATCTATGTCAGATCAGTGAATGGTTTAATGGCAGTAAGGATTAACCCAGTTTAACTTTCTTAAAAGATTACATTTCATCTAGATCCCTAGCCTTTTTTTTTTTTAAAGGAGGAAAAATATACTTGATTTCAAATACATTCGTTTCCAGAACTAAAAGAATTCCTTCTGATGCTGGATTACTGCTACCATTGCTTGCTTTCTTTTTTTCCTGGGTGACTGCTATGCACTCATTATTTTTAACTTTGTGTACTTATAAATGTTTCCCGTAATTCCCAAAAGATGAAGGAGCTGTTTTGGCTTTTATCTGTCAGCAGCTTCTGCCCGTACTTTTATGTAAATCTTCCAGATCTAAACAACTTGACTTCTCAAGCACAGTAATACACATTATCTTTTTCTTGCCGTAATGAAGAGCTTATTCTTTCTCTCCAGACAGCTTTCCAACCAACAGTTTGAGTGTGTTCTGTATCCCCGCCACCTCAGTTTCTCCACAGCAAAAAAGCAGTAAAATAAAATATTCTTTCAAAGCAAAACAACATACTGTCCTAAGTTTAATGTATTCTGATTACTGTATAAAAAGAGAATGTTTAAAAAGATACTTCTCACACAGAGTCATCATTACAAGGCATTGACAGCCTTGCATAAGAAAAAAAATGATGTATTAAAAAAAGTAGAAAAGAGTAAGGAACATGGATCTGGTATAGGTGGGATGGGTCGTTTTGGAGAGAATTCCAGCTTCCCACTGAATGTCCATCCAGCAGATGTATTTCTGTTACAAAGAGTAGATGCTGCAGGAGTACTGCTACTAACCATCATTGTGATTATGTGAAAAGAGAACTGAGGTAGCAATCTTGGTAGGTTTGTACTCACCCATTCATAAGAGATTATGGCAGTGCTTTTTAGGTGAAGAGGGTGAAATGTCTAAAAACAACAAGGGAACTTGGCATTATCACTGAAGCTTTCCCCATGGAGGTCTTTGATGTCATCTCACCATTACATTCTCCACAGTCTTGCCCAGAAAATGTCTAAGATGGTACTGGCTGGACAGAATCAAAATTTTTAGTTGCTTCTTGAGGTGGACCTCAGCATTCCTTCCCTTAAAAGGTAGGCAGCTGTCTCTTGTGAGTGGTGACTGTTTCCAGGAACAGACGGGTATCTATTTCCTTCTCTACCTGCTACAAAGAGCTAGAGAACAAGGTGTGGAACTAAGTGCTCTTGCATGGTATTGAACGTGAAATAATAGAGGACTCAGGTTTGAAGAGGGAAGTGGACAGGAGAATGAGAACTTTGTAAGAAACCATGTGTCCTTATATAATCTGGTTAATGCTCAAGACAATAAATGCATCAATTATTTAAGTGGGTTCTATCCCTTGAGAGTGCTGGACACTGCATGCTGAAACGAGCAGAGTATGCTCATGGGAAAAATGCTAAATCTTGATGTGGAAAGAAGAACTGAAATTTCACTTGCAACCTTAGTTCATAGCTGTCTTAAGCTTTGAGTTCTTGACATTGTGATCTTGATGATCCTTTCATGTAGTTTTGTTTCTGCCTGTGTGGTATAGAAGACAGCAGACAGAGAGTTCTCTTGTGGAGTTACTGTAGTAAAATACTGAGTAAATTACTAACCTATTGTCTGTTTAAAATAAAGTACACTTTTACTATAATCTGGCCTTTTTTAAACTGAGAATGCAGAAGTTAATAGAATGTTATAGTCATAATATCTTTGTGAAACTTGTGGGAAGGTCAGTAGAGCAACTGGTATGAATTCTCAGAGATTTATTAGACAATCATAAGACCTGTAAGGGAGGCGGAACTATCACAAGTTTGTTCTTATTTTGATGAGGACTTCTAAGTACTACTGCTGCAATCTAGATGTTTATTGACAATAATAAACCTGGAAGTTGTATGGGACACCTGTTAAGTAGGTTCCAGATGCAGATGCCAGTGGAACATGCTATTTCCCGTTACACCTATGCTATCTACAGTACACCTCAGTATTCACTGCTTTATTTTTTCCTTCTTGATGTCATGTATGGTTTCACGTAAAACCACTGCCAGAAGCTGGAATGCTAGGTTTTTCATTGCCAGTTAGTATCTGTGAAGAGAATTTGGCAGAACTACTCAAATTCTTCTGGAGCTCAGCAGTTTTCTAGCTATGGAGCTGCTATCCTGAAGGAGGAAGGAATATACACGACCTTCCCTTGACAAGAAAGGCAGTGTTTGGCACTTCACTGGGTCTAACTTCTTGGCTGTCCCTGTACCGTCCTCTCTAACTGCAGACTGCTAGCCAGGGACCTGCAGATAGCCGCAGGACATAAGGAGTGTGTGTTGTCTTTTTAAAATTTTTTTTCTGTCTTCACTATCGTGCTGCGAGGACTCTTTTGGCATGCCCAGTTTAGAGACATTAACTGCTCTTCCACTGAAACAGGTGATAGGAGCTGCGAGAACCACCCTTACATGCTGTGCACTGCGTGTCAACTAGGGTGGTCTGTGACAAAAGGGGTGAAATGGAAATATGCGTCAGCCTATGAGCCCCGGAAGACTGTGGGAAGTATCTTGTTGTACCCTGTGCTCCAGTTTGCTGTGCCCCAGTGTGGCCAGTGCCTCTGTAAAAAGAAGCCCCAGTGCCTGCCCACAGCTCCCACATTGCCGGACCTGGGCTTCCCGGTTTATGGGTTTACTCAAAAGCACGAAGACAGCTTCTTTTACTGCATTCTTATATAGTTTGTGTATTACTGTTTATCTGACAACGCTTTGAAAGGCAGTTTAACAAACAGGTACTTCTCCCATCTTTTCCTTCAGTTCATGGGGTGTTTGCTTTTGCAAAGCAGCTCAAGCATTATGTATGGCATTACAATGCAGTGTTCTGCATGCCAGGAGATACTGTACTTAGTATTTTTTTCATAAGCTGTGCAGTTTTTCCCCAGCGTAGGGCTACCTGTTTCTCTAATTCTGCTAATACGAATTGGAAATAGTTGCTGCCATTTCAAATCTTGAGTTCAATTACAGTTTGAAAAGGAGTACTGCAAAAGCTCACCAGTAGAGGGAAGCAAAATACTGCCTTTAGAACAGTGCTAACTACTGGCTTTTCAAAAATTACTTGTGCTTCAGTTGAAGCCAACAAAGAACATCTGTTGCCTTATTTATAGCTCCTATTTCTAAGAAGTATATTCTGTGGCAGATGAGAAAAGTGCTTGACAGCTCATAATTCACAAAGTTACTGAGGTTTAATCTGATAGAATATTATGTACAGAATTCCTGCCCAGTACAAGCAGTATCACTTCCCTTTCAACAGATGATAGAAATAAGGCTTTATGAAACATTAAATTAATGGGTGTGGAACATGATTAGCAGTCAATGTTAGAAGTGTAAACTCTTGTGAGGGAGGAAAGTATTCTATACTGCTGTTGTTTGGTAGTTTTGTATTTTCCACATATTTGTGCAGCTGAACTAGTCAGACATGGTTTTTTTCTTTCTTTCTTTCTTTCTGAGCATTCATTTTGTTTTATCTTATATGAGTTTTTTAATTATCAGTACAGCAAGTATTTATTTTCTTGTGTTAGAGAAGGGTAAGGAGACCTCAGATTTCTCTTAGGAGAACAGTCACAGTATGAGTTTTTATGTCAAATCAAAGTTTTGTGCTGTCTAGTTCTGCCATCTGCTGTTTACAGATAACTTTATTGTACTCATCTGAAAGTGCTTTGGGCTGTTTCCCCTTTGTTGCAGTAGTTGCCTCTTGCTCTCCTTACCCCTGGGAATGCACTTGATTTGACATTATAAAAAAGGGATGAGGAGAGGAATTTATTCTTCCAGCTCCCAAACTTCCTGCATAGTCACCATGTACATGGTATTTTATCAGTCAGATCATTGGTTTCATGTATGTGCTGATAAACATAGAAAGTACCTAAGAAAAGTAATTGACTTGTCTCAGTTAAAGCATTCATTTATACAGATGACTATGTATTTTTTTCCACATTCTGTGTGTAGCCAGGATAAAGTGAAGTAACTTTCAGATTTTATCCCAGCATTTGTGGATTCAGTGGGTTGAATTATAAATGGCCCAATCGTAATATATATTCATTTGTCTTCCTGGAGAAACGACTGCCTTATTCTGTTAAGTGCCAAGTATTTTGTAACAAATTACACGCCTTTTTTTGTACAAGAATTGGTTTGAAATGCCCTTTTTCAAGCTTGTAAATGGTGTTGTCACTACCTGCCTCACACACAGGATTCTGCAGATGCTGGCTTTGTGTTTTGATTAGTATATTGGGATTGACTGAAGTTCAGAGTCATGTTAGAAAAAATTCCTGCTGTTACCTTTTGCAATAAAACCCTTCAAAAAAACTTGTCCCTCTATGTTACTTATGTAGGACCACAGAATAAATAGGAATGTTTTTAAAAGTAATTTACAGTCCAGAAGCATATTAATGAGTATTGTTTCTCCATAAGAGTTTATTGTTATCATCGAGATGCCCAGAAAACATGTTCTGCTTTTTCAAGTGTTTCTTCTTTGCAGATGAAAGAAAAAGAGGACTGACTGCAGATATGATAAACTCTTTTTCCAGTACAAATCTGAATTTTCTGCTGTGGCTAAAATCTTCAGTATACCATAAGCAGATAACATCTGAATTAAGATGTCACTCCATCTCCTGGCACATAGTCAACACTTGCTGACCAATGGAAGGAGAAAACTGGGCAGGCAACATATTATAGAAGAATTTTCTGACAAGGTTTTAGAATCAGTAGTATTTTAATCACTTTTCCTAGTTGTACTCCAGTCATGTAAGGTCAACAGCAGACACTGTTTCTCCATTTGTTTTCATAGCTTTGTGATCATTTTTACAGTAATAAATCTTGACTCACAGACATTTTTCTGTCTACGTAAAAGCCTGTGGGCTTATAGTGCTATTGGGTCAGAGCTTTTCTTTTTCTAGTGCTGGGATAGTCTTCATCTCTCCTCTTTTCTCCTGAATCTAGTCTCCCCTAGCAGTGTTGGCTTCTGTGGTATTCTGAGTCCAAAGAGTCTGCCCGATTGATGGCATCTGATAAAAATAAAAGACAAGTAATAGTAGGCAAACTAAACTATTCATAATGACATGTCAAATTCACTGAAGCCTTAGAGTTTATTTCAAATTTTCCTATGAATAGTGTTATTTTTTTTAAATATATCTAAATATGTAAGTACTAGAGGAGATGGCTGAGCACTCCTGCCTTTTTCAGTCATGCGTTCAGTACCTAGAGGAATTTAATTGTAATCAGACTTGAATTATCCCAGGTCTCATGGAGCATAAAGAGAGGTCTTTTTCTCTTCCAACAGTTGCAGCTGAATTTTCTGTCTGTTGCAGTGCTTGATTTATCTGTGACACACAATGACATAAACTTCTTTGTCTTTTCTCTCACTTTCTTGTTTTTCATCCTTCTCCACCAAAAATTTTTTGCTAGTAGCAAGTAGACAGTTCCAAATACTGTTTTTGCTTGCTCTTTTGATAAATATCAAAACTATAGGTACCAAGGCCAGATTACAGTCATCAAATCTCAGAGTGAAATTTCTCTGTGGTATTTGTAATTTGTAATGCCCGACTTGTCTTTTTCTGTCTTGGCTGAACTCAGCTCAGATCTCTATGAAAATTTTCTCTAGGTTGGTAGTTTTTTTCTCATATGCGTTCTACCAAAATTTTCTGCAAAGGTAGCTGCTTCCTAAGATTACAACCAAACATACAGAGGACTGTGAAGTGCCCCCACACTAAAGATTAGGTGTTTCATATCCCTGAGGTTCATTTCATTCCCTGCTGGGGGGTTCACATATCTGTGCTTCCTGTGCTGATGAAGGCAGGTGCTGAGGAAGGGGCATAGCACACCGTGGCCCTGTGTTGGGATGTCTGTGAGAAGCATCGAGCTGCCCCATCAGCCTTTCAGAGGCACTTCCTGGTGCTTCCTAGAACTACAGGATCCTCGTGGTTGTTTCTGAAATAACAGCTTTTCAGTCAAGAAAGTAAGCTCATACCTACTCCAGAATTTTCAGTAGTGAGTATGGGTACTGAGTCTGTTAAAATCCTCCATTGTCCTCACCTTGCTGTGCATTATGCCTTTGATGATGCCACAAGAAAAAGTATTTCATGTTTTTAATAAGCCATTTTTTCCTTGTTGTTTGCTAGTTGATCTCATTGAAGAACATGGTCACAACTTGCTTGACGATGGCCATTACTTATGCATTTCCTATTCTGTGTTAATTAATGCGGTTCTTTGTATTTCAGTTCATTTCAGTGCTGGTCAAAGTATTCATGTTCAGACGTACGTATGATTTTCAAACATGGATATGTGAAAATCTTATGAATGCAAACTTTTGTTTGTTAGTGGATACAGTTGCACACATAAAGAGTTTATCTGTGTGGATATAAGCCAGTTATGATCATTTGAAGACCTGTGCTCTGAAATATTAGACTTTCATGTACAGCTGTGTTGTCATCGAATGCAATATGTGCAAATAGCTTTAAATGTCATTCTGAAAAAAGAGTATGAATGGAATAATCTTGAGTCAGTGCTAAGTTCAAATAATGCTAGAATATAGGTCCTGTAAAATATCTAGAAATTGAACTCCAGCTCCTTTCCATGGTGTTTATATTGTTACATTTTAAGCCATTCTTTCTGTGGTGTCTGTATTCTTACATTCTAAGCTACATTTTTTTTGAATGTATTCATTTTCATTCTTCTTCCAGCAGTAACTAAAGATTTGGCTCAGAAACTTCTGAAGCCAAATTCCAGCTTTAAATTTCCACTTGATGTTGCCAGGTACTAACACTCAAATATCTCTTTTTACTGAGAACCCTTCCAAAAGGTGCAGCTGTGGCTGGTTTCATCTTGCACTTTGTAGCTATGTTGGCAACCCTTGAACGTTAGGTATGCTCTCATCTCCCACACGTTGCGGTTGCCTTAATGCTGTTCAGGCCTGTCTGTATCAGGGAGAGTGAAGAGTTCACAGATTGGAGAGAACCCTGGCTTGTGGTTCCTCTCATTGGTTCTCACTGTGGTAAAGGTAAAAATAGAGCTAGTGGAAAATCCAGCTTTTATCGTGTGTCATCAGAAGCTTCCTTACTATCTGGAGACATACTACTGGACTTGTGACTAAAGTGAAGACAAAGAAAGTGTATGACAGCTTCTCAGAACCTTAATATTTTGGAAAAAAAAATAGTTACAGCATTTGAGGGGAAAAAATGATTGCTTTAAGTGAAAAACTGATACTGGATTGTAGTAAAGGGATCTACAAAGTTGCTCAGATTCTTAAGAGTGGATTTGGTTCTCCAAACCTCTGTGCTGTGCTACAGCATGCTTCAAAACAAAAGATACTTTTGAAATCAGGTACTGAATGCAGGTTGCATGCTGGATTTTATTTCCTTCTCTTTCACTAAAAGTGACTTAACTGAAAAATGTCTTTCCAACTGTGAATGTCTTAATGTGCATGCTGTATTTTCTTCATCTAGTCTAGAATTAGGACTTCTTTAAGAGTATCTGGTATTATGGCTATGAGATTCAAATTGTCCAAAACTAGTGTAGTTTTCTTTACTTTAACCTCTGCCATTTCCTGTTGATGTTTTGAAAATGAAGGGCACTTCCCAAATTTCGCTGTATTTTATGTAGATGTTGTAAATTGGCTTCAGATCTACAAATTCTAGGTCTTTTTTCTTTCCTAATAAATGTGTGTTTTGTGAGATCTTCCAACTTAAAATGAACATTGTTTTCTATTTTCTGCAAAAGTCGTGGAGTTTAAAGTCAGTATGAAATTATATGAGAAATGACAGTAATGAGTAGGAAATCCTAGAATGGGTAGGAGGTTAAGTAGTATTCATTCATTAATAGCCTACATGCTTACAAAACGAAAGTTTATTTGCTGTTGTTGAGCAGTGTAACTGTATTTTTAGATGCATTGTTCTGACATTACTGTGCTGAAGGTGACAAAATTAGGGTTCGTTTGTGTGTATGTGTTTAGGTCCTTTTGCTACTGAGCTTTTACTCATCAGCTTAGCATTAACAGGGAGGTGAATATCCTGGATTTTTAGTCAACTATGTACATATTTTATGTTTTATTTATTTACGGAATAGATTTTCATTATTTTAAAGGTTCTCTTAATGTCTAAAATTTTGCTGTTAATGTCTAAAATCGCCCTGATTGACAGAAATTTCCAGTTTTGGATAAATTGAATGGGATATAGGAAAGAAGAGAAGAAATCGGAAATCTTGGTTTCTATTTTAATATTTTTCTGCTACTTTAACATTTTTATAGCTGCATATTTTAGGATAGCAGAGGAGCGAGGGAAGTTCTTAATTTTAACCAATGTGTTTGCTCTACATACATGTTCTTGTAGACATAATGTAGATTTTACATAAATAAGGTAAATGTTTCCAGAAGCTTTTCATTATCATCGTCATCTAAGAATATTATTTAAGAATACTGTGCAACAAAGAGATTCAGTAGCAGACGATGTAGATGAAGACATGGGGATGCAGAGGCACACTAAGATCTGAATTCACCCCATTATTTATATCCCATGAGGACAGACTGTATTGTGTAGCGTCCTTCTTAACTCTGCAGTGGCTTCCTCCCATGAAATCTTCATCTGAGATTAGATCCCCTTGTTGGTTTGCTTCAATGATTAAGCTTTGTTTATCAGTCATGGCCCACTCCTCATGTAAAAAAACCTAAATGTAGTGGCAAATGGAATTATCTTTCTAAATACATCTTGTTTATAGCTATTGGCAGAGTATCCCTTGCATTTTTTCAAGGCACATTTTGCTACATGTGAGGAAGCATAGTTCTCTCCTCTGCCTGAAAGGAAGGACAGCAGCTGGATATGCTGGGCAGACCATCCCTGAACTGTTATGCTGTCACCTGAAGGGTTTGAAGTGTCCGTCAGACTGACTTCCACTTGGTGCGAGTCTCTCTTTCTCCTTATTTTTTTCTCCTTCATTTTCTCAGTTTCAGTTTAGAAGGAAACACTGCCTCCAGCTGGAATTATTAGATGTGCAGATTATGCAATTTCTTTGCTGTTACTTAAGGAGTAGAGTACTTACTGTAACTGGATACCTAGGGGAGCAGAAAGTTATTTTCTTAAGTAAACATATGTAAACTGTTCTTAAATCCTATTCTTGCTTTGCTACCATGTAAGGGGTGTATTTTAGGCTCTTTGCTTTCTCTAAGTTTATTAGTATGTGTTATACTTCAAGTATTTCTGTAGAACACCCTTCGATATTATTCTGATCTGACCTTTCATTATTCTTTCAGTAGATTTGCCCTTACCATAAGGTAGATTCATAGTTTGGGGTGGAAAAGAATTCTGTGATCTGATCAAATAGTCTTTCCATATTTCAGTATGCCTCAGCAGAGGCTACTTGGACTGCAGAGTCTTGCATTTCAGCCCGACTTGTGTTTGATGAAGCAGATAAGATGCTAAGCTAAAGGAAGTGTTCCAGAAGGCACCTGAAAGTGGTTTGAAGATGTGAAGAGATGTATACATCTGCTCCTTCCCTGAGTAGCTTGTTCTACATTAAGAACTATATTTGGAGGTCTTCTGGTCAGCTACACTTTCGTACACATACTTACTTTATGTGTAGGTTTTAATCCTAAGGTTATACTATGTCAGCTATCTGACAGAGCTTGAGAGTTTATGTCAACTTACTTGCGTTTTTAGAATAACTGTTGCATCATAAGGAAGGAAGTAGTGTCATTTTTAACAGAACCTATCCTCTACAAGGTATGCAGACAATCCTTAGCTACAGTGCTCCCTTTTATTGTTTTATCATAGGAATCTAATATCAGCTTTTCCTTTATTTTGCTCAAGATTGACAGTGTAACTAGTGTGCAGTCATCAGGGTCATTTTACTAGTCTTTTCAGGCTACAAGCAGAGCATTAGAACTCTTTTGACCTCCAGGGACTGCTCTGATTTTCCATGAGTGATTAAAAAGTAATGTCAGCGGGCAAGAGATCTCCTCAGGCAACCCTTTTGAGACTCCTGAATACTCATTTTCTAGGCCTTCTAAGTTAAAACTTTTATGATTAACAGATGTTTTACTCATGTCCTTCTCTGTTATGAATGGACTACGAAGTAATTCGTGATCATCATTCAGTCATTCTGCTGCTTCTTGCAAGGGACACATTTCAATACCAGTATGCCCAACTTCTACTATAAATCTGTAAATAATTTATTATCTTTTATTTTTCTCTTCAGTTTTCTACACTTTCAAACTTTGTCTGTAATTTCTCTTTTCCACTTGCAAATTTTTCACATTTTTAGAAAGATATGTAATTGCTGTTCCAATATAGGGTAAGTTCTCCGCGAAAATTGCCTGCTGTCTCAGTTGTGTTAGTTTAATTTTTTGCTTATCTAAAAGATTTTAACTTAAAACTCTGTATTCATATTTTGCTGTCATTTCTTTTTTTCCCTCCTACTTAGTTATCCTGATAATTCTGTTCAGTCATGTGCACACATGCAAATGCATACGTGCATGTGTGCATTTAAGAATTACTCTGTTTGTCTTTGAATTTAATTGAGCAGACATCACCATTGTTTAGGCAGCTGGCAAATTTTACTTCAATGGTTAAGCTCTGTTTATCAGTCATAACCCATCAAAGTATGCCGGATGTTTCTGGCAGCTGTTTAATAATATCTTTATGTAAACGTTCTTGTGTTCTAGGAATTCAGCAGGATCTCTTTGAAACTTTTAAATTATTCTTTTGGCAAAAACAGTGCATTGAGAGATTGATCATCTCTCACATCACAGAGTTAGAACATTCGTTTATACAGTATGTTCTCTCAGCGAAGAAACTGTATTGCATGAAAATTGTGTAGAGATGTTATGCAGGTTTATTTGGATCTGCATAATGTTCCTTTCTGATTAGCCCACCATTTATTCTTAACCAATAATTGTAGAAATGAAAATTCTTGCTTCAAAAAAACTATCCTGTTAATACTGTTAAGCTTGAAGAATGAAAATAAATATATATATATGCATCTATATCTATATAATTAGTTTTTATGTGAGTGTGAACTTGATTCAACTGCTGTTCCAAACTTTTTTACCAAGTGGATCCTCAGCTCCCATATGGTGATGTACACCATCTCACCTTGTGCACACTGGATGTAAACATTTTAGGAACAATATTTTTTCTTTCCTTTCTTGCATTGTATTTCTATCCTCCCATAGGTGGCAGACTTTTATTGTATTTTATCTTCCTGTGTAAAATGGAGGGTGATTTTAGGACTGATTGAATTCTCTGAAAGAAAATGCTGTAAAAATACAATCCTCATAATTTTTTACAGCTTTCTGATAAGTTTTGAAGTGTTTGTACTTAGACCTGACAAGTGAGATATTTGCACAGTGTTTTACAGCTGATAAGATGAACTGTTTTCTACTTAAAAATGAACTGGTTTCATTTTATGTCATGATTTTCATAAATGATGGTTGAATTCAAGTGTAGCTTGGCTTATTATTATTTTTCTTCTTTTACAGCTTTTTCACTTCCGGATCTTACGGAGCAGTTTTCACCTCCTGATGTTGCTCCACCAATCCTCATCAAGATAATAGAGACAATTGAAAAGAAAGGTAGGCTGAAGTGCAATCTACCAAGAGCTTTTTATTACTTGTGTGAGCCAAGACTGCAGAATTAGATCCAGAATTGACATCTCCCTGTCCTAGAGCTATTAAGGCATCACGTTACTCAACCGATACGAAAATAATCTCATTTAAGGTTTGTTGCATTGGTTTCTTCTGAGAGGCTATTCAGACCTGAGCAAAGATAGAGGAAGAAGGGATTAGATTTGCCTTGTTATTTTCTAACCCACTAAAATGTTAAGTTGGTTATGGAAGTGGCATCATAACATTTAACTGGATACAAGGCCAAACAAGTAATATGTTTCTCCAAATCAGAAAAAAATAAACTAAATATGAAAAGGTTAGAAGAACTGTTTTTATACTTCAGGAGGCAGATCTTTATTACTGCTGTGTGCTGAGACAGTCAGTGATAATTTTTATGTTTATTTGCTCTCCTACTTTATCATGTTGTGTCTGTCTGTCCCTTAGAGGCTTTCACCTTTCTTTCACTGTCTTCTTCTTTTGCCCTTTCTCTCTTTTCTGGGCTTCTCTGTGATACCTCCTGCATAGTGCTGGTGAGATTAGGAGCAGCCTTGCTCCTTCACTGGCCTTGGAAGCGAGGAGACGTCGTATTCTTACATTCAGACTCCTGTCCTTGGGGATATGGGTTCTCACGTAGTGCTGTGACACTGGAAGACTGTAATCGTTTACTGAGTGAGGAAGAGTTTGCTAATATCAGTGAGAAGGGCCAGTGTTCAGTGACAGTTTGCATAAACAGTGACTGCTTCCAGGAAACACCAGTGATAATATGAGATTGCTGATGTTCTGCATCCTTGGGTACTGTCTCATTTCTTGTGTCTTCTGTATTTTCTCTGAAATTAGCAAAATTATAAACAGAATCTTTCACATGCAGGCATTGCACTGATGTCTTTTATTCAGGTGGATTCTGAGACATACTATATGATGCATACATTCTGTCTTACAGTAGTGATGTGACACACCCTGTTTACACACTGTGAGGTTTTGGGCTCTACAGATAGTCAGTGGCAACCCAAGACTTGCCTGTTCCTTAGAAGAGACTGTATGTCTCTGTTAACTGCATAGAGTGCCAAAGGGTGAGCTTGCTTGTAACTTAGAAGTCTCAGTTAAGTCTATTTAGGCTTAATGCTAATTAGGATGTGTCAGAACTTTTGTCCTGTTCCATTCCTGAGGTAGTATAACTCAGTCTTCTTACTTATTTAATAGGCCTGGTTAAGGAAGATCTGGCTCCAGTGTTGCTCCTGCACGTTGTCCTCTTTGCTGTATCTGTTGCCAAACCCTGACCTTCTGTGGTCATCACATGGAGCATTGCACAGAGTATGGAGGGCTGCTGGGATCTTGGATCTTCTATGGCCAGCTGTATTTGCGAAACCAAGTTAACATGTACAAAGAAGTATATTACAGCCTTAAAAAGCAGTTGTATTTAGTAGGAGGATAGTGGTGGGAGAGTGTTGCTAATTTATTCTACAAGTACATATTTGAAGAGTACAAAAGTATGTTGTTGCATGGCAGCAGTAACTGGAATATTAATACATCCCATCAATTTTGTTTTGAAGGTCTGGAGTGCTCAACTTTGTATGTAACACAAAGCTCTAGCAGCTCAGCAGAATTAAGACAAATTCTTGAGTGTGGTAAGTACAGCTCTCTTCACTAAAGAACTAGGTGGATTTTGGGGTCATACTTATCCTGTTTTCTTTGCTCCCCTACTCAGCTTATGTATAACTTGATTCTGAATAATATAATATTAAAAAGACAAGTATCAGTAAAAAAGATTTGTAAAGTTTACTCTTAATGTGGAAAAGTATTTTTTTTCACTTATGCAGGTTGTCTTTTCACTGCATCGGTTCCTTTTCCATGAATAATTACTTTAATCATTTGTTGGCCACCTGCTTGTTCAAGGACTAAAAGTTCAGCTGCACAGAAGAAAAAAAAAAAAAAGAGGTTCTGTGTATGGATTTTTTCTTTTTGAGGCAAGGGAAAGATACATCATTCCTATAATGCTACAGGTTAATATTTTGTAAACAAATTGTGTCCAATTGATTACATACAGTTCTGTGTATTCATGTTTGTGGCTGGAGAGGCAATAGCTGAACGTTCCCTGTCTGGTACGGAGATGATGATGGAATGGAAAGAAAAAGATTTGAGCTGATGTTGCTGCAAAAGTTTGGTTCTCAGGCTTTGGGCAATGAAAATGTAGTTACACCACTGATACCACATACCCATTCAACTTCTCTGACATATACTTCCTTCTCTTTTGGCATTGTGGTTTTTATACTTTATGCCGGAATGTATAGGTGTGGCAACACTTAGCTGCACTGTGAGAGGTGAGGAGCTTTGTAGCAGCAGTACTTCACTATGCTTTTGCAAACTGGTGTGCAATGTGCAGTGTGAGCTTCTTCTTGCATGAAGAAGCACAAACATACAAGAGCTAGAAAATGAAACTGGCTACATGCCATGGTGCCAAATGGACTGTGCAAGCAACTCATACTTCTCTATTCATTTTTAGTAATTAGAAGTATTAGTGAAATAAACAAGAGATGATGCTATGAGTTGACTGTTCCTTCAGATCAAAAGAGCATCTACTCCTCTGTTGACTGTGGTGGGAGAGAAGAGGTACATGCATGAAAGCAGAGAGAGAATACATACATGCATGTGGTTCTAACAGCCTAAGCCCTATTTTTAGCAATGTAATTATATTTCAGTCCATATAATTCCAGATTTTTACAGCACCAATATGAGTGTAGCTCTTAATTTATCTGGATCCCATTTTAAGTCTTTAAACTGGTGAATACTTTCATGAAAGATTTGTCTTTCTCCTAAGATCAAGAACTTCTGGTTTACATTTATTCTTATTTAAAATGTAATTAGGTTTGAGGAAGGGCAATCAGGACTTTAGCCGTTAGTAACAGTCTCTCGCTCTGTTCTCTTTAAGATATTATCAGGGTCTTCCAGGACAGAGCCAGTGTGGTGGGTGTCCAGTCACATGGATACAGACAGATTGGATCTTTGCTGCCTACTCTCTTGTTTTAGCAGTGTGCAAGTCAGCTTTGTTCTCCAACCTGTGAAGAGCATTAATGTGCTTTTCTGCTTCTGGTTAAAGTGCTCTGCGTATTAATTTGGATAACTGCCTATTAGCTTCAACACAGTGCTGTCTAGCTCCAAAATCAAACCTGTCTTGCATCTGACCAGCTCGGTTAGACTGAAGTGTTAAGGTCTATTTATAGGTTTACACTCAAAAAGCTGCAGAGTAGCTCAAGTTAACTCTTACTCGTGCATTCATGTGTAGGAATGGGTCAACACAGAGAGAATCAGGACTTAATTTATGAAATAAACATAATAAACATCCTGGGAGCAACAGAACTATTGAAAACCATTATGAATTTGTAGTTGGTCAGATTTTCTGATGCTTAATGGCTTTTGTAGAATTCATGGCCTCACTGCAAGTTTTTTCCATTATTTTCTCAGAAGGATTCTTTAATGTCTAACAAGGATTAAACTCAGCTGCAAGCTGTCCTTTGGGGATGATAGGAAGGAGGAGGAGGAAGACTGGGTGTCTCACTAACCTCTCTTGACTTTTTTCACAGAATGTGTAGGCAGACCATATAGCTGAGTCCTCTACCTCCCAGTATAATTTGGTTCAAGCTGGCTAAGTACATTCAAGAATTATTTTACAGGGGACTTGACTAGCCTAGAAAGTTGTTCAGCATTGGTTTGTCTAGATTCTTATCCCAAATGTGGATCTTTCTGTAAACTTTTGGGACTATACTGCACCAGATTTTCATGTTTTAAGAGGAAAATCAAACTTGCTTGCACTGTAACTGTGTTTTCCTATTTTTATTTTTGCTGCTGATATTCCTTGCTCCAGCACTAAGAAGTGGTGGTACTCTCAGACCTTAGTTTGAGTCATAACAGTACTGGAAGGATACCAGGTTTTAAAAGATAAATCCCAACTGCTAGATAAAACACTGAGCACCCAGTTCTGCATGAGTGTATTTGTTTCCACTTACTCACATAAATATTTACAGACATGGGGCTCCAAGTTGTTAATTGAGCTTCCAGTCATAATAGCACTAGCTGTCAGCAGAGATCCTGCATTTGTGTGAAGCCTTTATTAATACTTACTTCTTACACAAAATATTTATTGGTAAAACAGAGACTTGTTAAAAATATTCTGGTATTCCATAATATTGCCAGCATAAAGCAAATCACTATCATTCTAATGAGTTCAGCTTGGCACTATATATGACTGAAGGCCACAACTGTGGAAGTTATTTGTTTCATCAGATGTGAAAGGCCTGGGCACAGTGTTGAGCACTATATATTCAAGTCTTAACGATGTGTATTGATCTTTTAGATTGATTATATCTTTTGAGTTGTTCATCATAAACCATATATATATTAGCAGTTCTGGCTTGTTATTATCATAAGTCTACATTTTTCTTCTAATTGGTAATGTCTTAAAAGTATGTTGCTCTTTCCTTCTAGATGCCTCTTCATTGGATTTAGAAACTTGTGATGTGCACACTTTATCAGATGCTCTCAAGAGGTATCTCCTAGATCTGCCAAATCCCATCATTCCAGCAACTGTCTACAGTGATATTATTTCTGTAGCTCAAGGTATGAATACCAGATTATTTCAAATGTCAAACAAAAAGCTTTTGTTAGGATTTTGAGTACTCAGTGATCCAGTTCGTCACTCATAGAACATGGAAGATTCTGCACAACCTGGCAGTATCCCAGAAAAAAATAGATACCTTTACTGTTTTTGATGGGAACTGTTTCAGTTCTAGATGTGCATCATTTACTTACCTGTTTAGGTAAGCATAGTAGAAAATATAAGGGATAACATAATTCTCTGCATTTTAGTAGGTAGAATGACTAAAAAAAACGGGGGGGAAAAATCAAGGACGTATCTGTGTGCAGAAAGCTAATTTTTAACTTTTTATCAGCGCTGACGAAGTAAATGTATTAGAGGTCATGGTGTTCTGCAGTATGTTGGGAGTTACAGATTATGAAGTGACAAATACACGCATGTAAGATTCATCATCTACAGTGTTCATTTCAAACAAACAGCTTACAGGCTTTCAGCTCATCAGCCAAGTATTCTGCTGTATGTCTCAGGACAGGATATTGTTACTGGTAACCTTCAAAGTTAGAACAGCACCTGTGAGGCTTATCTAGTGCATCTCAGAATTACCCAATCATGTGTGACACTAAACACAAGACAGACTTCTACCAGTACACTCTGAACACATTGTGGTTTTTACCAAAATGCATATCTGTTTCCATTTGACTTTTGAATACTTGTTCTTTACTTTTTCCTGAGTATTTCACTTCTTTTTCAAAGAAGAAACAAGCCTTACAGCACTAATGAAGGACTGAATTATTATTCTTTTGCAAAATTGGTGCTTCCAAAGGAGTCACATATTTTTACATTTTACTTGCTGAATATTCCCATGTTGATATCTAGATCCTTTTATTTGTTTACTTGCAGATGTGCATAGTTCAGAGGAATATGCTCAGTTGCTGAAGAAACTCATTAGATCTCCAAATATACCTCACCAATACTGGCTCACACTCCAATATTTGCTCAAACATTTCCTCAGACTTTGTCAAGCCTCCAGCAAAAATCTCTTGAATGCAAGGACTCTAGCTGAAATTTTCAGCCCTCTCCTTTTCAAATTCCAGATAGCAAGGTACGTAGGACATCTTTGTTCTGTGCCATAAACTTGGGTTAACTGTATACAAAAGTAATTGTAATGAACTAATTCTGTGACCTGAGTTCCAGTGGGGAGAGTATTGTTATAAATTTTTCCGATTCTTCTGAATAATACTAATGTAAAACGTTTGTATTTTTCCTGGTTTTTTACTGTCTAATCCATCTCCTACAGCTCTGATAATACTGAACACCACATAAAGATTTTAGAGATTTTAATTACAAGTGAATGGAATGAGAGACAGCCTGTACCAGGTAAAAGTTATTTCTAATTTTAAAAGTTATATAGTGTTATTTTTTTTAAATAGTAAAATTCAGCTTAAGAACAGTAAATGTTTGTTGCTTTTCTTTCTATTCAAACAATGTAAAATGCATAATTACAGAACTAAGTTGTTTATATTTTTCATAGCAATGTGCACCGTCTGTTTTATAAGAAATTATCTTTTTCATTAGATCAGGTTAGTATCCATAGTTTCTGCAGCCCTAGGATTTTCGTTCCTTTCTCATTAAAGAGAGAACACTAATTTTGAAATTTTAAGACCTGTAAACCAATAAAATGTGTATCATGCAGTGGTGGAGGTGGGAGGAGTAAATTCTAGAGACTTTATTTCATTGTCACTCAACTCCTAGAATTTCCTTAGAGCTGCAATAGCTCAGAGATCGTCTGAAGAAGTCAAGACTTGCCCTTTTTTGTTTGTTTTATATTCTTTTTAATCCAGAGACTCAAAAGATTCATTTATCAATAAACTGCCGAAAATATTAAAAACACACTCAAGAAAATTAGATTATAATCATTTTGGTGCTGTGAGTTAGCATCTAATTTAGTCAGCAAACAATAAAAAACATTTCTAATTTATCCAGAAATCCCTCTTTTAAATTTAAATACTTGGTAGAAGCAAGACAGAGTTGCTTACTGTGTACAAAAGAAATTATTAACACAGGTACACTTTATGTGTTAGCTTAAAGTAATTCCTTTTACAGGTTATTAACAAAGAGTATCTGAGCAAAGGATAGGGTCAGAGTGGGTAGAACACTGGGCATGGTATAGCTCTCCCACCTCTATCCATGGTACAAGGTAAAGTTCGTGACAGTAGGATTTGTAGGGCTGCTTCAAGTTTCAAAGAGCTGGAACACAGGAGCAGAAAAACAGCAGCAAACGCTACCTAATTGCTAGTATTACATGTAGGTACATTCTGTAATCCTCTCCATCAACAAATGATTAATTTAAAATGTCTAAAGCAAAGTTGTTTGTTCCTACTGCTTTGATTGGAAGGTTTTTCCAACCTTGCCAGCTCTATTAATTTGGAACATTTCCCTAACAGCTTGTGTACATGTATTTTCAGCTAATTTGTAATTCTTGTTTTTTTTTCACTTTCCTCAAAATAATTTAGCAAGCATTTCCAGAACCACTCTGTATTTCAGTTCCTAATGTTTCATTAAAACCAGGAGAGTCCAAACCTTTAATGACTACTTGTATTTCCTCATTAAGAATCTGCAAATAACTGGTTATTATTAAAGAATGAGTTTTTCATTGCCACACATTTAAAGCATTAAAAAGGAAAATGCTTTATTGAATCCTCTATGCTTGAAAGAGTTTGATAATAGCAGTTTTTGAAATTATGTGTTGCGGATACTTTAGGATGTGTAGATTTAGGTGGCTTGAGACACTGATGTGTGGGATAGAGTCAGTATTGAGAGTTTCTTAAGTTGCAAAGTGAGAGTTACTGAAGATGCACTGAAGAGATTACTTAGTTGTATATAGTCCTGAGTTGCTTCATATGAGAAACATAAAAAAGTGAAAGGTGTTAATGTTAGAACTACTAATAAGGAAACAGTCATCCTGAGAGTAACATTAGAGCACTTGAAGAAATATGGCTGTATTCATCAGATTTAGAGTTTGATGCTATATTAATCATTAAGCATTAGTGATTAGAAACAAATATTTGTTTTTAATTTTGCTTCTGAGGTAATTAATATTTTGTAGTGCAGTTGTTTATTTTGAGGATCCTTCTGGGATTTCTCATATGACAAAAATAGATCTCCTTCTCTTTGTGTGTGACAGTCCATCCTGAACAATGGAATATTTTTAGTAGAACGTTGGCACATCTATTAATGTGCTGAAAAAAAACCTTAGGTACAAATTTTCAAACTTTGCAGTCTGTGGTTAGCTGCTCTGCTCTAAGGCATGTGAAGCACTTGAATAAGTTCTAAAAGTTGAATCTTTACTGAATGCTAAATGAGTCTCCAGGATTAGGACACAAGCCTGGGCTCAGCACCAAAATCATTTGGTGACCTGATTGTCCATAGTGCTGTGTTTTTATAGTTCTATAAGAACTTCTATAAGATGCATTTTTCCAAATTATGAACTTCAAGATAATTGATTGCAGTGCCTTGAATTTACATAGAAATGTTTAGAGGCATTGTAATAAAGGAAGATGTTTAGCAAAGATAATTTGTCACATAGGTGATCTGAGAATGACAAAAATTTCAGAAGATTTAAACAGAATCTTACTTGTTGAAAATAGTGTAATGACAGTTAAGCAATTACAAGTAAGCAAGTGCTACTTGTTTCTTTCCTTTTTCAGACTGAAGGGTTAACGTTGTCTTTTTTCTTTCTGTTATTCTGAAGCCTGAATGAAAATATTCCATCTGAAACGAATTGTGCATGAAATTCTAGTGGTATCTTCAGCAGTGAATAGATACATAAGATGCTGGCCTAGAGATAACAGATCGGAGTAGGGAGGAGACCTTCACAGAACCGTGGGTCTTTTTCTTACCACTTCACTCACCAATTGTGGTTCTTACTTCAACACAATAGAAAGTATGTTGATCAGAACACTGTCATATATTGGACATCGTATAGCAAAACTGATGCCTGTGCAGCATAGCACAAAAGCAGGTGCTACTTTTAGGCCATTACTGGATTATTATTTTTTTTAATCTAACAATAACTGTGGTCTGAATTTCTTTTTCCCTGTAACTGAAGCAAACTGTGTATTTTATTTCTTTTTATTACAGTAACATTTAGACCTCTGCAAAAGTTAAAATATCAAAGGTAAAATACCTCTTGTTCCTATATTTGTAGTATATGAAGACACAGAAGTGTTGCTGACAAGCAACCCTCTGGTTGACAAAGGGCAATAGGAGGTTAGGAATAGGTTTTGGGAGGGAACATGGGGTGATCAGGGTCCTTCTGGAGTGGAAGAGTGTAGAGTGGCTTTGGGTGTGCGAGAGGAAGGTGTGTCCTAAGGCAGGGAAGTGAAGGGGGAGGGGATAGCAGTGGGACAGCAAGAGGAACATGGGGAGCCTATGGTGCCATTGCAGGCAGGCAAAATGCAGGGGCTGGAAGGAGCTGCTGTGTGGTACCCACCTCGAGACTGCCTGTCCCCTTTTACTGTTGTAAAATAAGCATGGAGTAGTGGGTTTTACTACTCATGGGATCATAGCTAAGAAGTAGTGAGATAATGAGAGTGCCTTACACGTAACTGTTGGGGATTCAGTGAGAATCCTGGCAGTATCATCAAGGTGCAGGCACTTTGCTTTTAGCTGTACAAAAGATCAGCAAGATTAGCATACAGTAATCAGAGCAGGGGAGGCTATAGAGGCTCTTCCTTTTTTTCTGGAAATCTGTCTCAAAGCTGTCCTGAGCTGTGCTGGTCAGGCTCAGCTCATAATCCTGTCTGTAGTGTCTGAGGGCACAACGAGGAATGTACAAGTTCTGTCCCTTGTCTGGACTATTCTTCATCATGTCACAGGTTTTACTGGGCAGTTGGCCTTGCAGAGCATGGTTTGGAGTGTGAGCAGGAGCAGTACATCCCCTGGGAGAACTTTGTAGTAGCTGTTGTGCATTGGCTTCTCACCCGGCAGAGGGCTCCCCTTCTAAGCTAATGGAAGTCAGGCTTCATACCTGGAGTAGCGAAGAGCAAAATGCATTGGTAATGTCAGCCCTAGCAATGCTGAATTCTTGCATTAGATTTTGACGGTACGGTGTACTTCATACTTGTCAATGTCAAGTTGAATGTATTTGGTAAAACTGAAATGTGTGGCGTTGTAAGAGTTGTTTACAGATTAATGTGTGTGAATTTATATTTGTACGTAAGTGTATGCAAACCTGTCAGAATTGATCAGTCCTTTTTCTGCTTTATGCATCATTTTATAGAAACAAATTGGTTATTGATATTGATAGAAGAGCACTGTGCTTAAGACTGCAAAAGCAAGTATTCTGTTGCCTTTCAGCAAATGCAGATCTATAGATTCAATGGGCACCAGTTAATGTGTTGAAATTTCAATTTGAATAAAAGTTAAGAAGGGGCAACTGTGTGAAAATGCTGGAGTGTGCATGTCAGAATCTAGTTTTTTGACAATATGTGTGGTTCCTTCTGCAGGATGATTAGACAATCATTTTTTGCACAAGGCAAAGGAATAAAAAAAAAACAAAACTGGACTTAGGAACAAAGTCTTATCTTTCATCTCTGCCTGTGTACCCGTGCTTTTTAAAATGATAAGCAATTAAGTGAACCAATTTGGGGTTATCTTACCGTCTTTGAAAATATGCATTTGTATCTTGGCCCTATAAAACCAAAAATGTTATTGAGCCCTTTTGTAATTTTTAGCAGTAAATAGGAGGCATTTCAGTTACCATCAGGAGCTACGTTATTCCTCTTCTGCTGCTGCGCAGTGCCATGTGTTTAGAAACATAGGTTACCATCTCCATTTGCAGTAGGCTGTCCTTTCACAATGGCGCTGCTTTAAATTATATGTACAACTGATAATTGTTCAAGCAGGCAAAGGCTAAAATTTGGAAAGTGAGTGATTTTTATAGGTAAAGTTAATGCATCAGCTGTAAAACATTAAAATCGTACTGAAGATATTTCAGATTTAATTGAGTAATGAAGTATAAGTGACTTTTGGTGGGTACGGTATTTTGTAGCATAGAGGGATTTGGATAGGGGGAGTGTTTGTGGGGTGACAATTTCAATGCTGTTTGACTGCTGAAAGGAGCACAAGCAGAACTAAAGGAACCCTGCTACCAGAAGCTCTCAATTGTTTCCAAAAAGTGGGAGGAAAATACCCGTCCCCTTCCTCTTTTCTGTGAATTAAATCTTGTGGCTTGTTTCTCCTCCCACTTTGGATTTATTTCCTTGTAAAGGTGTAGCTGGCAAAGAAGTTAACTTCAGTGGGCAAAGGAGAGCAGGCTCTTCAATTGCTGCACCATTCCTTAAGAAGTCGGATCTCCACCAAGTGCTAAGGCAAGGAGAATAGATCTGACCTGGACTGCTCCCTCTCTGGACAGTCCCTTTTCCCACCTGCCTGCATGAAGTGAGTAACCCTGACATGCTGGCAAACAACATGGATATGGAGAGATGTTTTCTCTACTATTTCCGCTTTACAGGAAATGGGTGAAATACCTCGCAGCTTCATTCTGAGGGTTTTCATGCAATACTTGTATTTGTGATCCAGAGTAGGAGGTGATGCTGTGGTTGCAAGAAGGCTATTTTGCTTGCACAGGGCTGATCTGAGAGACGCAGCTCTTTTCAAGGAAGATTTTGATTCTGTTTTATTTTTCTGCAGAAAGTGAGCCACTTCCTCTAGTTAGTTGTTTTTAGTGTGTTTCTTCAGTACTGCACTCAGCAGCAAGTTACACAGCCTATTTTATTTTACAATGGCCTTCTCGCTTACTTAGCTAAAATGAGAAAGTTACCCCTGCATTGACCACTTGTTGGCTGATGACAACTTTTACTTTGAATTTGGCTCCCCTCCCCCACCTGAAATCCCTGGCTCAGCAAATATTTGAACCTGCCCAAGTTAATCATGAAACTGAGATCTTTATCTCTGAGAGACATGCAAGCTACTGAGGGTGGTGGTTTCTTTTTTTTTTTTTTTTTTTTCCTTAACAGTACTAAAGTCAGGTTCACTTTTTAATGATGAACCAGAGTAAGTGGATACCTTCTGCAGAGCACAGAGCTGTAAGCAGTTAAGAAGAGGCAGAAGACTGGGATCTTCTTATTGCATATTGCAGTGTTTTTAGAGATGTTGGTGGAATAGTGGTTGGAAAGCAGTCTTCTTTTTCAGAATTATCTTCTGCTTCAGAGAAGTTTCCTCAAAGAAGTTTTTTGCTTTGCCTTTTTTTTTAAGAAAGATTTTTATAAGAGGAAGCCAATTTTTCAGGTTATTGGATTATCTTTTCAGGCTGTATTGCAAGGGCAAGCGTTTGCGATGCATAATTTACAAAGTAAGTGACTCTGAATTTCTTTGTGTTTTCTTCATCACCTTGTGGAAGTATTTTACTATAACTGATTACCAAGTAGAGATTTCATGGTCTCAAAATATGGGAATGAAGGTCTGGTACCTGCGGGTTACGCAGGGAAACTCCTGTCTGCCTCCTGTCTTCCCCTGCTCGCGAGCAAGCCTGCCCCAAGCTGAGCAGCAGCCTGCTCGTGCAGCACAGCAGTCTGAATTCAGCCAGTGCTGAACCCCGGGAGAAGTCATTTCTCCTGAAAGACTTCATTCAACAAAACAAAAAACGTTGCTAATCCCACATTTGACCTAAGTGCAGCAATGTAGTCTTTGCAGGAGATCTTTGCAACCTAATTTAAATAATTACCTTGGCAACTCAGTGTTTAGGTAGCAGGTGGGCAAACCTCAGAGCGCGGTGTCAGGACTTGTGTCTGGGATGAGTTCAAGTATCCTGTTTCACTTCAAAAATGGAAGGAATCTTTGGAGCATGTCTACCTAAACAGGGAGGGGAGTCTGCTTCACAACGAATTTGAGCTCGTTAACAAGAAGCAAACTAGCATGCGTTTTTTTGTAACTGTTGGTCCTCCAGACATGTTCTGATGTGTTAACCCTTGTGTGAAGGGGGTGGGCTGGTGAGGGGAGCGGAGGGAGGGGAGATATGTGTGAAATGCTCTGGAGGGGTAGAAATTGTGTTAATTTTTTAATGGGTATTTGTGAGATAGAGCATGTTTCAGCTGCAGCAGGATTCCTTATGATGAGGCACAGATAGTTGCTACAGTTACCCTTTGTTGTGGTTATTTTTGGTATCTGGTTTTCTGCTGCCGTAGAGGATAGTGAGTATGAAGCATTCGGATTGCTTTCCATTGCGCTCTGCTCTGGAATCAATAGTCTGCTCTGTGCGTGTTTCCCGACGGGGTCTGACACAGCGGCAGTCGGTGGTGGGGGGTTAGGAAGCATATTTCTGAGCAGTAGAAGTACACGGGTGGTGCAAACTCAAGTTTGGAAGAAGACGCTGACAAGGACTCTTGAAAACAGTTAACTTGATAAATATCTCAGCGAGAACAGGATAGAGAAACTGTGTGAAAAGGTAAACTGAGTCCTGCTGTATCCTGGCAGACAGGCATTTTATATTCAGCAAAATCATTTTTCAAGATCTCAACTCAGTTTTGGCTTTCTTCGATAGTGTAGGAGAGTCTGGTGTAACATAAGGTTACAATATTTGATGTTTAGGTTTCGAAATGAGTTAGTCCAGATCAATTGGAATTGTATTTTATTATAAAGTGATACTGGGGGGAGGCATCTATTGCAGTGCGTCCACTTTATATAGCAATGCTAGGAGTATCAGATCTGTGTGCCTGTTAAAATACAGAAATCTGTACAGTTTAAAAACCTAATCCATATTTCATTATGTGGATAAATACACGCATAAGTGCGTGTGTTTGTAATGGGCACATGATGGATACAGACACACACAAACACACATGCAGAGTCATGCTCTTACTTCCTTCCTCATCATTAACATGTACAGAAACCCTCCAAAGCTTTTTCGGCGATAAACTTCAGGCATCTGAGTAGGAGAATGAATCTAAGAAGTGACCTACCTATCCATAAAGGGAGCTGCACTGTGTGTGAGCGTGCATGTGTTGTGTGCGCGTGTGTATGAGAGCTACGTGCTGCAGCATATCAGCCTTTTGTCATTCTGCCAGCCTTGGACTGTACCATGCTGCAAAGTCAGGAAAATGAAATGGAAACAAGGGTGTGCGAGGAGAGCCCGCTCGGTCTTTTTGCTTGTAATACCAGGTTTATATTGCAGTTCTGCTAAATGCAGGTTCTTTCTGAAACTGAAATTGTTTTAAGATTAATGTAGAACAAAATGATGAAACAGGAGTGGTCTGGTGACATTATTTTGACATGATTGGCTGAGGATTATGATGTAATAGGTTACAGTGCAGCCCCTTATAGGTTTTAAAATGAATTCCAAGGCACCATTACAAAGAGAGCCTGACTCTTTCCTTGTATCTGAGCTTACTCAGTGAAACTCATACAAATGTACAATACTGTTTGGAATATGGAAGAACTGGATATAGAATATCCTAAGACAGATATAAACTGTGGCACAGACTTGATGTTTTACATAGAAATGGATCCACCAGGTAAAACTGCAGTCTTATTATGGAAGACTTAATTCTTTTTGGTCTTTATGGTAGCTGCTGAAAAAATCTTAGTAGATATGTGGGATTTATTTACATTGTCATTGATACAAATACTTTTTCCTTTTTTTCTGTAATAAGAATTAAATTGTGTTTTAGTGCATGGTTATAGTAACTAGAATCATAACCTGTAGAAATACCTGCCTGCTTACTTAATTGAATTTTTCTGAATTGACTGTTTCTGTTTTGATTTTTTTTTGTCTGTTGTTAAAAATTTTGTTTCTTTTATAATTATTTTTTGCTATATTTGTTCTACACTGTGGCTAAAAAGAGATGCTGTAATAACATTTTTATTTTCTGAAGCACTGATTACAAACTGTTGGTTTGGATTGTTTTAGGAAGAACAGATTTTAAAATCTAATAATATTAATTGAATATTTGATATCACATAATCTTTTCATATCATATAAAAATGCTGTGCTCTCTTTATTTCCATTGCATCCTCTTCTGTAGCTGGTCATAATATACATTCAGGGATGTTCGTAATGAGTGTTGTACTTACTAAGAAACTAAAAGAGCTGGGATGATTTTTTATTCCTGACCCCAGTACAGTCCCCCTTGCTAGTAAGTCAGGAGTGCTGCAGTGTCTTCCTCTGGCACCCACATATGCATCTTTGACATTGAGAAAAGGGGATGTGGTTTTTAATCAGCCCTGGCATTTGGAAGACAATTTATTCTGAAGAATACTAAGATTAACACAAGGGATATTTGGGTCACAGATGGGTTTCGTAAAGTGTTTTTTGGCAAATCATTGTACAGAATGCAGAGAATCATGGAAATCCAGTTCATAATATTAAAACATACTGTACTACTGTGGGGTTTGCATCTTTTATTACTCAGCTTCTAGGTGAGAAAAACAGCAGCATTACTGTAAGATCACTACATAGGAGAAAAGAAAATCAATTTCTGCATGTTTTATTATTTATTGTTGCCGAAGATAGTGGAAGAAGGTAAAAGCAAACTTCAGAATCTTTTTTTTCAAATGCTTTTATCACAGTGGGAAGAGATGAGGTGTTATATTTTGCTTAAAATACATTATTGCAAGACTAACATACTTTTTTTTTGAAACAATACATCTATCTTGTGAACTGTATTGTTTTCAGAAAAACATCTTCATTCCTTTGGTTACTTTTAAATAGCGCTGGAGGTGGAAAACTTCATTTCATAACTATTTATTTTCTCATTCATGTAATAATCTGTAATTTCAAGGGATATGTGGTCATGTTTTCAATGAGTTATAATGAACTTTTTCCCCCTTTATTTGTAGCACTGCCTCCTAAGCCACCGAAACCTAATACTGTAACTAACAACGGCATGAATAACAACATGTCATTACAAGATGCTGAATGGTACTGGGGAGATATATCAAGGTAAATCAGTTCAAGACATGTATTTCTCATGTTTGCCTTTATATTCTTGCTGTGTTATTCTTTGTGTATGTACTCTGCTTAAGTACAGAAAAATTACAGTAATAAGAGCTATTTTTAGGATATTTTCCAACACAATCATATCACAGTTGGTTTTATTCCAAACATGACTAAAAAGTTACTGGCAGTCCATTAGAATGTAATACATGAAATGATTTGGTGATTGTTCTGTTATTTTAAGATAGCTGCCTGAAATGCTAGCATAAAAGGACAACACTGAGAAATAAGAATTTTTTTTCTTGTCTTTCATCCAGAACCTTAACTGTAGGCACAACAGTTAACAAGCCAGACTAACAAGTGCTATGTATTAGCAACATTTTTAACTGTACTATATATAGGTACATTAGACCAGCACTGGCTGCTCCAATTGTGCAGGCTTGTATGAACAAGCAGAAGACCTCTGCAAGAATATAATTTTGTTTCAGCAGTGAGAGGACATAGAATATACTGTTTTTGTATCCCAGTTGTTCTCTAGTAATAGTAAATAAGCTATTAAATAACTGTCTGTATTTATATGGAGATCAAGAAGGCTTATAAAAAAGTTATTTTAAAACAGGAATTTAGAGCACATTGAGATGATAAAGGAGTGAGAAGTAACTGAAATGATTAGTTACTTTTGCTTTCATTTTAGAGAAGAAGTGAATGAGAAACTTCGGGACACTGCTGATGGTACCTTCTTGGTACGAGATGCTTCAACCAAAATGCATGGCGACTACACACTTACTCTAAGGTAAGATAGTTATGCTAGGTCTGTAATACCTGACAGCAAAATGCGGTACTGCATTGAAAATACAGTGTTCTTTAGGAAACAGAACTGCAACTATGCCTGACTTTCTAACAAACTTTTATTTGCAGGAAAGGAGGAAATAACAAATTAATCAAAATATTTCACCGAGATGGTAAATACGGCTTTTCTGACCCGCTGACTTTCAACTCTGTGGTTGAGCTCATAAACCACTACCGGAATGAATCTCTAGCTCAGTACAATCCCAAACTGGATGTAAAATTACTGTATCCAGTGTCTAAGTACCAGCAGGTAATTTGGTCTGTTTTCTTTGTGTTCCACTTAAATACAGAGAAATTATTGCAGACTGGGGAGCCATTTGTTACAAAGAATTTCAGCTCCGTTAATACTTGAAAAAATAAAATGAGTATGAAAGTGAGTATTTTTGTTTAAAACTAACTCCAGAAACTGCTTGTAAATAATTAAAACTTCAAATACTGCAGATACATTATTATTAAGAAATAAACTTAGGTTAATAAATAGCCCACTCATTGCAGATGAAATACATCATTTTTAGTATAAACTGCACACTTGTAAAGCAAAACTGCTTTTTGTCATTAATTTCATTTGCATTTGCATATTGTGCATATAGTGTATCTTATCTCTGTGCTGATAAAAGAAGAGGTGTCACATTTACCATGTAATATTTGGATATTTTTAAGCAGTTCTGAAAATCCGTGCAGTGTATTGTTGATCTATGGAATACCTTCTATTCCCAGGATCAAGTTGTAAAAGAGGATAGCATTGAAGCGGTGGGTAAGAAATTACATGAGTATAATACCCAGTTCCAAGAAAAAAGCCGAGAATACGATAGACTCTATGAAGACTACACGAGGACATCTCAGGTAAGACAGATTTGAAACCAAAAGACTTATATGTATTGAGAAGAATGTTACTGTAAATTCATTCTGCCGTCTTCTTCCTTCCTTCTCCTCCCTTCCACCATCTTTTTCCCAAAAACAGGAAAACAATATACCTGATGTGCTTGCTTAGTTTAGTGGAATTGCTTACTTGTATTTGAACAGTCACCACCTGCAACCTAACACTATGCTCAAGACTGACACATGCATCCAAAGCAATCACAAAGCTACTCTGATTTACCAACACTTCTGCATACTGTCTTCTTCTGTCCAAGTTAAGGTTTTCAAGACGTGTTTGCAAGGAAGCATTCTGTTTTATCACTGGGTTTGAAAAGATCTGGTTTCACCTCTGCAGGCTGCAGGGATGGCGTGTAAATACATTGCTGGAATGAAAAGCCGCCTCTACCCTCCTTTCATTTTAACCAACTGTTAGCCAAGTCTTGAAGCATCAGTGAATTACTGCTGTTTTACACCACTGGAATCCAGACTGCTCCTTAAAGTTAGCAGAAAATAAGACTGAAAGTAATAGAAGAAAGGTGGAGATCTGCAAGCAACTTTCATTTAATCACTTCAAAGACTCAGCTATTGACTAGCTATGCAGAGGCAGGAGGATGGACCAGATGAATTCTGGAGACCTGTCCATTTCACTGGCTTGTAATTTTTTTGTTTCAGAAAGTCAGCTGTTCTTCTGAGGACTTTAGCTTGATGGAAAGGGAAAAATGAATTGCCATAGGGTTTTAATCCTCAAAAATTAAACTTATTTATACAAAACAGAGATTGCAGCTAACTCTTTGTGTAGCAGTTTTTCTTTCCTGGAAAGCCTCATTGTGATAGCCTTTTGCACAGGTCTGATTTCTCTATTTTGTACTGCAGACAGGATGCGTTCTGGTAATTGGATATTGAAGTCATTGTTAAAACATGCTCAAGTGTTTCTATGATACAAGCCAATAAATTATTCCTCTGTTTGATAACAACTATAATTTAAACAACTATTTTATTTTCAGGAAATTCAAATGAAAAGAACAGCTATTGAAGCATTTAATGAAACAATAAAAATATTTGAAGAGCAGTGCCAGACACAAGAGAGATACAGTAAGGAATACATTGAAAAATTTAAACGAGAAGGAAATGAAAAAGAAATACAAAGGTCAGTATTCGTATTTGCATTGCAAATTTTACGATTTTATAGAAAGAAATGTTGTCAAGTATAGCTCTGCCTAAAACTAAAGCAAGATGGCAAAGTTAAAGTAGTTCAGTTGTAAGCAAAGAAGACTTCAAATGGGGTAGATGTGAAATTGCAAAGCATGAAGCTACATTTAGAGAAATGATCTGTTCTTTTAAATGTCTTGATGAGAAAACAGCAGGTATAAAGATCAAAAGAAAACATAATGAGAATATAACCTACCACATTATTCTGTTCAGAATTATGCACAACTATGAAAAACTGAAGTCTCGAATAAGTGAAATTGTGGACAGCAGGCGTAGATTAGAGGAGGACTTAAAGAAGCAAGCAGCTGAATATAGAGAGATAGACAAGCGAATGAACAGCATTAAGCCAGACCTCATACAGCTGAGGAAGACAAGAGACCAGTACTTGATGTAAGTATCATTGTGAATTAACAAAAACCTTTCTTTAACTGGCATCCAATTTCTGCAACTAGTAATTAATTTTATTTGCAATTTTTGTCCAGGTGGCTGACTCAAAAAGGTGTTCGGCAAAAGAAGCTAAATGAGTGGCTTGGAAATGAAAATACAGAAGAGTGAGTATTCTGAGATTTAAATATTCCTGGTGTTTCAAATCATCTTGCACAAAAGTGAGGTAGAATATATTTGATTCCAGGACCACAAAAAGGGAATCTCAAGCTTAGGTGTCTTATAACAGTGTACACAGTTAACACATGGAAGCAGACCTAATGCAAGTATTCAAAAGGACTCTCTCTCAGACCCTACTTTGCCATTATTCATGGAAGTTCGTAATCAGGTTACCATAGCAAAGCACAAGAACTTAACCTGTGTCACTATTCTTATGAACGAAGTGAAGATTATAAAGTGTTAGTATCTTGGAGGGATGTCATATGGATGGGTAAATTGTTCAGAAGGTCTTTTAGGTGCAGACACAGTTTCCAAACTGCAGTTGTTGATACTATGGTGTTATCCTATATTAGATAACATCAAAATAGTAAGTGAGATTGTTTAAAGAACACATTCATTTCCTTTATCTCTGACTGTCCTTGTCAGTGAATCTGTTAAGTACTCAGATTTCTGCTGACACATTAAATTTTTAGACTTTGACTTTTCTTCTGAAGTTGCAAAGCAGAGAAAATGAGTGTAATAAGCAGTAGTAAAAATAGGAATCTTTCTAGGTGCTGAAAATAGAGCTGAACGCATTAGAGTATCTTTCTGGACGAAGGAGTATGATGGGACAAGAATGCTGGATGGAGAGTCATCTGAAACAAAGCTCTTCTTTCTCAAAGAATTGTATCTGTGTGAGATTGCTGATCTTGGTAGACTACTTGGAGATTCTTCAGAAAGACTGATTGTAAACTGAGTGGGAGAGGCAGAGCCCACCACTGCAGGCTTCTGGCAAATAGGCAGCTCTTGAACTGTAGAATATCGAAGTGGTGGTGTCCACATAGCTGAAGCAGAGGAATCTTCTTTCATGATGGATTTAGCTCAGAGAATTCTGTAAAAGTCTGAGTCAGCTTTGTAGAGGTGACTGTTTTGGTAGAGAAGGTCCTACATTACATGTTTACTTCATAATCTGGTTATAAGAAAAGAGAACCTTCTACAAGTTAACCCTTTCCACAAAGCCATCTTTCATATGAATAATGACAGATTCTACTTGTACTACTGATTGTATCTTTCACAAGCAGCAGATGTAATCAATACATTGCATGATTATTCACTGCTGACCAAGTGTTCTGATCTTCGGAAATAAAGCTGACTCCATGAGTACTGATTTCACTGGGCTTGCTGTTTACCAAAACATGGGGCAATGGTAGAGGTACTGAAGTGCCCGCAGTATATTCTGAAAGATAAAACAGCATCTTTTTTATGTCCTTCTTCAGATCCACATGAGTATTTTTAAAAGAAACAAGGGGCCATAAGTTTTATTTTTATTCAGCGAGTCAAATGTTGCAGTATTACATGATTTACACCCCTAGTTCTGTCTGGGAGGCAACCTGCTAACCAGCAAATTAGTGTTTTCCCCAGTAATATGAAAGGACGTCTATCTTATTCCTGCAACATGTTGCATGTAGCTCTGTAACATGTTCCACAAATATATTTTGTCGTATTTTGACAGCCAATACTCTATGGTGGATGATGATGAAGACTTGCCTCATCATGATGAGAGAACATGGAATGTGGGAAATATCAATAGAAGCCAAGCTGAAAATCTCCTGCGGGGAAAGCGAGATGGAACATTCCTTGTTCGAGAGAGCAGCAAACAAGGCTGCTATGCCTGCTCTGTTGTGTATGTACTCTATTCTGTGAATGATGTAAACAACCTTTGAGGCAGCTCAAATGCTGAGCCTTGAGCAAGGGGCAGATATACATTTGCATATGCATTGTTTCCATTGTGTCTTTAGGCTTAGAAGATGATCAGCAAGTCTTGAGGCCGTGAAGAAAAGAACACAGGGCACAGAATAACTCGTTTATCTGCAGCTACAAAATCCTGCCTCTTGTCTCCCTAAAGTAGCACAGCACCTGGGAATTTGGGTTAAACCTAGGCTTTTACCATTATCCTACAACAGAAGACAAGAGTGCTATGTAGTGATGAGCATTTTCAGGTTTCTTGCTAACACCTTATTTTCTAGCATAATTTTACTGTATTGAGAAACTAAAACAGGTTGTTTCTTTTCTTCTTTAGGGTGGATGGAGAAGTGAAGCACTGTGTGATAAACAAAACACCTACTGGGTATGGATTTGCAGAGCCATATAACTTGTACAACTCTCTCAAAGAACTGGTGCTACATTATCAACACACATCACTCGTGCAGCACAATGACTCTCTCAATGTCACACTAGCCTACCCAGTATATGCACAGCAGAGGCGATGAAGATCTTAATACTCTGGGTTGTTTGGTTTTTTTCTAAAGAAGAGATTTGACAACATTGAGGCCTCTGGAGAGAGAAGGCTCCTTTCAGCCTTACTCAAGAATTTGAGCTGCAGTGTAAAAGCTATCTGTCTTCAGATGGGACTAGAGCTTTCCTTCACAACTGCAGTGGGAGAGATCACAGTGTTGAGCTGTGAATGTATGTTTCTAATCTGAAGTGCTTTTTTTTTTTTTTTTTTTTTTTTCCAATTGAGAAATGGAAAACACAGGAGTGAGAAATCCTAACCTGATCTCCCTGCAGGGACATAGAGGCCTTTAACCATGGTGCTTGTTTACGACCACTTCTGAAGCTTTACCAGCTAGAACATTGGATTCTGCAGACACAAGGTTTAAGAGGTCTTTTCATTCAGTTATTGGAATTTCTTGGTCATGACCTGGCTTGGATTTGGTATTGCTGCACTCAGTGGATCCAGACACACAGCATTGTGGATTTTTTGGTTTCTGGTGAATGACATGTAGCAGAATGGCACTTTCATTTATAAGGGACACTTTAAAGGACTTCAGTTACAGTATGCTGTTAGGAGAAATCGTGATAGTGAAGTGCCAGAAAGTGTTTTGCTTAGATGTTTAAAAATCCTGTTTTAAGAAAACAGGACTTTCAATGGCATACAGTCTATAATAGTGTACATAGTATTGGATGGCTAACTATCATTGATGGAAACTATCAATACCAAACTGCTTCTCTTTTCCTCTTTCTGTTCGCTGAAAGCTGAATTCTTAGACCATGCTATGCAATACTGAGTTTTCTTTAGGCTGTAGTCTTCTCTTGAGCATGTCTGCAGGTTAAGCTTGTTTTTCTTTCTTCTTTCCTTGCCTTCTTTTTACTTCCTTTTTTTTTTTTTTTGCCTGATGATATATATTTTTTTTAATGTACAGGAAGCCACCCAGAGTTGGCTTCACAATTAAAACTATGAAATATTTTACAGTTTTCTTTGTACAGAATATTGAGCTACTAGCTCCAAGTTTTAAAAGTTCGTAATTTTTTTCTGGTGTTTTTTTTTTGTTTTTTTTTTTGACTAAATATTTTGTTGGGCAGTGCCTGATAAGCTTCAAAGCTGGTTTATTCAATAAAAAATATATGAACCTTACAAAATATCATGGACTCCAACAATATTGTTTCAGAGATACCTTTAGAATACGGTACCACGCTGTTTGCTTTTTGAAGCATTTTGAACTTCTGTCATGATTGTCTTTGTATTTAGAAGATGAAAAATTGTGTATCCTTCTCTGATAATGACTGCAGAAAAACAGGAAAATTTGGCTACTGGGTTAGATAGGTTGGATTTCAGAATGAAATCATGCTTCGTAGTAAATAAATGACATCTTGATCTACTGTGGCAGAATTTTTATCAGCACATCAAGGTATTTTCATTTCATATGAAGGAAGTTTCTTTCAACTGTTGCCAGAGTTTGTTTTTTGTAGTAGTATTCTGAAAAAAAGTTCCCGTCTTTAGGTAGAACAATTGGATACAACATAGAGCAAATTACAACTGGAAAACACCTTTTTTGAAAATGATAAGGCTTTCCTAATAAACACTCTGGATTTGTTTTCATAACTTTGTAGACTGAGGGAATATCAAAGTGAACACTTTCATAATTTCAAACTCCAGAGATTTTCAGAATTATGGTTCAGTTAAAGGAAACAAAAAAAAAAAAATCCCACTAAAATAAACTTATTAGTAATTCTGGGGCAATTCAGTGTGGATGGTTTGCAGTGGCCACTTTTCGCCATGATCATTGCAGAAATTCACTTATTGCAAATTGATAAAGTAATTAATTTCAAATAAATAATGGAAAAGTTTTGACTAGGTGAGAATATGAACTTATTCTTCTCCAAATATACAAAGGGAAAATCCATTGCTATTTAAGGGACTTGCACAAGAGTGAGTTCCATGGAGTTGTCTCATAATTGCTCTGCTTTAGTGATACATGTGGATTGATTCCAAGTATGCAGTGCTTCTTAAGCTGTTGGAAATAATAAGAAATTTGCAAGTCTCCAGTAGTTTTTTATTGTCTTTTATTTTTTTACATTATCCCTTCATTTATGAGGTTGTAAATCTTTTATTTTTATTTGGATTTTGTGCTTTTTTTGGTAGGTTGTCTTTGCTTTCCTATAGGTGTATTTTCTTGCTAGAATCTATATCAGGAAACAAGATTCAACCAACATTCATGTTTCGGGATAGTTACCATTTGCAAAATTATTCTGATTTTTTTTTTCTCAATAGAATTTTAGTCTTCATCCTTCCCTTCCGTATTCCACTCTCCTTTCAGGCCTCTCAGAAGAGAACCATGTAAATTTGGTATTCAGATAACTGTTTTTTACTATGAAAAACACCAACAATTGCGCTAGCATGACAGTCATACTACTGGGCTTGAAGTTACAAATTAGCTCAATATACAACTTAACACTTGTAGCAGTCCAAGGTATTCTTCAGACATATATTAATTTTTGGATGTTAAATATTTTATGAGTAAAATTGTATTTTTTTCTCTATAAGCAAAATATATGTAATCTGAATGGATGTTTCACTTTGTATTTCTCAAGAAATTTCATGGTAGTTAAGGCATTTGGATCTAATTTTCCTCATGTTAAGTAAACCTCTGCTGTGTCAGTGGGCCACATCCTTAGCATGCCCAGCCCAGTATGGGATGTCATTTGTTCCTGTCGTGCTGTACTACTTCACTTCATCTGTGGTTCTAGCAGAGAAAAAATAGTGTGCGTGCAAATTTGGCACTTGCTTTTATTGCACAAGCAACAATGAGAAATAAGCACTATGTTGTGGGGATAAATGCTTAGGGCTTCGTTAAGGGAAGTTCTGCCTACACAGGGTCTGTGCAATTCACAAGGATCACTTGCGCCCTCAAAGTGGGCACGAGTGGGATTTCTTTGGTACCTAGGTATTGTGTGGCCTCTGTATTTCCCTCCCTCCTTAATGCACAGAGCTGCATCCTGCCAAAGGCCCTATTCACTGCAGAGTTTGTCCTTAATGTACCATGCTGTTCACTCCAGTTTTGATCTCAAACTAATAAACAGGAAAAAAAAAAAAAAAAAAAAAGCATGTGGATATAACTGAAGAAACACATTGCTTTTCTGTGTTTCTACTGACGTGTACTTTTTTCACCGGATGTGATTGAAGGGTGGGAATTGTTTTGGTTCTGTTTTTTTTGGTTGTTTGGGGAATTTTTAATTTCATTTTAAATCCCTGAATTACGCTGCACTGCAGCAGCAGTTGTGCAAGGGTTTTGAAAGGTATGAGGCAAAACACAGAGAACCAACACCCACAAGCAAAATTAGGAGTTTCTGTTTGGGGATATTGCATGTGTGCATCTTGTGCATATGCGCACACACTTGCTGTGTTTATATATGAATAGATCTCAGTATAGGTGCATTTTCACCAAATGTGATCATTTTGCTGAATTCAGTAAGTGATATCATTAATTTTGTGTAAGACACAAACGCACTAGACCTTTGTGGGTGCAGCATGTTTCCAAATACAGTTTCTGTGTTGTTGTTTTTTTCTAAAAAAAGCTTGTCTGTATAGTTCAGTTATCTAAAAAATCTTGTCAAGCAATCTGTAAAACCAAATCTTCAAATTTTCTATTTGGTGTCAGCTGTTCTGTAGTAAAGAAATGGCTTTGTCTTGTAATTGGCAATGAAATAATAATGCTTGGGAAAACATGCAGATGCTTCTAATGGGGAAAACTTATGCCGATTTTCACACAGTGCTTTTGCTATGCATGGTATTAAGTTGGGAAAGTGAATCCTGATAGTACTTTTTTCAGGGTCACTTTTAGAAATGGGCAGCTCAAAACACAATGCCTCCCATAGGACAGGGTTCCAAAATGCAACATTTTATGTAGAATTGTGTTATATTTGCTGAGCGGAAGGCTAAACTGGACTGGGGGAGTTGGTAACGTTACACTGCGCTTGTCCTAATGAGACTGCATTAGCTGCCCAAGATGCTGCTATTTTTTTTTTTATTCTTGTTTTTAAAAATAAAGCTCTGTTCTGTTAAATGTCTTTAGAACATTAAGATTTCTTTGTTTTAAAATGGTCTTCAAGGAGGTGGAGGGTAAAGTGGGTTGTAAACTGCCTTCACAAGGCAACAGTGAAAACATGCCTCCTTGAAATTCTGTTCAAGCTATAGAGTTGATGGAGCTGTGTCTCGTTTTTAAGTTGCTTTAAAAATTGTAATAAGTCTTCAAGCAGAATAAAGGTTGTTTTGAAAAAGCATTTCAGTTGTTGAGGTTTCAGTAAAGACTGAGATGTCTGTTTACCAGAACTGAATGAAGTAGTGACTAGCTCCAGAATAGTCTTGCGCCAAACTGATAGTTCTACTAGTTTCATACTCTTGCAAGAGCAGTGCATCTGCCTTTTACACTGCAAGTGAAGTTCTGTTTCTTCTGAAATTTGAATGAGAGTGGTTATTGATATCCATCAAGTTTAACAACCCTTTAGCTAGAGGTAGCTCACCACTTCATGCCTTCCCCTGGCTCTGAAACTAAGGTGACAATGAAGAAGAGGGAGAAGTTAGCGGGTGACAGGGCAAGAATGATTCCAGAGTATTGTTTCTTTCACTTATTGCTGAAATGTGGTGTTAGAATTTTTAAAGTACATTCATATCTTGCCTTTAGGAGAAGTCCCATGGGGAAGCCAAGCAGTCCCTCTAGAAGTATAAGGAGATTCCTGTTCCCAGCATTTCCACTCCAGAATCTGCCCACTTGCTGCTCACTGTAGTCACATAATAATAACCCCCGACTGAGGTATTCAGGTACCACAGGTGGAAATTACTAATTTTCACAATATAATCACTGGTCCTGGTAGTTTCTTATAAGAAACATAGATTAAAGGCCATACCAGATTTTCAGGCTACTTAATAGAAAGTGGGGTTAGATCTCTGATGAACACGTACATTGCAGTTTTTGTCAATTAGTAAGTTGATTCTTTTAAATAGACACCACACTTATCTTCTTCCTGCTCACAAAGCATATATTAAGCAACACAAGCTCTTCTGTAAGTCAGAGAGATCCACCTCTAAAAATAAGGTTATGGTCATGAATCACACATCCTCCGTCATCAGCTCCTCAGAGACATTATGATTGGTTGATCATAATCTGCAGAAATCTACAGACCAGTGGCTTTCTGGCCTCTATCATACGCCGTATAGAAATCACACTTGGCAGACTGAAAAAATAGTTCTCAAAAATGTCATTCTATTTTTGTTCTCTGCAGACAAACACACTCCCACTTCTCTCTGCTTTCTTCCTAAGTCTTGGTGGTCATTCTTCTTAAGGAATGTGAAAAACTGCTTAAATTTATCTTTGTGCAGCTACAAGTTGGTGTAATTTTTTAAAAGGCTTGGGAAATCACATGAAGTCCCAAGGGCAGGTAACTTCTCACAGGTCCCTTGGAGTCAAAGTGAGATGAGGAGATTTTAGACTTCTTGCTGCTGACTTCTGTCCTCTGAAGGAACAGGTGATGCCTCCTCCCCCCTCAGAAGGAACATGGGACCAACAAAGACCCCTACAGCTGTCTGTGGGGATTCAGGCACAAAATGGCAGGCATGAGTGGAGCTTTCTGGCACAGCCCCATGTGCTGTGAGGGCCACCTGCAATTGCAGCTCTCCTTTACATCTCCACAGGGAAGGACACCTCTGTTTTGCAGGGGTGCTCAGAGGGACCCTGACATCTGTGGAGTGTAATTAGCATGTTCCTGTTGGGTATTACATTGAGGAGACAGCTGGTGTTTACAATGGCCTACCATGTCCTGTACAAGTCCAAACAGGGCTGCCTCTGCTTCTACCTGGGAAACAAGTTGGCTCCCTTCATCTTCCTGCCCTCCATGTCTTCAGTGCCCAAGGCTGAGACTGGCCCCAGCCAGCACGGTGGCTAGGCCAGCCCCACAGAGGGTGCCCTCAGTTAGAGGGTGGAAATTAAGAAAACTAAATGGAGGTCTTGCCAGCATCCCTGGTTGGAAATGAGGAAGAAAAGCACTAGTTCTGCTTTGCCTGCTGGGACATGGGGTCAGGCACACTTCCAGCCAGAGCAAGGTTGTACAAAAGTCACTAGCCCCTTGCTTAATGCAGCTGAAAAAAAGAAGCATTAACTATGGGAGCTTAGCAGAGGACATGGCTCTGGCCTGTCTTCCTTTCTTTTCTTTCTTCCTCTTTCTTTCATTTTCTTTCCTTCTTTCTTTCTTTTTTTTATCTTTTTTTTACCTTTCTTTCTTTCTTTCCTTGTTTTGCTCATTCTTTCTTCCTTTTTTTCTTTCTTTCTTTCTTTCTCTTTCTCACTTTCTTTCTTTCTTTCTTTCTTTCTCTTTCTTTCTTTCTTTCTTTCTCTTTCATTCTTTCTTCCTTTCTTTCTCTCTCTTTCTTTCATTCTTTCTTCCTTTCTTTCTCTCTCTTTGTCTCTTTCAAACCTCCCTTGGAGGACCTATGTCCTCAAATACATAGACTGCCAAAAATAGAAATGTGTAGGGGTTTTTTGGGGTAAACAAGTATCAGTCAATCAGCAGCTATTCAAACGCTGATAATCTTTGTGGGGACCAGAACTTAAACCTCTGAACAGCAATTAGATGACCAGAAACATCCTGATAATTCTTTGAAAAACAGGGTTTTGTCCATGGCTATGCCAGTCCGTATTCCTTGCCAGAACTATTGCACAAACATACCTCATCACTCCACTCTTTTCTTGCATACTAAGAAAGGAGTTCAGGCCATCAATTTAGATACGTGCAAATATTGACGGAAGAAAAATTTAGCAGGTAGCACACAAAAGGATCTCAAACCTGCTGTTCTCAGGTCCTTAAGCAAACAATATTGACAACACCAGACATGAGTATAGTTAAGTCAGATAATGATTTCACTTTCATTTGTCTGGTTTTCCGAAATCCTTAGAAGGTTTTTTCTGTAGGTTCAGAAAAAAACAATGAATTCACACCAGAGAAGACTTCTTCCTCTGTGAATGTTTATTTCCTTACACAGTTTACCTTGTTTTCCCACAAATCTTGTGCTTGGTGTAAAACAAATGTTTTGTGAAGGTTACTGGATTAATCCTTCCTCACCTGTCAAGAAACCTATGTACTTCAGCAGATTCTTCCACAGGGCATTGCATGGAAGAACTACACTAAAAGTCAATGTTATGTGACCCATTCTGAAGGGAAATGTATGTCTGGTTTTTATGGCACAATGGTACACCACACCAGCCTGTCCAGCACCCATAGCAGCGCTTCACACTGTTGCTGGCTTTGGTCCTGTTGCTTTACTGATCTGAAAGATAGGTAAAGAAAGTTTTAGCAGCTTTTATGTTGCAAGGCTGAATGGGAGTAAAGACCAGAGGGAGCATGAGATGAAAATATGACAGGAATGCAACTTCAGCAGCTGTGGCCAGCCCTGCCATACGGGGGGCAGAGACAAAGGGAGTGGCCTTGTGCCTCTCATTGTGTCCTCTGGGCAGAACAGCGGCTGCACTGTGCTGGGGTAGGGGCACAAGCGCCTTTCACTTTCTCTGTCCATGCAGGGTTATTTTTCTGTTGGGTAAAGGCTGCCAGTTAAACATGATGGCAATTTGCATGTTCCTGCATCCTGCAGCTCTCACTCTGGCTCTTCCCTGTTTCAGGAAAGCAGTGAGGCTGAACATTTTGAGGTGGAATTCGTGTCGAATTTTAAAGCACCTAAAAGAAAGGCTTGTCATCAAAGTCATCTGGCAAAGCTCTCATCACAGAGAGAGACAGGCAATTCCCCAGGGTGATTCACCCCACCTACCTCAGGCTCTATTCTTAGGATGTGGTGAATCATGCTCTGGAGTCACTCCATTGACTGGAGGGGGAGCCCAGGAAATGGTTGTTGGGAGATGTGCAATTTGAAGGCAGCTGAACTGAGATGAACACAGTCTCTTCCCTGCTGATAGGAGGTTCAGTTCATATCTTTCCAGTACCATCTGTGGTATCTTCTGCTCCTAGGCACGATGATAAGGCATAATCAAGTGGGAAGATCAGCCGGTTTCTAGAATTTGGGTCTTTTACAATAATTGTGAAAGTGACAAGTTCAAAAACATGCCAGGCCATATCCTCCTTGAACATGTAATGCTGGACTCCATGCAAAGGAAGGATACTGCCCTACTGACTTCTCTGCCATCTCCACAGCAAGCCCTGACACTGTCTCAGGCCTAGCTTATCGGTGCCTGCCCCTGGCATCATAGTGCCTACCAACAGCCTGTGTGTGACAGCTGCAGACCTATCTCCTGATGATCTCTTGCCAGCCATGTGATCAGCTGAAAAGGCGCAGGTGAAGATACTGCAGGTATTTCCAAGTGAGATCAGTTTCTTAGTCACCATCCTTGCATTTCCTTTCTTATCCAGGGGAAACTTACAGAACTTAACTTTCTTTCCTCCCAGCTGATCCATAGTCAGTATCATGGGCTCTGATGTTTTGATTAAAAAACTAAAATAGGAATGACTTCAGTCAAATAACTTCTAAGACACCTGAGCTTTACCACAGGTCAGGAGAGCTGGGTGAGATTCTCCGTTCTCTAGCTGTATGGAAAATTCAAGGATGTGGCAGACCCTATGGTTTTTTTGGGTGCAGCTTGCATACCCCAGCTAAACCAAGCCTTTCAGTAGAGAATGGTCTGCCAGGAAAAGCCTGGCATAGAGAGTTTCCCTGTTCAGTGAAATGGAAGACCTGGCTTTGCAGAGCTCCAGTGGTTTCAGCAGGTGCAGTGACATGTGGGATTAGGGTCAATGCCAGGAACAACATTTTGGGGAGAAGCTTCAGGAAACTTGAGATGAAAGAGAAGCTGTTATGCAAACTGTTGTTGCTGTACTGATAACAGGCAATGTAAACAAGAAATCCCCAGGCTGTCAAACAACCCATGAGCACCAGGGGTCCTCAAGGTAAGAGAATTAGACCCACAGAATGGGTTCACAGTATTGTACCTATTTATGGTAAGCTCTGGAGGCTCCTGAACAAGAGAACAATCCTCCAATGTGAGGACAGGCTGAGATGGCAGGTGAATACATGTACACAACCACGCTCCTGCAGGGCTGAGTATTTCAGAGGGGAAAAGAGGAAAAACTGATTTTAAAAATCAGCTGGTGCACAAAGACACACAACTAAATGATGATGCAGTTTCAAAATGTGTTTCACTAATAACAGTGTTTCTAAAACCGAAACCTTGTCATAGTCTGCTTCCCACAGTATTCTTGGCAGGCACAGTTCAGCAAGGCCTCATCTTGGAGAAAATGCGTCTTATCTGGCTGGGCCACATGGGCTTCCAGCAGGGTGCGGCCAGGGGCTGGGGTCACCTCCTCTTTGGTCAGGGCAGTCCCTGGTGTATGTGCACTGTGTTGTTTGGCTCTGTGTGACAGCTCCTGGGTAATGGAGGTTCAAAGCAGCTGACTGCATAGGGGGGAATTGCTGTTAATGCCTTGGTAAGAACTCGTTTTCACAAGAACTTTCCTTTTGCTGTCATATCTGGAAGAGCACATCCCCAGACAAGGCCGTCCTAGAAACCTCACTGTATTGGTTATTCTTAGGGAAGGCGGTGACCTGTGGCAATTCAAAACCCTGTTTTTCCCCCTTACTTTCATAACATCTACAGCAGTGTGAGTGCGCGTGCTCCCTCAGAATGTCTGTGCTGCAGACACTGTGACCGTGGATCTGCGGGCACATCTGGGCTCACCTGGCATCATTTAGCTGAATCCCTAACATGGCCTCAGCTCTGAAGATAAGCTGACTACTGAGCCAGGCTACACCACTGAATAGTCCTTGCTTCCAAATGATCGCTTCCCACATTTTAAACATTCATTTGTCCCTTGAAAATGGTAAAAAATAATACACTGAAAAGTGACAACTGCCACAGGCTTCTTAGGAAGCCTGGGAACTCCATGTCAGTGATTGAATAAAGAAGTAACAAGCTGCACAAATGAAACAGATTAATGTAGGAGTTTCCCAGAAAAGATGTACTGGAGCTTAGAAAGTGAATCTATCCAAATTTTATCACTGTATCCCATCATTATTGCATGTAACTGGAATTCCCAGATCAGGTTTTCTTGGTTCATCTCCAGTCAAAAACAAAGAGTGAAGTTTTTTTGACTGTATTCAAATCTTAATATTCCAGTTGCTCACAGGGGAGCTAGCTGAAGTGGGCCAAAGCTGCCCCTCTCATACACCCGGCTTGTTCTGTGGCAGTGAGCCTGCAAGGGGAGGTGGTGTTGTGCTGTGATATATAATCAGGACACACCTGAGGAACATGCCTGAACTCAGAATCTCAAAGAATGTGCTCCCATACTTAGTAATACATACCCTGGTTTATGTGTATCTAAGTCCGTGAAAATGCATGTTCTTTTCTTTGAGCTGCCACTTTAAAAGCTTCTTAGCTCACAGAAAACATTATCAGAAGTTAGGCAGCTGGACTTTTCTGATTTCTTTAAATATCAGCTCTAGTCTGTACAATCTTCAAATTGGACTAGCTGACTGTAGGCTCCTCACCAAAAAATTATGGGTGCCTTTGTCTGTCAGTCCCTGCATGTTTGTATCTGGCATCTGTTTGCAAGCTTTCACCTTTGTAGCTTCTGAAGCAAACCTGGCTCTGAAGCTTTGAGAACTGGTTCCCACTGAGAGAGACTGGATTTATTTATCTTTTTAATTTTGATCTAGAGAGCATTAGGAACCTAATTTTCCAGCCCAGCATCCTTATCAGTATAAAGTTATTGGTGTATTTGTTAGTAGTGACATATCTGATATTACATAGCTACTTTCCCATGTCAGATAAATTGCCCACTCTGCAATGGGATACTGTCATTTTCCATCCATTGTTAGCAAATAATCTAATCATGAACCTTGAAAGAGGCCAGGAGTGTAAGGCTCAGCGTACACACAGATCAAGGATAGTTTAGCAAGGACATTTCTCCTTAAAAAACCCTGACTTGTTTAATATGAAATCCCCACAAGGAGTTACAGTTTCAGCAGACTTTTTTCAGAGTTTAAAATGAGAAACAGGACTCCACTTTCTATCTAATACAGCCTGTTAGCCAACAGCGATCACACTAGTTGTCACTTAGCATCTGTGAGTTGTAGAAGAGTTTGCAGTGAGCAGAGGCTGAAGTCAGACATCAGGCATCCTAGATGAATTCTTTCACCGCCTGGCTAAAGGATTAGCTTCAATCCATCAGTGGTTTGACTCTATATGAATAAAAGTATTCACTGGGATAAAGAAAACTAATTAATGTGCCCAGTCATTCTGGCACTCACCAGAGTCAAGAGTAGACTGAATTCACATCCTTAACTTTAATGGTTAATCCATGCATCAAGCTTCTTGAAAACCAAGCAGTCTTAGGCTGATAAGTGATTGTGGAGCTATAAAGGTGGCGTTGTTTGCTCTCAGCAGTTTGATTTCCTGGCTCTTCACTGAGTATTACAGCTTAAGAATTGACATCTAGGTCAAAACTACTTTTTGGTTAATATTCACATTTCAAGGCCTACTTGGGCTGTGATGTGAATCTGGCTTCAGATTCTAACAGACCAAAGGCTGGGAGGTTTTTCAGCCATGAAAAACCATCTTATGCATTTGCAGAGATCGCAAATGTTCTGCTTTGAACAGATAGCTTAAAAACAGAACAGGAAACCAAACCCAGCCAGATCTGACTGCAACACAGAAAACAGACTGGACTGGTGTTTTCATAACTGTACTTTGTACACCCAGAAATCAAAGGTATTTTAGATCTTCATTTTTTGGTTTGGCTCATTTTTAATGAAAAGCTCAATAGTACCTAGGCTTTTGGATCAGAAACACGAGCACTCGACTACAGCAATGAAAATGCCAGTGAACGCGTATAGAAGATTTTATGGCTCTAAAAAGCTACCACAGCTTAACCGTTAACTGATTAGAAGCTGCAAAACAGGAAAGACCCTTGGGTCTCCTGTTTCAAACTCCCTCCCTCCACACCACTCCAACTGCAGCACAAATTCATGTGAACTAGAAGTGGACACACAGAGGCTGTGTGTGCTTAAAATCTTTCTGGGTTCACTGACTCCATTTAATCCCAGCTCAAGAATCTCCCCAGAATTATCTCCAGTTCCTATAGATAGATTTGGCTGCCGTTCAGGTTTGCCACTCAGTGATTAGCCCTGCTGACCTACTAAGCTAAAATATTTTAAAATTGTTTCTGCTTTGTTTACCAAAATTTTAAAATGTGAATGAACAGCAAACAGTGTTCTGAACTCCTAGTCTTGAAGACATACATGGCCCAGTAAAGGAGAGAGTTTTCTCCTGTCATTTACATGGGAGCAGAATTAAAGCACAAAAATCCCAAGTGAGTGACAGAATTACACCACGGGCATTCATTAAAGAATGTTTAGTGGAAGAGGAGTCACATTAAAACTTCTCTCAAGCAATCATTTCAGAGAGCACTGAAGGAACAGCTGTTCAAATGCTGTTCAACTAGCAAAATGGTCATCATACCTATAAGGCAACTTATTCGACACCTTTTTCTATAATTTATCTAGCACTGATGATATTGCATTTGTAAGTGAGAAAGTGTAAATTACCAGCTTCATTTAATTTTGCTGCCACGAGCTTCCATGGAGATCCTTTGTATCGGTGTCATGGAAACCTGTTCCCCTTGTGTACCCAGTATGTCTGTTGCAGTGAAAAATAGAACTTGCCTCTGCCGGTTAGAGGACTTGACAATTCTTACAGATGCCTGAGTTTTTGGATCTCTTTGCACATTGAATCTGAGCTATAAACTTTGAATATAGTTCCCATCACAATGTCCTCAGCTTTTGGGTTTAAGGACATTTTAAAAATTGTTCTTATTTAAACATTCTTCTGCACGTTCACCTCCCTGCCTAAATATTCTCTAGGGGAGGGAGGCCTGGTGCAAACCGTCAGTCTGATCAGCTGCTTGGCTTACCTTGTTGTCAGCACTCACTTTCAGGGTGAGACAAATAGTTGATAGGAGGGCAGATTCACGGGGTCTGGTGAAAAGATACTCTTGTGATGGCTACCTGCATCAGGAAGGTTTCTCTCTTTTCACCTCTGTTTTGCTGCAGAGACAGCTGGAAGCTGGGGAGGAGGAGGCAGCTTCTTTGTTAGTGGTAAGGACAAAGGGAGGTGTACATTTCCTCTTGTGAAAGTGCAGCATATAGAGACATTATTATTAATAACAACAATATTATTAATATTATAAATATTATAATTATTTTAATATAATACAATATAATATAATTGTTAACATTATTATTGTAGACAGTCATAAAGGACAAGCCATTAAGTTATTGTCACTGACACAGCACCAGCCTACACCTTAAGCTCACTGACAGAAGTCCTGCACCTACCTATTTTTCCCATGCTGGCCGTGGAAATTCACAGCTCAGTCTGTTTCTTTATCACACAATAATCTGTGAGAAAGCCCTTATATAGTATGCAACCCAAAGAAAATCAGTTCAGAAATTGGTAAGTAACAGCTGTTTCAAAGGCAGTGGAAATCTGAGGCTATGTTTGGTTGTGGTTTCCACTCACCTAGAAAAGCAGATAATAAAACTAGTAAAGGAAACAAGATGGCAAAGGTGGCTGAAGGCTTGGGCTGACTGCAACGGCTCCACTGAGCAGGCAGACAAACTAGTCTGGGATGCTCTAGTTTAGAAAAGTGGTTGTTGGGGAAGCGTGGCAGAAGTACAACTGTTTCTGAAGGACAGAGAAGGCAAACAGAACATTTTGTTATTGCTTCTCAAAACGCAAGGTCCATGGACATCAAACCAACTTAACACGTGGTTGATTTAAAACAAGTGAATGCAAATTATACATAGCTGAACTGTGAAATTCTGAGACCCAGGGAACAGTGAATACCAGTGATGGATTAGACAAATTCATGGCAGTCAAATCCACCGGGAGTATTGAGCACAAAAATGCTGCTACAACTGCCAGACAGTGAAATTCTTAAACTGGGGGTAGGTGGAGTACAGTCCAGACAAGTGTTAGTGTACAAGATATTTATACTCTACTAGTCATAGTTGCAGCTATTAAGATGCATTGACCACTGATTCCATCATATACTGCTCTGTTTTTATATTGTGTTTCCCTGTGCTTTTTGAGAACAAAAATAATAATCTATCAAGACAGCTGTTGTTAAGAGAACTAGAAGAGCATCTGGAAAAAAGTTATTGAAATAATGCAGATCTGGATTCCAAATTTGTTGAGGATTTTTGGGTTAGGCTCATTACTGCTTCAGCTGGAATGTTCAGGTGTTCAGGTCCACTTGATTTCCTACCTTTTGAAGGTTTCCTACCTTCAAAATTATGGGGGTGGGGGGTTCTCCTTTTGCTTTTTTTCCAGAATTTTGATTCTTAGTCATATCTCATGTATGTTAGTTTACTGTGTTTTGGTTTTTTTTAAGTCTGCAGGAGCTCATGGCTGATCTAGTAAAAGTTCTGGACAATCTGGCAGAATTCCATGTCCACAGGAAGATGTGACACTCACATTTAAATTCTGGAGTGAACAGTACCAGAGTTACATGTACTAAAATTACAACAAGTGTTTGTCAGCACAAATCTTTTTTGATCTTTTGCTTCAGAGGTAACTGGAAGCTTAATTTCTAGTATTTCTCAGCTTTTGCAAAGGCATTCTAGGAGGCTCAGTTTTAAACAAGATTAAACATGTTCACAGCTGAAATCTAAATGGGTTCTGCATCCCTGTTGAAATGTTCTGCTTAAATGTTTGATCCTTAATACAGTCTACACTCTGCCCACAGCAAATGTTCCTCCCAGCTGCTGTTCTTCCCGTTAACAGAAAGGGGAAGAAGAATTAAGGTACTGTTCTATCCAAACATGTTGAAGCCAAGAGTTCGGTAGCTGCTATCCAATATGCAATGGCCTATAATAGATTGGGTAATTGCCTGCCCATATATTCAGAACTCATGTTGCATGAAAATAACATCCACATTTTTAGAAATATTTTCCTGATCATTGAGTGCTTCTAATTTCCAGTCACTCAAATAAGCTTTCTCCTCCTTTCCATTTCGGAGAATTCACTCTGAAAAGGAAGAAAAAATGAGGATTTTTTTTCATCATTGTCCAGTATTCAGCCATAAGGATGAGTTTCATCTTGGAGTGAAACAGTGAATGCAAGCCTTAGTATCATGCCAGATTCAGTCTGTTCATCCCCAAATTAGCATAGGTAAGTCATTACATTCCATCTGATGCATTTCAAAATTTGTATTGCCTCCTGCCATTTGCCTATTTCGTCATTCTGCATTACTTGAACAATTAGGAGTGGAATGGAATCTGTTTCCGAACACTGAAAAAAAACCACCAAAACTCCTTCAAATCAAGATGGTGATAAATCGGTTTTTCCTCCAGCTTTTAGCTACACTTATGTAACTCTCGGTCATTTTCAAGGCGAACATTCAAATTCCTTCCATTCAGTTGAATATGAGAAAACATCTAGAATTCATCTGTGTCCCTAGCTGAAGTGCTGTCATAGGACAGACAATGTAACAGGGTTTGATCAACTTTGTCCTATCTGATTCTTCTGTTCCACTCAGGAGCCTTGCAGACATTTTTACTTCATTTTTGACCTTGTGAGTTAATAGAAATAAATTGGCAGAAGGCTAGGCAAAAGCTTTTAGCCTTTCAGACCAGCGTCTTTTCTTGTGGCCATCTGAGTAGTACAGCTGAACAATGCAGTGTACTAGGCAAGCATGAATTCCTCTGAGCGTGTATTAAATTATCCAGTGCAAGCTTGCCATTGCAATTGGTCTCATTTCTTCTTTTCTCCTTCAGCAAAGCCTTATATCTTAGCTTTCTGCCACAAGCTTTTTGAGGTGGGGAGGAAGGGCACAAGACAACGCTCAATCTATACAAAATTAAAAGTGAAAAACTATAAATACATGCATAAAAGAAAAAGACACTATTAACAAGAACAATTTCTATAGGCTCTATAATCATCAAGCATCTGCTTTTACTATCTGGGAGAAATGATCAAGGACACTTCTGAAAGAATATTCTAATACTGTCAATATACTATTAGTTCAGCAAACCAGTATCACCTCCAGACCCATCAATACCAATTTATTTGTGTTTATAGAAGTAATTAAACATTCACAGGCCCACAGCAAGCAGAGGCAATTAGGAAAGATATGATGGCCCAGTGGCTAGATCTCTCACCAGGGATACAGGAGAACAAGGTTTAAGATCCTACTCAGGCATCAATTTAATTATTTATATACTCTAAAAGACACTATTTATCTACTGTAATAGCACTAACAAGAAATCTCACTTGAAAAAGTCCTGTTCCGAGTATCTATTGGCATCATGGTAAGAGTACACCACTACACTGTTAAAAAGATGCTTTTTATTCTTAAACTGACTTGGTGAAAGAAGCTTATTAGCAATTAGATATTCTATTAGCCAAAGACTGGTCTCCCTTCCCCTCAAGTTTTCTCCTACCAAAAAACAGGAACATTATTCATGTTTTGTTTACTTTCATGAAAGAAGGAAGATGTTGCTTGCCCCTGATGGAACAAAACATGCTGCATCCCAGATGGGAGGTTACCTCGACTCAGTGCATACGTCTCCAGTGATCTCTGGGGTATAAGGAAGCCAAAGACTGTTGCATGTGAATTTGAAGTCACATGAAGCTGGCTTTGTTTGGGGAACCATTCAGTAGTGTGGCGTCACTTTGTCTTATCTAACCAAGGTAAAAAACCCCAAGAGCAAATGTTTATGATTTTATAAGCTTAGGGTCGGGGTGGAGGGACCAAGAGTTCTGGCCCCAGAATTGAGCCTGTGTTACAAATCAGCTTAGCTAAGTACTAATTTTGTGAGGATTACTGATGGAACAGCTAACAGCAGGATAATTTGATTAGAGACATGGAATTAGATGAAGGGGTGGCTTAAAATAAACTGCTTAGATATTTTAAAGCTATGAGAAAGAGGAAAGTCTTTGGGAGAGTCTTTGCTCTGAACATTTTTTTGTTTGATTTTCAAAGAAGGATTTGAAGAAGATTCTCCAGTGGTAGAAGCTGTGTGGAGGAGGAATTCATGTGAGTGAGCATGAGCGTAAGGATTGAAGCAGAGGTAAAAGTCTTCAAAGGCTCATGCAGAAAAATCTGTCTTACGGAAGAGGGTGTTTTATGAGGCATGGTTGCGGAACTGCCCAGTTCACATGGGGTATTATTCAATAAATTGTTTTTTTAGAATTAAATTGTGTTATTAATGCTGATTACTTCAAACTGAACCACTGCAGCAATAAACAGAAGGCTGTGGTTGCAGAAAATCTGTACCATTGCTGTATAGTTGGGATGGTCTTACAGCAATAACAATACCTCAGTCCACATGTATGTTTAGAATTCCTGGATCAGTAACAGTCCACTATGCCATCGTCTCTTTCTTGAACTGAATCTCAACTCATGAAAAAGCTGAGTTTTAGTTTTCAGTCGGAGTTCAAAATGACCGCCCAGGAAGCAAAACCTGCATTCATTTATCTGTAGCAAGACGCCATGTGCTTTAGGAATGATAGGAAAATGTATTTTTTGTACAAATTTATTCAAGTAAAACAGAAATATTATTCCTATTCAGTTTGACAATTCAGTTAGATAAATCTCATTCACCACAAGTCAGAGATTAAGAAAAGATGTCTTTGACCATGTGTTTTTGATCCTTTTTTAGGAGCATAAACGATGCAGCTAAGATAACTTAAGATGACTGAAAAGCACAGTACAGTAAATACATAGCCAACAACTTGGAAAATTTTGAGTAGTTTTTGATTAGGCCTTAATTTCACTGGTGTGAATGCCACTGCAAACCTCGAGAAGCTAGACAGTGAAGCTGTATGAATATCTGTCTGCATACGTATCAGTGATGGACATGTCTGTTTGGAATCCAATTATGCCTGTGTTGTTTCCTGTCATTGACAGTAGTATGTGAAGAGGAAAACAAAGTTTGAAGGTGTATTAATGCTTTGTAGCCTAAACTTCTCTTGACTAAATATGGGCAGCCAACATGTTTTTGAGAGTTTTAGCCTGAAGACTAACATAGTTTTTGAACTGCATGAAGTGCCCTGCATGAGCAAATGTTAGTGAAAAATGGTGTTTTTAACATACTGAGACAAGATCTCTAAGGAAGCATGAACTGAGTTCAAAGTGAAAGGATAAGCTTATGCTGAGGATTGTTCTTTTTCTGCCCAGTAAAATAATCAAGCATGCTCCTGAATGGCTGTGAATGTTGCCATAGCTATGGTATAAGCATGGTGCAAAAGCTGTGTACTCCTTCCTCTCCCCAGTGGAGTTTCTAGCCCAGCACTCAGCCATAGCCATAAACAACCACTGAAGCACAACAGCCTTTGTAGTAGTGTAGCGTAGGAAAGCACAGAAACCTGCTGTTTTATACCTGACATTTATAGGACTGCCATGGATGGATGGGACTTCTAGTGGGAACTTCTTGTCCAGCCAAGTGCAGTCCTCTGTTATAGAAGGCCAAACTGGAGCATTATCTCAGGACTGCAAATGAGCTTGCCTGGGATTATAGTCTTCAGATTGCAGACCTTTCAACCTCTGCCCAACAGCAGATATGTACTTCTCTACCTGCATGGTTTTGGGACTTGATTTGCAATGCGCCTGTTGGCTCAGCCTTCCCAGAGGAGAGATGCTGTGCACCTTCTGATCCTGCTGAGTTCTTGATATTCAAAAACATTTATCACCACTGGGAACTACACAACATTAGCCAAGCCCTAAAAGACAAAACACTGAATAGACGTATTTCTATTACATCTCTGCTAATAGCTATGCATAATGTCAGTCCAAGAACACGTTTGCTGTACAGTTAGTGACTGAAAACCACAGCTAGTTTTTAGAAAACTTCCAGTGTACAGTTGTCACTCTCTGCTCCCTCTCTGCACTCAGAATTCATCATCCACAATACAGACAATGCTTCCACTTGACATTTCATCTTGAAGGAGGAAAAATTTAGCATTTCAAACTGCCTGACTAAAAAATTTTATTAGACACTTCAGAGCAGTGCCTCTTTGAGGTTTCTTCCTATTACATCTAGAATAATATAGGTAAAAAAAGAGATGAAGAAAGTTGCTCCTCTGTTACAGCCAATCTGTTCTGTAGGCCTCATTAGTCCTTGGGTACACTGACACTCATCACAACATCAAGTCTAAATGCTTGAAATATTTTCTGAATATGGACCATTACTCTACAACTGTAGAGATAACACTTTCTTGTACTCTCAGCTTTCCCTGCACTCACTCATACTCCACCTCAACTACATGAGAATAACAGCACATATCTGCATAGAAAAGAAATAGAGATACTTTTAACAATCTTTAATGCAAAATCTGATTTATATTTTCTAGAAAAGAAGAAATTTCTACTATTCAGTACTATGCATAACTCTCCTCCTTGGTTCTGTGGAATATCAAACACCTGACAGCGTGCTAAATCTTCTGAAAACCCAGGGACAACCAACAATTCCTTCTGGACAATGTGAACTTTCTTAAACGCACCTCTCAGACCAGAGAATCATAGAATCACAGAACCCTTAGAGTTGGAAGGGACCATTAAAGGTCATCTAGTCCAACTCCTCTACAGTGAACAAGAACATGCACAGCTAGATCAGGTTGCCCAAGGCCTGATCCAGCCTGGCCTTGAAAGTCTCCAGGGATGGGGCTTCCTCCACATCACTGGGCAACCTGTTCCAGTGCCTCGCCACCCTCACTGTAAAAGACTTTCTCCTTATATCCAACCTAAATCTACCCTCTTTGAGCTTGAAGCCATTTCCCCTTCTTCTGTCACCACAGACCCTGCTAAAGAGTCTCTCCCCTTCTTTCCTGTAGCTCCCCACTGGATACTGAAAGGACGCTATCAGGTCTCCCCAGAGCCTTCTCTTCTCCAGGCCAAACAGCCCCAGATCTTTCAGCCTGTCCTCGTAGGAGAGGTGTTCCATCCCTTGGATCATTTTTGTGGCCCTTCTCTGGACATGCTCCACCAGGTCCATGTCTCTCCTGTACTGATGACTCCACATCTGGACGCAGCACTCCAGATGAGGCCCCACCAGCGCAGAGCAGAGGGGCAGGATCGCTTCCCTTGACCTGTTAGTCATGCTTCTTTTGATGCGGCCCAGGATATGGTTAGCTTTCTGGGCCGTGAGGGCACATTGCTGGCTCATGTGCAGCTTGACAACCACCAGCACCCCCAGGTCTTTTTTTGGCAGGGCTGTGCTCAATCCTTTCATCCCCCAGCTTCTACTGGTAGTGAGGACTGCCTTGACCCAGGTGCAAGTTCTTGCATTTGGATTTGTTGAACCTCATGAGGTTCACCTGGGCCCACTGCTCAAGACTGTCTAGGTCCCTCTGGATGGCATCCCATCCCTCTGGTGCGTCGATCACACCCCACAGTTTGGTGTCATCCACTAACTTGCTGAGGGTGCACTCAACCCCACTGTCAGTGTAATTGATGAAGATATTAAAGAGTATTGGTCCGAGCCCTGACCCCTGTTGGACACCACTCATCACCCATCTCCATCCAGAAATGTTCAGCAGAATTAGAAAAAGTAGTAATAATTTCCTCCATCTCCTGCAATAGCCTCATAAGCAGTAAGAGTCCTAAGTTATTTTCTTAGTAAAACCAATGTTGTAAATACAGCTCTTGTCCAAGTCACTAGTCTGCTGTCTCCTACTTCTTTTTCACTCTGATGCTCATCATGTAAGGAAATGCTCAGAAGGATAGAGCCATGTTTTGGGAGTATCAGCTCACTGAAGATGAGATTTGGGTCTTCAGGTCTGGAGGAGAAAAGCCTATAAAAGTTTTGAAGAATGTTTCCATGCATGTATTTTCATGACTACATTTATATTTTTGACCACTTTTTTTTTTTTCTTATCAACACACCCTTCCAATTTGCTTTATCTCACAGCTTTAGCAGACTTGAAGGGTTTAGTGTCTGTTGGTTGTGTACCCCAACATCATTTCAGAACTGCATTCTTTATTTCAAGGCCCTTATGACCTCACCTCTCTTGCAGCTCCTTCAGAGAGCACTTGATATTCCTGAGGGGTTTATTTACCTTCAGTATACACAGGGCTGTGACATGAACTCATTGTGAAGATGTTCCACATGGCATAGGTTCACAGTGGTACAGGGACCTGCAGATCTGGGCCCTCCCAGAGCTGCTTGGGCCATCAGAACTATTTGAATCATCTTTTGGGCTGTTGAATTTTGAAATTAGGAAACTGAAATCTGCTGAGGTTAAGTTAATCCAAACTTAAAAAGATCAAATTCAATTTATTTAGGAAGACATGCATACCCATAAGACAGGTCTTTCTGTACTCATTTGGCTTCATTAATCTCCAGGAAGGTTACACTATTGCAAGCTTTTCATTAATATTTTCTTTATGGCATAAATCAGAGAGAATGTAGAACAGGAGTAAATATATTCATTAATTAAGGTTCTGCTCTTTGAGACATTTTATGTATCTGGCTTACTCAATACGATTAATTCTACTGAACACATTTAACTATTTGTAAAGATCAGATGTAGATCTGTAAAATTATGGTCTAATTTATGTACTGCAGTATACACATTGTCAGTGATATTACTAATCTCTCTTAAGTAATTTCAGCAGAGTGCAATGTGACAGCATCTGGGCTTCTCCTTTAAGGAACCAAGAGAGAGTTAGAAATTTCTGGGATGGAGTTAATTGCCAGAAGGACTGTCTATGCCATATAATATCCTGTGTATACAGGTGATCCTGCTGGTCTCTTCCCCCTTGCTGTGCTGACATCAACACCTCAGTTTCCAGGTTAGCTGAAAGAGTTCACAGATCAAAACCCTTCAAGCAGTCAGAACTGGAAGGTCAAAGGTTAAGCAAAATGTTTTTAAGTACAGCGAATCCACACACCAGTCATCCCAGTTCTGAAATACTTTCTTCCTGTTTAGACTGCATAGAATACAACTCAGGGCAAACTAGCAGCTCTCTCTGATGAGACAACACTCCTCTGAGAGCAGGGATACCATGTCAAGAGTTAGCTGCTCAGAGTCCAAATGTTCTTCCCAAGAGGTTCCAGGGATTCAAATCTTTCTACACCTGTTTGGAGAATATAGGTATTTCATTAACCTTTGCTTGTTCTGCTGAAGATTAGGCACAACTCAGAAAGAAGCTGTTTTTACCTTTATTTGAGGATTAGGTCATTATCTGACACATCCCTGAAATTTGTCACTGCCCAGGTCCGTGTTTTTTGTGTGGGTTTTTTGTTGTTTTGTTGAAGGGCTTAGCTCTTGCACACAGGAATAATGGTTGTGTATCTTACTGCCATTTCAGAACTGTACTCCTTAAGTTCCTCAGATCTCCACCTCTCTAGCAGCTCATGCAGACAGTACGCTGTGCCCAGTGTCAGGACAAGAGGCAGTGGGCACAAACCGCAACACAGGAGGTTCCCTCTGAACATCAGACAGCGCTTCTGTGTTATGTGGCTGACGGAGCAATGGCACAGGTTGTTCAGAGGCTGTGGAGTCTTCTCCCTGGTGATCTTCCTCAACATAGGCCTGGGCACCCTGCTTTGGGTGTCCCTGATAGAGCTGGGATTGGGCCAGGTGGACTCAAAAGCCCCCCCCACCTCAGCCATTCTGGAATTTGGTTCCATCCTTGTCTCGGGATTAATTATGGTACATTCCTACACCATAACACCACTTCACGTATTGATTTCACGATCATTTGTTAAAATCATGGAGCAGAGACTGAAGCAAGCCTGATAGATGTGACACACAGAAGTTCAAAAGAAGAACTCAGAATACTCTGCATTTGTCCTGCCTACAACAAGGGTAGCAATGCTGAGATAGAGCCTAAAACATCCTCAAAATCATTGCACTGGTGAATTTCATGAACTCTAAGAAATTACCTGACTCCTCATAAGGTTTTCCTCATCAGCCCAGTTAAGTATGTCTGGGAAAATAACTTCATAAAGACATTGTTGCTTGTTCTTCTACTCCAAGAAAGTAGTAGTAATCCACCTCCAAAGTCTTAGCCTTAGGGCTTTTTGGTCCCCACCCTGAGTCTTTAACTGCAATTTCTGAAGCAAAGTTTCAAGCATAGGATAGGCCATGTTATTCAACTGATGGTCTTCATCACTGATTTTCCCAAACAGTTTTTACAGTAACTGGTTTTACTTGCATAGTAAAAGCTAAAATAAAAGGTTGCATTTCTAGCTCATTGCATCACCAGCCACAGCAGCAGTCCCCATTAACAGCCACCTCGCTCAGGGAGAGCTGCAGTCCCGAATGCAAATCAGTTAAATGAGAAGGGCTGCATCTAATGGTAGATAAAATTGTTTGACATTGTCGAGGTCACAATTGCCTGTCTGTTTTTGAAAGATACTGCTATCAAATTTAAAAGACATAAAAGGTCAAGTGTATCTTTTTAGGAAACACAAGGTTGAGGAGAGAACAAGAGAAGGTGATTTAGCTGTGTGTTCCTTACATTATTATTTTCATAGATTGTTCTTGCACTAACTCACAGAGCAGGCAAGAAATAACAATGCCTGTTTGTTTTCCCCTTACACCTGGCTTTCTCTACTACACACACTCTGCAGGCTATAACAAGCTTCAGGAAAACGAACCTGGCATAATGCTGGTGGGACCAAAATTTTATAGGCCTCTATGGTGAAGGGGAGCAAAGTTTAGAAGGTTCTCACTAGGAATGAGTCAGCCGTGAAAATCTTTTTCCCCAGATACGAAAAGCTTTGTTTGAACCATTATCAGAGAACAATGCCAATGTCATATTTCAAGTGCAGAACAGCAGTTAATCCCTTATCAAGGAATTATAGCAGTTGCAAAAACAAGGAGTCGCCAAGTGAGACTGGAGTGCTTCTTACAAGTAGGGAATGAGAAGATTCATCTCTTACATAGTCCACTTTTCAGTGTGAAACAGGAGGCTGAAAGCCTGTCTGTAAATATATTTCCTTTGAATTAGCTCAAAAATGAGCTGCTTTTCAGCAAAACACACAACATGCCTTCTGAGGCAGGGCTTTGTGTGTTCTTTTCTTTTCTTTTAGGGATTAATTCAAAATCATCCATGCAGTAGCTTTGTGTTTGCTCTATTTTGGGAGAAAATAATGGCATGAACAACAGAAAGTTAGCTACACCTGTGGATAAATTAGACCATTGAAAAAAAAGTTGTTTCCTTTTCAGAAATGTGTTCTGACAGGGACAAACTGATTAGCTGATTCCTATCTGCAGCAACATGACTTAAAAATTCTTCCTCTGTCTTTGAGTTTCCTCATATGTTTTATAGCTATCTGGCTCAGTCTCTGCTGACATACAGATTGCTGAAGATTGAGCCTGCTGAACTGCCTCTGTTGCTTCTCAGCACCTTCCAGTATGGTTAAGGCTGTTGGGGCTCAGTTGGCTTCTAGCAAAATAGAGAGTCCGGACTTAGTCTTCAACAGCATCTTGAAGCCATTCCCACTAGTGACAGAGCTCTGATCTTTATGCTGTGAAGGCTATTTTCAGGATGCTGATCACAGTGCCTACTCAGATGTGCTTGAGATCTGTTGTGTGCTTGCAGCTGGATGGGAACAAGCTGCCAGAACACATTAGGCATGATAATTGGTAGGATGTTGTTTATACACTTTCAAAAGACCCTACCCTAAAGAATGTTCTCCTTTTATCTTACTAGAATATTTCAAGACAGCCAGCTAAGCAAAAATAATAATAATAGTAATAATTTCAAAAAAGCCACACATGCAAATGCAGTTAAAACAATTAAAAGTCATTTTAAAAACTTCATATAAACCACAAAGTAAACAGAATTTTACCTGCAAAAGAGAAAAGTATCTGAGTTCTGCAACATTTCACTGTCACCACTGATTTTACCTGATGGGCTTTCAGGTACTCTGTTAATAGCTGGCTACAGAAAATCCCAAAACAAAGGTAAATGTATCTCTCAGTGAAGGAATTGCTTTGTCCTGTTGCATTGTTTCTCTGTATCACCACTTCACGGTGTGAAATTACCAAACCTGTAGATATCTGTAGTCACATAAACAGGGCACAGCCTCCATAAGGAGCGCTGCCTTGAGCCAGAAATACTGTAGTATGAAGTGCACAAAGAGCTTAAGATGGCAGATCAGATCTTTCTTTTTCCTTTAAAAAATCCAGAAGCTCCTTTACATAACAAATGCTTCCATTTCACCACAGAAAAGCAATCTGCCATGTACTGACTTCTATTTCTTCTATTACAATAACCAAAACACCTACATGAGGCAAAAGCAAGAACTGTTCTGGTTTTCTCTTGCTCAAAACAGAAACAAAAAAAAACCCTATGAAAATCATCCCTCAATGGCTGATAAAAATAGAACTGCAATTTATGCTCCCAAATACTACCTTTATCTTAAGGCTCTTAAGGAGCATTTTCAGTAATGATGGCTGATTTAGATGGATTCCCAGGGTGCTGGATCATTGCCGATGACATTAATGGTTTAAGGCTCCCTGAATTTTGATTGATTGCTGTAATCTGCAGAAACTATTTCAGGACATAGATTTATTATTATTAAGCCTATAAAATGGTGTCAGGGTCAAAGCAAGCTGATGATTTGTGTTGTGATGCAAACATTACACAGGAGAAGATGAAATCTTTTAATAAACATGAAATTCAAGAGCGAATAGTGTTTCATCTTCTTTGAAAAATCTGTAGCCAGCTAATACAGATTACAGCAGCAGGGTCTAGGTTGAGCTGAAAAAAATAACTTTCAACATCACACTGAGTCCACTGAGTCCATTCTACCCAGTGACTTAATGTGTTTCACTATGTTAAACCACACTTACCTCTCCTTCCTCATAATCTATCAGTACAATCTCATTTGATAATCTTGATTTTATGAAACATTGTGGACCAAAATCCATCTAATGACATGCAGAATTTTAACATGTCTTTCTTAGTGATTATTCTCCCATTGGGCTCCTTGTGAGAGAGAAGGGAGGCTGAACTATGCTCTAACTGCATTAGAACATAATCAGAGAGGCCACCACTGAACATGGAGACCACTGTTTTTTTGCTGACTTCGTGTATACTCACAGGCATATGCAGAGCAGCTGGTTTCTTACATAAAGGAGAAGCAGGATTATAAGAAGGTAATTCATTGAATTTCATGGAAGAGATGAATATCCTTGCTTGCTTTTCTACTTGTCACTGGATTGAAAAAAAATATAGATGTGGGACTAGTAGTACAGCCAAGAAGAATGGAAGAAAGACATGCTCTCAATAATGAGGAGTCACATGAATATTTCACCTTGGCCCAGCCTGCATGCTTGATGGGATAATAGGTTATTTATGCAACTGAATGCCTTCAGGCAAAAATATACTTTCTGCAAGTGACAGGACATCTACTGAAGCACCAGAAAGTGCACAAAATTTAATAATTCATTTATTCTGATGGTTCTAATCAATTAAAGACTAGAGTAGGAGACTACCAGTAAGTTTTAACATTATGCTCATTTCAGACTAGCATGGTTTAACTTTTTTGTGTCCTATTATGTCCAAAACCATTGCCACATCATTGTTATTTGTTGTTATTATTGAACACAGCCCACTGTGATGAACATGATGAAAAAAATACAGAAGGAAAAAGCCACCTTGATCTCTGTAAGCTCATGAAAGTAATTTAAAAAGTAGACAGAACTAAGGAAACTCAATATAGGAAAATAAAGTACTTGTGCTTTGCAGTGGCCATACTGTTTTATTTCCACTACGGATTGTGCTTTTATGTGAATATTTATATCTGCTATGTTTTATGTCGTTAGAACAGTGTTCTCTGGAGGTGGGGCAAGCTAGTGGAGAAGAAGAAGAGGAGAGAAATGGGCAGGGCAGGAAGTACAAAGGTTAATACAGGATATGGTGGTGACCAGCAGCCTTTACAGCATGTAAGCAGCCTTCTGGAGGAAAAAGCAATGCCAGTGCACAGGGTGTAGAAAATGGTGAGGTAAGGAGACCTCTCATATTCCTGGAGACTGGAGTGCTGAGCATGGGTGTGTAGACAATTACAACTGTGTTTTACAGTGAGTTTCAAGGAGGTGGAGTGTAGAATTGGAAGGAAGACAATGGTTGTCTGGGTAAGTTGCATCTGCAGTGGTTAGCTTGGTTCAGAAGTCACAAGAAAAGGGAACCTGTTAAAAATGGCTGTATGTACCCTCAACTCATAATCACTCAGAAAGATTATACAAAACTGAAGTGTTCAGAGACAAAAAATCAGTTTGAGGATTATGTAAACTTTTAAGAGGCTGTTTTAAATGATAACATTCTTCTGGAGCACTAATATCTGTTGCATCATCTTCAGAAGTCTATTTAAATTGTGTCTTTCATCCCCTGAGAGCAGTTGGAGTTAACTGGTCCATCCAAATACAAATGAAGGCTTCTTGATTCCTTGGGCCAAGTCCTGCTTATTTAGCCCTGCATTCCTTCTATTTTCTGCAACACTGCTGGAGCCAGGATGAAGCCCTTGGAAGGATAATGCTCAGAAGTATCTGAATATCACAAGCAGCTTGTTTGAAGGAGTTCAAACAAGTGTAAATCTTGTCTGTAAATCTTCTACAGAGTAGGGAATTACAATGCTGAAACTGCTTGGTTAGGATTTGTTCGCAGTCTGATGTTGGAGAGGTAAGAGAACAGCTCTGATTCCCTTCACAAGGAGTCTGAGCAAAACTTTGGAGAAACTTCCTTGGAGAAAATGAACGTCTACATTCTTCAGAACAAGCTTCGTGTCCCATGTAGATGATAATGCAAAACAGTTCTGTAATTATGGCTAATGAGAAAGAATAAGCACTCTGGGTCAAAAATCAAGAGTAGATATTATAAGCAGTTGATAGTATTGCCAAGCTCTCTAGTAATCAGTAGACTTTTGGGGTAAAGGGAGGAAAGGAACAAGGGTCTTTGTTTTGACTAAAGGATAACTGAGGAAGTGTCTATTTAAAGCTGAATCTTGTTCCAGCCAATCTTACCAAACTGAAATGCCAATTTTGGTGTAATGCTATGAATATATAGGCTGAATGCAACAACGGCCCAGGGACTCAGGACACAGACATGAATACTCCAAATGGTCAGATGCTCAGGACTTGAGTATGGATGCAACTACAGCTCAGAATCTCAGGACACAGGCATGCACTGAAACACTAGAAAACACATGAAGTCACTTTGAAACCAGACATCATCAGCTAGCAGACAGCAGACAGCCAGGTGGATAGCCCTATTATGAAAGGTACCTGTAGATGATAAAGTTGCTTAGTAGCAAGAAGCTGACTCGAGGTACTGCTAGCCTGAGTCTGAGACTATGTAGACTTCTGCCTGTCTCTTTCCTAAGTTGTTTTCAACAAGAAAAGGGAAAGGAGCCTGAAAATTGTAGTAAGTAACTCATTAAAATTAGACTGTGAAAAGGTAAATACACTAATACAAAAGGTTGCTGTAAGAACGTTTGAAAATTATTTATGCTAATTACCTTGGTACCATATGAGGGCTACAGAAATCTAAGCTAAATGCTAAGCTTCATTTTCAGCCTGGTTTTCTAAGGCAATGAAGAATATACTGCTAATATTCTGCATTGTCAATGTCTTTTGAATAGATTGGTTGATTTCTATCAAATTTAGAAGGGCAGATAAACATGAGGTGAGTGTGTGCTTTGTTTTGTTTTTCAACTGTGACCCTAGCAATACTGGGACTAATCTTCACTTTTTCTTTAAACCAGAAAAAATACATAGGTTTCTCTGAAAACAGTTTCTCAGGTTTCTCACCACCCACTGGATTAGGAATTGGATGGGTGGTCACACTCAGAGAGTTGCAGTCAGCAGCTCAATGTCCAAGTGGAGACCAGTGATGAGTGGCGTTCCTCAGGGATTGGTGTTGGGACCAGTGTTATTTAACATCTTCGGAGGTGACATGGACAGTGGGATCAAGTGCAGACTCAGCAAGTTGGCAGATGACAGCAGGCTGAGTGGTGCAGTTGACATGCTAGAGGGAAGTGATGCTATCCAGAGGGATCTGGACAGGCTTGAGAGGTGTGCCCACACCAGTCCCATGAAGTTCAACAAGGCCAAGTGCAAGATCCTGCACCTGGGTCTGGGCAATCCCAAGCACAGATACAGGTTGGGCAGAGAATAGCATGAGAGCAGCCCTGAGGAGAAGGATTTGGGGATGTTGTTTGATGAAAGATTCAACATGAACTGGCAATGTGCACTTGCAGCATAGAAGGCCAACCATATCCTGCGTTGCTTCAAAAGAAGAGCGGCCAGTGGGTCAAGGGAGGTGTTTCTGACCCTCTACTCTGCTCTTGTGAAAGCACACCTGGAGTACTGCATCCAGTTCAGGAGCCTCCAAGGCAAGAAGGACAAGGAGTTGCTGGAGCAGGTCCAGAGGAGGGCTATGAAGATGATCAGAGGGCTGGAGCACCTCCCCTGTGAGAACAGGCTGAAAGAGCTGGGGCTTTTCAGCCTGGAGAAGAGAAGGCTCCAAAGAGACCTTATAGCAGCCTTCCAGTTCCAGCTGGAGAGGGACTTTTTATGAGGGCATGTAGTGACAGGGTGAGGGGAAATGGTTTTAAACTGGGAGAGGGTAGATTTAAACTAGATATCAGGAAGAAATTCTTTACTGTGAGGGTGGTGAGACACTGAAACAGGCTGCCCAGTGAGGTTGTGAATATTGTGTCTACTGGAAATCCTTTGGACCTTCTGAGGAGGGAATCAGTCACTTAACCTGACAGCCATGCTCATCCCTGGGTTTCATTAGCTACTTTTAGAGCTTTCTCTCTCATATGCTGCAGCTATCTCCTCCATGCCTCCAGGATGCTGTGGTGCATATGGTGTGCTATTGCTGGGATACAGCTCCCAGGAACCACTGGTTATGCCCTGCTATCATACTCTAGGGAGAACATGGGTGTGGGGTTTCTGGCTCCTTAAAGAGATAACAGCAACCTACTTGCTTTGCCTTTCCTGCTGATGTGGTGGGGAATGTAACCTTGGAAATACACTTAATTTTTGCAAATACTACCTTTTGCTTTCAAACATTCTTCAACAAACTTATCTGCAATGCTGAACGGTTTTTGCATTGAGCTGTATTGCCAAAGTAGCTATTTAGTTGGGTTGTGACTCAAAAGATCTGGCATCAGTTCAGTGCTCTGCTACCAAGTCCATCTGCTGGCATAAGCAGATTCCTGTTTCTGGCTGTAATGCAGAGGGGTGAACAAACACTGAAGTGGGGTTTTTTTATTAAGTAACGCTTTGCTTGTTCAGATGCAGAAGTTACCATAATGTCTCATAATGCCTAAGCATTCTGAGAAGAAAAGGAGCCAGTGGAAAGCACTGGCTCTACAGCCAGCTCTGCACAAACTCAACATAGCACCCTAGAGCTGAGAAAAGGAACAAATAAGCTTCTAGAAAGTTCAGTCCAGCCCTGGAGCCACCTGAAGGCTCTGGAAACACTTTTGTATTTATCAGGTCAGAGCAGCTAATTAGGCTAATAGTAGATTTCATACAAAAATAGTAGTCTATGTGTATGTATTGGCATATTTAGCAATATAGAGTTATAATAAGCTATATATAGTTATAATTTCATATGTAGGTGACAGTTACATAAATTAATTATTACATTACATTCTATTGCTCTGTGACAGATGACAGCAGAGGGGCAGTCTGACAAAATGGTGTCTGACATAGAAGTGTATATAAAGCAAAGGGGTGGAACTGAATTCCTCCATGCGGAAAAAATGACACCCTGAAACATTCATTGACGCTTTCTGAATGTTGATGGAGACGAAACAGTGGACAAGAAAGACACAGAACTGTTAGAATGGGTCCAGAGGAGGGCCATGAAGATGATCAAAGCACTGGAGCATCTCACGTATGAAGACAGGCTGAGGGAGTTGTGCATATTCCATCTGGAAAAGAGAAGGCTCCGGACAGACCTCACTGCAGCCTACCAGTATTTAAAGGGAGCTTATAAACAGGAGAGAGAGTGACTTTTTACACAGTCTGATTAGTGATCAGGCAAAGGGGAATGACTTTAAACTAAAAGAGGGGAGATTTAGGTTACATGTTAGGAAGAAATTCTTTCCTCAGGGGGTAGTGAGACACTGGCACAGACTGCCCAGAGAAGCTGTGGATGCCCCATCCCTGGAGGTGTTCAAGACCAGATTGGATGGGGCCCTGGGCAGCCAGAGCTGGTGGCTGGCAGCCCTGCCCATGGCAGGGGGTTGGAACTGAATGACCTTTAGGGTTTCTTGCAACCCAGGCTATCCTGTGATTCCGTGGTTCTCTGATTCTCTGGACAGAGCAAGGAAAGGGAAGGCTGGGAAGAAGAGAAGATATTAGCAGTCACTAATCCTCACCTATGGTATGTGAAGAATTTTTGGTTCCAGACTGAAATTGTGTTGATAAGCAAATTAAAAGTCCTGTTGCTGTTGATTATGGGATTTACGTATAGCAGAGATAAGTTATGTGGGTTACAGGGACCCAGGAAACACACCTGGAGCAGAATGGTGTTGAGAGCTGCAAGCACACCCTGGACCACAAGATGAGCTTCCAGGCGAGTCACACCCTCACAGAGGCAGTAGTGGTCTAGCAGGCCCAGAGCCTTCTGAAGTTTTCTGAAAAGTTAGATGGGGCGGAAAGCAGAACTTTTTAAAATACTTCAAACAGGAAGATTTTTTCCAACCAGGCTTGCCCCAGCTGTTCCATAGTGCCAGAAAGGTGAGGTTCTCCCAGGACAGCAATTCTCTTTGCATGCAATATCTGCAGAGAAATAAATTAGGCAGTGAGTAAAGTAGTTCTTGTGTTCCTTTGCTGGTGTATAAGAACAACATCACAGTTTTTTGCAGTTTGCCAAAACATTTCAGCCCTGCAGATAAAGGTGTATCTGCTTTGCTTTACTCCAAACTCAGGCTTCTCTGAGTGAAGTTCAAGGAGAATATACTGGTTCTACTAATGCCAAAGCGAAGTAGCGACTTTTCAATTGCACATGTAAACAATTAACAAGGTTTCTAATAAAGGTTCAATGGGAGTCATGTGGTTATTTCAGAGTCACATCTGAATTATTTCTTTGTGTAATGTAATCTGTGTCAAGTGCCCTTGGGCAGGAAGCCATGGTAAGCAAGTTGACTAGTTGTTTACCTTATTCCTTTATCAAAATGCCTTACCTAAGTAACCAATTCTTCATTTACCTGCAAGATCTGTAAAGAAATACAAAATAGGCTACAGGAATAAATAGTCTTGTTAATCATCCAGGTGGAATGAATAAATTCTCAGTTAGTACCTTTCCCAGTTAAATCAGCCCATGTGTCTGCTTCCACAATATCCATAAGCAGACCACAATTACCCCTCATTTACCCTTTATTTGCATTTTCCCAATAAGTGTGTTGCAATATTCTGTGACCTGCTTCCCTGGCACCATCCTGCTGGGAGGACTCCTGTAAGTACTTCTTTCTCTGGGAGTCTCTCCCCCTCTCCTGTCAGCAGCACTCCCCTTTTGCACCCTGAAATACTTCAGTCTCCCTTTCTGTGCTCCTTCAGGTATTTTAACATGAGCCTTCAGCAACTGGCTGCAGGGCATTTTTCCCTTCTCTGACTCCCTGGTCCATAGCAAGGGCACAGAAGAGTCTGAAGTAGCTCTGAAGAAGCTGTAATGAAGAATTATAGCATCTTATAAAATTTCTGCACAGGCTTCTTGCTCAAGGAGACTTACCTATGAGTGAGTTATATTGATCCAGGTGAGGCCCTAGCAGTCAGCATTCCCCTTTTTCCTTCTGTGTATAATAAGATGCTTGTCTGGAGGATACACCTCATTTAGGAGGATTCCCTTTGAAGTTTCCTGATTGATTTACCATGCAATATGATGTCCACAGGCAAATTTCCAATCCCAGGCAGACCTCAACAACTGTCTATCTGTGCAGAAGTGTCCCCTCATGCACACTGATTCGCAGGGCCACCACCATGTCATGATGGCAGAAAAAATCTCTGGAAACATTTTTCTTCCTTTTCCCCAAGTTTTAGTTGAATCCATGAAAAATTTTCCAGCTGCATATGACAGATTGCTCTGGAATTTTCTTTCATCGCTCCTGTCATTGACTCAAAATATGTGTCTGTGTGCTTGTGTGCTGTGTAACATATCATCACCACTTTGTATCATCTCTCTGCCAAAGAAGAGAGGAAGGTGGAAACCTTCTACAACCTGGGGAACCTGTATCTCAAGTCTGCTTCCTTCTGCAGATGTGTTGATGCTCATACAAATTTTCATAGAATCACAGAACCCTTAGAATTGGAAGGGACCATTAAAGGTCATCTAGTCCAACTCCTCTACAGTGAACAAGAACATGCACAGCTAGATCAGGTTGCCCAAGGCCTGATCCAGCCTGGCCTTGAAAGTCTCCAGGGATGGGGCTTCCTCCACATCACTGGGCAACCTGTTCCAGTGCCTCGCCACCCTCACTGTAAAAGACTTTCTCCTTATATCCAACCTAAATCTACCCTCTTTGAGCTTGAAGCCATTTCCCCTTCTTCTGTCACCACAGACCCTGCTAAAGAGTCTCTCCCCTTCTTTCCTGTAGCTCCAGATATAATGAATACCCACAAGAAAAATGCTATTGAGCTGTGATACTACTGAGAATGAATAATATCATTCATTACAATGCTTGCATAACCCCCAGAAAGCAAAGAAAACCCATATGACAGCTGGCATATAAAATGGATGGACAGTGTGCCTGAGACTTCTTTTAATACTTGGTGTTCATATGCACCAATTCCACTACATTTGTTCCATACAGGCTCAAGCTGCGACCAAGAACTTAGCTGAAGAAACCTATGAATGGATAAAGTTTATTGTGATATGAATGTTGTGAAATGTGAGATGTGACTAGATGGTGAAGATTCAGACTGTGGAGAGATCCACCTTCAGGTATTTATCTGATTTCAGATTTCCCTGCTGAAAATGCTCCCAGCCTGAAACTGGAGTCTATTAGTGAGAATTATAACATATTCTTGCCTAACTATCCTCTATCCCATTCTACTGTGTTTTTTTCTACTGTTTCCATGGAAATGGGAGGGAGAAGGTCAGACATACGGCATAAGCAATTGTTTTTAAAGGTGCCTGAAAAGGCTTTGCTCTTTCCTGATCTCATTTTTTTTCTGAAAAATGGAAGAGGGAATGAAAGCCAGATATTCAATTTTTGTTATTTTTGGTGATATTATTTTGAATCTGTAATTTCAGGAAGCAAAGACAAGTCCTTTTGCTTCCTTCTACATCTAGAAAGTAGATAGGTCTTGAAGGAAAGCAATGTGATGTGAAGCCCTAGGGTCCATTCCTGAGCCTGTTATGGTCCTGTCACGTTGCGTACATCACTACTGTGCAGGGTGTAAAAATCCCAGCTTGAAACAAAGACTCTGTATGTACCTGGGAGAAGAGATTCAAGCCTAAAAAGTCTACTTGCCAATTGTAATTCGGGAGTAATATTTATCTGAAGGTTTTTTTAAGATAAAATTACAGTTACACTTGGAAAGTACTTTGAGGCCCACCAACTGGAAATGGCTCTAAATATAAAGCATTTGCCTTTTGCTAATAATAAGCAGAAGACAAAGGTATTACACTGCTTTTTTTGATGAATTTTTCTTATTTTACCATCATGCTGCTAGCTTCCATTTCCATGGAAACAGGGCTGGAGAGGCATTTTGTAGCAATGTGCAAGCTGTATTTGGGAATGACACGTGTAGATTTTAGCTGCTGGATGTCAGCTGGTAGCTATAAAAATCAACGCACAATCCAAGAGGAAAGGAAAGAGGGAAAGGAATGGACAAAGGGAAGGAGATCCAGAGATTTCAAAGCAGGTGAGAACTCCTCCTTCCTGGTACAGGCCACTAGCACTTTGTATTTTACCTCTCCATTACTACCTTCATTTTCCAGGCCTTTCAGAAAGAAGCTTGTGTCTGTACTTGGACCTAACCTGGTTTCTATTTTTTCTGCTATAATTAGGTAATATTTTGTTGCCATGGTGCTTCAAGGCCCCGGAAAACCAGAGACTCTCCCATGCAAGGAACCATGCAAACCTGGAGCATGAAATATTTCCATAATGTAAAGCAGAAAAAAGCACAGGAAAGGGAAAATGATTTTTCTATAGTCACATACACAGGCTGGTGTCAAAGTCAAAATTGGCTCTATTAAACACAGAGCAAAAGAGCCATGTTTTCCTCTCCCCAGTGTATGTAGGTCACTCTGAATTTGATGCCTCCTATTTATTTCCATGGAAACTACAACAGATACGAAGAGCACAGTATCCACCCTCCACCTCACTGTGCTCGCATCCACTGTTTGGTCTCCATCAACATTCAGCAAGTGTGAGTGAATGCCAGGGGGTGACATTTTTTCCGCATGGAGGAATACAATCCCACACTTTTGCTTCATATGCATTTCCATATCAGACACCATTTTGTCAGATTGCCCCTCTGTTGCCATCTGTCACATGACAACAAAATATAATGGGATGCTGGTGGTAAGGTTCAACCTCTACTGCCAACAGCTGCCTCTGATGTCATGGGCTGACATAATAAAATAGGAGGCAGTACTCTTGAGTAGTTCTTGTATGCTAAACCCTCCCTGTCTGCCCAATAGCCCTTTGGAGATAAGTTTTTCCTTCAAATTTATTTTTCTTGGAAGTTCCTGATCAAACTGTTCCTTCCCTTAAAAATGATGAGGCTTACTGAATGCAGGGTAATTCTATAATCTCAGACTCGGATATTTCAGCTTTGAATCTCTCTGCCTGAAAACACTTAGGCTGCTCCACTTTCCACTGACTTCTGTAATCACTCACCTTCTTTGCTATCAAAGATGTCTGAGTTTTCTTTGTTGTCACACAGCCTGGTTAGAAGAGACATGTACTCTAACCACACAGCTATTTCTGAATGAAAATGCATGATGGAATCATTACAGTTTAATTAGTTAATTATAAATATTGCCTTCCACATAAAATATATTATATTCAACACAACAGAACTTTTGCAGTTCACAAGGCATCAGTACGTGTTGCAGACACATGCATTACTTTATTGGCAGTTATGGATTACACTGAGAAAGGTATTTAGCCCTAGTTCTGCTAAGCCCCTGAGAGATGGCACCTTTAACTCATCTGCACTGTGGTAAGCAAAGAGCAGTTGCAGGAGAGAAGATACAGAACAAACTTCCCAAAGGCAAGTCTGCTAAAGGAAAACGAAGCTAATCTTTCTGATCATATGAGAAAGGATTATATTTGGGCCAACTAGGAGGTAGGAATAGCTTTTTGGAGGCTATAGTCATATGCTGAAGGCTTGATCAGACCCAGGAGAGATGAACTACAAATTACACCATTACAATGTCTGTCTAGAGCCTCCGCTACAAGAGCACAGGAACAGCAGGATGGGAAGCATTACTGTGAAAGCTGCTCTTTAGTGAAACGTGTATTAAAGGTTGTGTTTATGGGGAGAAACACAAACTCATTAATTGCAATCAATGTGTTTGTTCAGCATTTCTGTTTGGGTACTCTCAAACCTAAGTAAGTTCCAAATCTCATTTATATTATGTCTCTCTCACACACATACACTTTATCCTTCCATTAAACTCTTGTGGTCTACGTATGGACTTTTTCAGACTACAAATGGAAACCTGAAGCACCCTACATGTCCAGCCAAAGCCATAAGCTTGTTATTCTGTAGATACTTGACCAAGTAGGTACCCAGCATTCCTCCAAGTGCTCAGAAAGGATTGATATTTGTAGTATTGTGGCAGGCATTAAATCTCCTAACAGCAAATAAGGTAAGAACCTTACTTATCACACTAAAGAATTATTTGTTTTCTCACAAAGCAATTCTAACAAGTACTATATATATATATATAGTAGAGTATACTCTCTCTCTCTATATATATATATAGTACTTTTTGGAATATATATATATATGTATGTATGTATGGTTATTTATTTAGTGCACCAGGGCTCTTATAATCATTTGCTGTTCTTCTGTATATACTTGCCAATAAGAAGAGAAGAGAAGCACAGAGACATTTAGGCCATTTTATACTACAGGGAGAATGAATGAGGGGATGTAAATTCATTTTATGATATAGTACTATTGCCTTTGTTGCCCTAAAACTAAGCAGAGCAACACATCTTTTCCGTATTTTAATGACTTCATCTTTCTCCATCCTACCACAAATGCCTTCACTACTGCACAGCTGAAGTGCAACCTCTGGGAATGCCACCCCCTCTTTGGACCATGGCACTTAAAAGTTGGTAAGGAATTACAGACAAATGCAAACTAGGACTTCTATCACTGGAGAGCTGTTTTAAAACCGTTCCTGCAGAAAGAAAAATCACAGTATCGTAGAATCATAGGAAAAGACCTACAAGATCATCCAGTCCAACCATCCACCTACCACCAATAACCCCACTAAACCATGTCTCTCAACACAATGTCTAAACATTTCTTGAACAACTCCAGGGAGGTGTTCCAGGGAAGCCACCTCAGCCTAAATCATGAAAAAGGAAAATAGAACAGAAGGCACGGAAAAGATTACCAGAATTAGACATCCTCCAAATGTTCTCCAAATCCTGTCTGGTGGATGTGTTGAATGAAAGATGTCTCCGTTCTGCCTTTGCAGCAGTGAAATGCATTCCTACACTCCAGACTATCCACACCTCCATGTTCATCCCATAGCTCTCCCTATTCTTTCTAGAAGTCAGCTCTGCACTGTCATGGACTGTTAAGCAAATGCTCCAGGCATCTCTGGCACATTGAAGCCCACTCCACCTAGCAGCAACCACCCAGAAAGCACACCAGAGGAGATGTTTTTCCTTCTCCCAGACTTCAGCACATTAACAGAGTACAGCATCATAGAAGTGCTGAAAGAAACTAGAGTCACCACTTGTAAATCAAACCCATTCCAGTCATAGCTGATGAAAAATACCTACAAGCACCATTACTGACAGAGTTTGTCAACACTGCCATGAGGTACTTCTAAACAGAAGCTTGGCACCTCATGGCAGTACTTATTGGACCTGACTGATCCTATAAATTATGCTTGGATCCAAAGCACTTCTGAGTAACATGATTATGAAGTAACCGGAGAAATATTTGATTCTACATCTTTTGACAATTAGGCAAGCCCCTGAGGCTAACTGGAGGTGTAGGTAGCAATTACAGGTTAGCATCTGCATGTAGTCCAGGAGAAAATAGCCATGCTTGCTTATGGGATTTAATGTTCACCTCAGTTCAGGAACTGTTCAGTGGGTTGAAGATGAAACTTTTGAGAGAAATAATGGGAAATGTGTGATCTGAACAAACAAAGTGGAAGTAATAAAAAATATCCAAGTAACAAACACACAGAAAACAACCACGCCACCTGCCTGTTCATCAACAGAGTTTGCTCCAGCAGCATCAGAACAGATCACAATTCAGCAGGATGTCTGGTTCCTCAAAGGCCATTTTGCTTGCCTAAATACTGAGCATTAGATAAGGAGTAGATTCAGCCAAACAGCTGTGAGTGCTAAGTGCTTAGCTTCTAATGGCAGCTCCAAAATGCATTTAACACCCCATATCTGGAAGGAGGCAGAGGAAAATGAGCCTCCTAGATGAACAGAAGCATTCCTACTGGCAGTCTCATTATGCAGTGGATGTTCCAAAGGGTGGTAAAGAAAAGAGTTCAGGGAAATACAGATGACTTCATCATTTTGCATATGTGTAATGTAGATGAATTCATCCCCCAAAATAACCAACCCTAGCAAATATTTTTAGCAAGTAGGGAATGTTCCTGAATACGTTGATTACAAGACAAATGGCATTTTATTTAACAGATGGGTTATGTCATTTCTGCTTCCTTAAAATCTTTTACCTTGTAGCACAAAGACTTATACAGAAGAACACACAAGAGAACCGTTCTTCTAGGAAACTTATACTTTCTTGTGATTATTATTCTGATGGTACAAAGATATGACATTGCACTCTTTTTACTAGCTTGGGATCATGTTTTAGTTTCTTTTTCTTAAGCTGCAGAAATAAAAAAAAATCTTCTCAGAACACATGTATGTGTGAATAAAAGGCATTATTTGCAATCAAATGGTGTCCATGTTTTCAGAATGAGAAACGAAAACAAAACATGAAGAGGGCAATGTGCCCAAAGTGGAAGTTCCATTGCCCTTACTTCTTGTGCCAATGTGGCTTCAGAGTATGACCTCTCATAGCCAAATTGGTCCCAGCAACTGCTGTTATAACCTCTGCTGCAAGGTGAGGCCATCCTCAGGAGCACCTGTTACACCCTGGACATGAACGTTGGGTTTGTGAAATATCTGTGAAAGTCTACTCCTCTGTTCCTTGCCTATTACTTATCTGAACAGCTAAATGTGCAGAGATTTCCACAGCACCCATGGCATAGTCAGGTGTAGTTACTGCATAGAGCCAGAAAGAACTGCTTGCAGCTTCTTGGGTCATAATTTGATTCCAGGATCTGTTCCCACTGAGTAAAAGGTAACAGTTCTAATCTTGTTCTCTTAGGAGCCCACAGGATCTGCAATGAGTTTTGAAGACTAAAGTTTCTGAAGGACACTGCCCTCTTTCTTCAATGAGATAACAGAGATGGGGAAGTAAAAAAAAAAAAAAAAAAAAAAGAATGGAGAGGAAAGAGAAATCCCAAAGACCAAATAAAAGGCAGGGCTCAGCTTACAATGACCAAAATCATTTTTCTTTGTTGTGAAAATTAGATATCTATTACCACCTATATATGAAGCACAGTTTTGGCCAGCTCATCCAAGAAAAACACTGTCCCTGATGCATTCTGTCTCCTCTGTCTGGGATGGTGACAGCTCCCCAAAGCTGACAGCCAGCCTCTGCCACCTGAGTAGCCCCCGTGACCCAACATGCTCACTCCTAATGCTAAAAGTACAGCTGGCAACAGAACTAGAAGAAAGTGGGACCCAGGAAGTGTGGGAAGCATGCGTCCAGGAAGTAGCCAGGAGCCTACTATGAATCCTTCATGATCCTGGGTTTAAATCATTCCAACTTTCCACTGAACTCACAACTCTGGTAATGTTGTTTTTTTTTTAATGGAATGAATTATCTGAAATGTTTCCTACAGTAGATTTCCTAGTTTAAATATTTAAAAATCGATTAAGCTTATTTCTGCTTGAGGAACTGGATCTCTGCATTATTAAAAACATTCCTTACACTCCTTATTTGTCTTCATTTTCTTATTTAGGTCACAGGTCTGGGATTCTCTTTTACTTCCCTCAGCCTTCTTTGTTTTAAATCTGACTCAAACTGAGCATTTAGGGATGAAAGATGACTGATTCTATGCAGTCTCTCAGCTTTTATCAAAGGATTTGGTTAGCCAAATTTTGGTCTTTACGAGGAGAGCACGCGCTGACTTATGGCAGGTTCTGCAGGCAGCTGGAAGCACATAGAGGGAGAGTAAGAGCTGATCAGTGCATTTATTCGTTACGACCTCTGAAAAAATATTTAAACTAAAATAAAATCTACCTACAGAGCATGTGGTAAAAATCCTTAGGAAGGAAGAAGAGAGAAAAATGTGAGAGTTTCAGAAAGGCATAGAGGATCACAGTGATGATGACAATACTGAGAAGAACAGAGACTGGAACAATCATTTCATGGTGATGATTCACATACAGTTAGCCTCTTAAAATGGCCTTCTTAATGGTTTATAAACACCAGTTACTAACAGCCTTGCAATCTACCCGGTGGTGGAGCAGTAAGAACCTACTATTGAAAAAGCTGCATGTTTTCTTCATCCCAAGGAAATGTCATCTGATGGCTCAAGCCAGGAAGATGAATCAGATGTTCCTGCAGTCTGTTTCTAACTTTGCGTGACCAGGGGAAAATCACTCAGCCCCTCTGTGATGTGATTTTCTCAGCCGTGGGAAAGGCAGAACTTTGTGTGGAGCCTGTTTGTGTGGAGGGACAGACAGTGCAGATGTACATTTTGCAAAGTGCAATGTAGCAGAATGGGGTGCTGCTTTCATCAGTGCGTTTACGTGAAGATTCATTCTGTTACCTTACTACTAGCAACCTAGTAAGCAACTAGAACTGCCAAGTTCTGAAATCTATCACATCAAACCTACTGCATCCGTAAGCACTTCCTTATGAAGATAAGCTTGAGGCACACTTCCAAAGGTAGGAGAGACAAGCTCACCTTCAATTGCATGTCCCAGATCTATCTTTTTAGGTCTCTTACTAGCTATTTTAAATTGGGAATTTTGTCTTAGAGAAAGGTAAAATGCTCTTTCCTGCTAGACTGTGTATGCTGTAGCCCAGATGGATGCGCTGACCTCCATGCCCATCCTTCAGTAGCGCAACTGCAAGTATCTGTGGCTCACCATTACGAAATGGCTATGAAGTTAAAAACTGGGGCTCTGTCCTTGAAGGTTTTTTGTTTGTTTTTGTCACGGGCAATTATATTCACAGTTGGGCATGGCATGTCCAACCCACGTGGCCCAGCACATCCCTCAGCTGCCCCCTGCCCGACGCCATCATGGCCATAGTTCTGGCCTGCCAAGCAACCCAGCCTGGCCTGATCGCTTGCAGCAGCTGAACAGCAGTGTGTGATTGCTGCTGTCTGGGCTGAAATCAGGGCACAGGAAGGCCACAGTGCAGTACCAACTCAAGTTAGGGCAAATTATTCTACACACTGTGATACACTGGCTAAACATAGTCTTGTGAACAGCCAAAAGTATACAGTCTTGCTTTCCAATCTGATAAAGGAATTTGAGAATATATTTCAAGAGAGCAAAAAAAAATTTTTTTTGAAGCATATTTTTGTAACTCCATTTTCAGTCAACATAAATACATTATCTGAACAATTTCAGATTGAATGTGTAGAGTTGCAATCAGATATTCAAGTCAAAAATCTGATTTTACTTCTTTACCAGATTTCTGTAGTCCCTCTTGACAGAGAGAAACATCCCTCACTTCTCAGTCACGCCTCATTCATGCCACTACTTTTTGGCAGTATGTACATTTGTGAACAAGTGTTTTCAAGGATTAAGCACAGGAAGAGTAAAATTTCATCAAAAATCTCTGATGAACACTTTGAGACCTCACTAAAAGTTGCAGCCTACTTCAGTTGAACCAGGGTGATGCATTAGTTGCACAAAAATAGGGTCACATATCCCCCTAGTTTTATGGTTTTAGTGCTCTCTTTTTTTTAAAAATTAAAAATATTTTTTTTAAAAATAGAATAAGTGTTGTTACTTATATACATTAACTGTATCATATATTCTACATGTGGCCCAAGACAATTCCTAGCGTGCCCTAGGCAAGCCAAAAGTGTGGACACCCACAGCTTACGCTTAGCTTCGTGGGACTCAGTTTCAAAAGGCTTCTCAATGCATCAGTCACCTTTGGGACAATGCTGGCTGTTGTAGGTGGTGCGTACTGAGCTGGAGGCTGTTTGTCTTTGACTTGCAAAATGAAGGAAGCCAGTCTGGTGTAAAGTAAACAAAGGTGAGATCTTTAAACATCATTTACTGCTCATGTACTGAGGCCTGCCATAACATCTTCTCTTGGTTAAAGAGAATAACTATTCAAATAGATCAAGGCTTAGCAGGCCCTGCAAGTAATCTGTATAACGCCTTATGGTAGAAGGATGCACATCCAGGGGAGGTAAACCAGATAACCTGCCCTCCCCATATATGTCTGGCTCGCAGAGCAGAGAGGAGGCGACTGTAGGCATTGTTTGTTCAGCTGCTTCTCCCCTATTAGCACTGCAGTTTGCATCTAACCCTGATGTCCTGTGTCTTCTAACTGCTCATCAGCAAATGAATATTTTAACTGTTATTACTAGGACCTCCTGAATGTGAAACTGCAGTCCTGAAGAGGAATGCAGGCACAAAAGAGCAGATGAAAGTTTTCATGCAGAAAGGAAATGAATAATTGCTCTTGCATAAAAACAAAGTGAGCTATAAATCAAATCTGCAAGCCAAGCAAGAGAATTTGCAGAACAAAAAAGTACCCCCCAGAACAAACCAACCAAAATCCTACAGTCACCTGGAAGTACAGCCAACTCAAAGAGCACCTTGCCAAGCAGATGCAAGAGTTCTTTACATCATGACCACCAGCTATCTTGCAAGAGGGACGAGTCAGAGGTAAGCCGATCTGCCCATAGAAATGTAGGCAGTAGCAGAGGGTTGCAGAGCCGCTTTGACCTTCAGAAGTTGCCCCCTTTCTCTACGCGCTGCAAGAGCAAGAAGAATTAATTATCTTTTATAGGCTTATCCAGCTGACTGGAAGATTTAAAGGATCACTGCTCTTTTTTCTACGTGTTATTCTAGCCACTGTAAAGCAAGAAACATACAGATATAGTCTCTACTATATGCATCTTATTTATATAGATAACATACATGTGGCTAACAAACATACTACATTTAGCAACAGATCATTTCACTTCAGATTGCTTCATCTAAAATGAGATGTCTTTGTGAAAGTTTGTCAAGAGAACAAGTCTGTTGTTCAGAACAAGGGCTAATGGGCACAAACTGGAACACAGCAAGTTCCATATGAACATGAGAATAAAATTTAATGTGAGGGTGACAAAGCACTGGAACAGGCTGCCCAGAGAGTCTCCTTCTCTGGAGATACTAAAAACCCACCTGGACACTTTCCCTACTATACGGAACTTGCTTTAGCAGGGGATAGACTTGATGGTCTCCAGAAATCTCTTCCAACCTCTATGATTCTGTGATTCTGTGAGAAATAGGTGTGGGGGTCATAGTACCTGGAAATGTGCCTCATTCAACTCTGTCAAGGAAAACCTACCCAGTTACACACAACCCTGGCAATGCTATATCTGATGTCTCCCCTTCCTTTATTTTCTCTTTATTTTTCTAGTGGTTTCATCTGACTGTGGTGCCTTACTGACACTGGCTAACCACTTACTCCTTTGTGTCCATTTTTCGCTTTCACTGAACCACATTTATTGCTGTTCCCTGCCTGTAAGGACATCACAGTCTGACCCTTTGTGCTTATACTTTGTTTCAAGTTTGTATTAATTTGAATAAAAGATGTATTTTGCTTTCTGGGTTATTGATCAGTTGTGTACAGTTCTTATCTTGGGATAAAAGGATGTTTAGTGAAAACTGTGCTGCCTCTTCTCACACAGAAAGGGATGGAACCTGTAATTACATGTGACACCATATGCTTCTGTGATTCCTCAGTGACCGCAAAGGTAAATCTAAGAAGATACAGATATTGATAACATTGCAGCCTATGTTGCAGTCTTATTGAAGCAAATCATTTGCCACCCACAAGGTCCTCCTTCCCACCAGCATTTCTGGAGAGGCAATTCTCTGCAGCATAGCCATGAGCTTTCACTTCACGCAGAAGTGACTGGCAGCTAAAATGGGTCATCTTGTTAGCACTGAGTTCATGGGAATTCTTCTTCCAGAGATGGATTGTTATATAATGGCTTTGCCGCAGAGTAATGTATGATTACTATACTCGAGACATTAAAAAAATCAGATGCTACTGCTTAGTCCTAAGCAGTTATCAGGCTTTGCTTCAGTATGTTGGAAATCCTTTACGTAGCAGAAGCGTAGAACACATGTAAATATAATATTGATTGTATCTGACATAAAAAATGGTAAAAGAAATCTGCTCACGATGGCAATGAGTCACAGAGGACTTAGAAGCAAAGCTGTAGACACTTTCTAAGGAGGAAATTATCTCCTCTTAAAGGAGGACTAAGGGATCCCAGAAAGAAGCAGATCCACTCAGTGGGATGACAGGGGGAGGACTCTGAGGTGTCAGAGGGTCATGCCAGGAGGGACCTTGCAGGAGCTGGGTATCTCCGGGATTGCCTCAGCACAGGCAGTGCACTGAGGACCACAGCTGAGAAGCTGCAGTGCTCTGTGCTGGGACACTCAGCCCACTGAGCAAGGACTGTGCTCAGAAAGGGGAGCAAGGCTTGAAGCCCTGCCAGCAGCTTGCTGTCATCAGTGCTGCAGCAAGAGCTGCGCCTCAGCAGCACAGTGCGCACGCAAAGGATGTGGAGAGAGCAGGAGGCTTCTGCGTCACCACTGTTCAGTGCAGGGCTTGAATTCACATCCCTATGCAAGCACTGTGGTTGCTGAGAGCTGCTGGAGTGCCCATCCTGGCCACAGATGTTGTGCAACCAGAAAATGCTACCTTTTTTTGTTCCAAGCCAAAGCTAATACAATCACCAGTGCTGCATTTTTAATGTGGAGATGGGTTTGACCCTGTCCTCCACTGCTATCCCTTACCTGTTTAGTGTCAGAAACGTGCTTGGATTGGATCTCTGCAACTGGACAAATAAATGTAATCCCTGAGGTGATGATTTTACATTCACAGGACCTCCACAAAAACCTTACTGCCAGAAACCGCATGTAAGAAGAGCTTGTTTACCTAGGAGCTTTTGCATGAAAGCAGCCAGTGGGACTGCAGAGAGACAACAAGGCAGCCTCGGTTATCACCCTAAGCTCTCACCTTTTCTGAGTCTAAAGAACATTCACTTTTTGAGATGAAAATGTTCTTCTCTGCTTTCTGGCCACAAATAAATTTCTTTGGTGAGCTTCATGCATTCAATTGTTATTGAATTATGGCAGAGTAGAAAAAATACATCTTTTCTTTTGTTGTGGAATAAATTCTTTCAGTGCTGTTGGTTGTTTTTTTGTTGTTGCCATTGTTGTTTTTTAACCTGAACAACAGCAAAAAATAGCTGAGCTCTAAGAAATAAGAGCTGGCAAAGCCACAGTTCAGCTCAGGATTGATCCTTTTGCCAATCCTTGTTTAGGAAAATAAGTTAGCATGGACAGCAAGTTGAGTCTGTGTTCACAACCCCTTTAGGTCAGTGCTAGAGTTATGGTTAAGTATGTAATGAAGTGTTGTGTGGGATAGGGATGGCTTACTGAATTGTGACACAGCTATTTTTTTCATCTGGAAAACAAACTGGCCTCTGGGAGTTGAGGAAAAGCATTTCTAAGCTAGATTCCCAGGACACCAAAGAAACAGGCTAACTCTGTAGCAGCACACTTAAACACAGAGGCTTAGAGACCCAGTACTCACAATTGCATTAGTAGAGACTGCCCCAAGTTATGGCAGCAGAATTGGGGAGGGGAAGATGGGACAGTGACTCCATTGCCTGTGCAGATCAGCACAGACCAAGAACTTTATTAGACAGTTTTCAGTCTTCAGGCCTCTTTCTCACCCCATGGTGATGACCAGGCTCTGTAACAGACCAGGGAGCCAGGGGGCTGCTCTGCAGGGTCATTTCAAGCTCCTGCACCTGGCACCAGCCCAGCAATCAGCTACAAACTGCATCAGTGCGGCACGACCAAGAAATCACAGAACAATCCTAAACTACTTAAATAAGGATTTGATATTTTCTACAAAACCTAGCATATCAGATGCTATTATTCTTCTCTCTATTTCATTTTTAGTGTTTTGTACTGATAAATGACAACATTGAGCTAATGTCTTTCTCTTATTTATATTTTTAAAAACAAATCACATTAACATACTATCTAGAAACACTACAGTGTGTAATGTCTAGTTTCCCACTTGATTATTTTATGGAAGAAGACCACTGAGGGCTTGTAGGTACACTGCTGGCAGGGTTTGCTTTCCCAGGCAAGCAATCTGTTTCACTCTTTCTTCATTCTTGTATAGGAAATTTGAAATATTTTTGTCCATCTCATGCATATTTCAGAACTTCCTCAGCCTGTAAAATTCCAATTCCAGTATGGTCCTCTTCATTTGGAAACTACAAGTCGTGCTTAACAAGCTAAACATCGGACCTGATGTGAACTCATTAACTAATGTGACCTAAGTGGGGGTGGCATTGTGTTCCCGCCAGAGCTGGCAGCAGGAGGTCACATTGAGTCTGCGGAGGTCTGTGGAGCCCAAAAGCAACGTGAGCAAAGCTTTCCTGTAAAATAGAGACACATTAACTCAAGGTTCAGAGTACAGAGCAGCCGTATGAATGGAAACCTCTGATTAGGGATTGCAAAAAAAGAGGTTAATGTTTAGCCAGCTTATCTGCTGACAAAACATTGCCAAAGATCTTCTTTGGGTTGTGATTTCTACATGGTACATAGCACGCTTTGGGTATCTCAGGACAATTTTGGCCAGGCCCTTCTGAGCTGAGCAAGAGTGTAACAGATACACTGTCAAGTATACTTTGTGTAGCTCTAACTTGTCTGATTTCAATTCTATCCCTGTCTTTGGTGTTCAATAATGCATATGAGATACCTTTTCTTTCAACATCAAGATGAAACATGGAGGTGGAAATGGTTTGAAATGCATTAAATTGCTGAAACCTTGTGTGTGTAAGGTTAAAAAAATGCAGATGAATAGTTCTGAGCAAACAAATTAGAACTCTGCTGAGGTGGGAGGTGAGTGCCTTAGGAGACAAACGTGTACTGCTGCAGGTAGCCAGGGCTGCAAGACCAAGTGCTTTCTCACCCTGGCCACTAAGCCACAGCACTCAGCTGAGGCATCAGAAGCACTGCATAAAGCCGTTTTGGTTCTAACAGGATTTCACTGCATCTCCAGTTACTATCATTTTATTTTGCTATCATCCTTTTTTTCTTATCTCACAGATTGTTTTCTTTTAGGACTCTTGCAGGAATGGAGCTGGCTTGAAAACTTGTCTGTGTCAATTCACAAAAATCACTTCTTGCTTCTGGATCAGCTGGTTGGGCCCATCACGCAGGACTGAACAAGGCTTTGCCTGGAACAAAGGTGGGCTGACTCCATCCTTGTATTGGTTGTGGATGTTGCCTCAACCCAGATGCAAGACCTTGCTTTTCGATTTGTTGAACCTCATGATGTTCTCCTGGGTCCACTGCTTGAGCCTGTCTAGGTCTCTCTGGATGGCATCCTGTTCTTTCTTAGTCATATCAACTTTGCCATACAGCTTAGTGTCGTCAGCAAACTTGCTGAGGGTACACATGTTCCCACTGGCAGTGTCACTGGTGAAGATACTGAAGAGCACCAGTCCTGGTACTGACCCTTGAGGGACACCACTCATCACTGATTTCCATCTGGACATCAATCCATTGACCAGCACTCTCTGGGTACAATCTCATTCATCAAACAGTCCCCCCATGGAATCCATATCTTTCCAATTTAGAGTGAAAGAAGTGGAGGACAGTGTCAGAGGCCTTACTGGAGTCCAGACAGATGACATCAGTGGCTCTTCCTTTGTCCATTGGTGCACTGGTTCACTGGTACACCACAGTAGACAATCATTAGATTGGTCAGGAGTGTCTTGCCCGTGGTGAAGCCTTGCTGGTTGTCTAGCATCACCTCCCTCTCTTCCATGTTCTTTAGCATAGCCTCCAGGAAGATCTGGTCCATGATCTTCCCCAACGCAGAGGTGAGGCTGACAGGTCAGTCAGTAGTTTCCTGGGTCATCCTTTCTACCCTTCTTAAAAATGGGACTTCACTGGACTGCTGTGACTTTCTCAGGTGGTTGCAAACCTGATAGTCACAGTGAGAAGGACGCTCTCCCTCAATCCCCACCTTCCAGCTCGTCAACTGGTAAGCTGTGTGAAGACTAGTTGCCAGTGAAATCTGAGACAAAAAGTTGTGGAGTACCTCAGCTTTCTCTGTGACCATTGTGACTAGCCTTCCTATATTGTACACTAGGGGTGATATGCCTTCCTGGACTTGCATTTTCTGATTGTTGTACCTGTAGAAGCCTTTCTTTTTCCTCTTTTCATCCCTTGCCAAGTCTACGTGCAGTTGGGCTTTGGCCTTCCTGACCCCATCCCTACACAGCCTAGAAGCATCCCATACTCCTCCCACAGAACCTGTGCTTCCTTCCTCTGCCTGTGCATTTTCTCCTTGCTCTCCAGTTTGACCAGCATGTGTCCTTGAGATGACTGTTGCAGTGATATGGCTGCTTTTACCTATGATGTTGTCATGGTCCTCTCATCTCATATCACCAGTCTTCAGAGGCAGACTGTGCCTCATTCTGAGCATTCACTTTCCAACAGAATGACTGACACTAGCACTGGCAATTAATTGTTTTATGTAACTTATTCCAAGACTCTTTCTAACCTCTGTCTTGAAATTGCCTCATAACTATTTTGATAGATGTTTTCTATGTCATTCAGTTGCCTATGTTTCTTTCAATTTTATGATGTCATATTTTTGGTGAGCTGCCATGCTTCCTGTTACAACGTTCCTTCAGAAAAGAAGCCAGCTATGTGCATCTCAGTCTTCTGAAGTGTATGTTTAAATGTCAGCCTTTCAATAGCTATAGCATGTGCTGAAATCTTTCAGAAGCTGATAATAATGGCTTTTTAAAAATCTAGTGAATCGTTCTTGGTCATCTCCTTGAAGGCTTCCCACACTTGAACACGCTGGATGTACTTGCCACGTAACTTCCACAAGTACACATTCTTGCCAGCCCTTGTTCCAGTTTGACCTCCAATATAGAAGTCACCCACTGTCACTTCTGCAGCATCCGTCACATCTTTCTATACATATGTCAGTTTTTTAGATGGGTAAACCATGTCTGAAGTATGAGCTAGCTATATCATGCAGAGGTTACCATACATCAGAACTGAATAATAGCATGAAAGATTTCGAAAGATTTCTTACACAGAGTTTTGAAGAAGGGGGAGGTGAATGTAGATAATTTACAAATGCTGATATTCTCTAAACTGACTGAATCTCTTTAGTGTGGGCGTCTGTTTTAATAGTTCTGTCTTCCCAACATCAGGTCACAGACCATCAGAAGACTTCTGCAGGTGACACCACTCCAAACTGCAGTGCTGCTTCCCTGGATGGTCCCTCACAGCAGCCTTCACCAAGCTGTCATTGCATCTGTGCCGCCAGAACATCATCCGCTATGATGCAGCTTCTTAAGAATCTTGTTTGTGCCTCTTTCTGGTAACACTGAAAGTCTTGCCCTCAGTTTTTACCCCAAATGTCATTTTTTTGCCATTTCTATCAACCTGATGACATCCCAAATATGGTGAAGTAGCTCCCATGACATTTATTAATATCCACTGTTGGCTCTGGTTGAAAACATGTTTTGTTGATGTCAAGCCAGTTTATATTTCTCCTTTTTCAGGGCTTTGATGCTGAGCTCTTTTTAGTGCTTTGTTTGAAGCAACTGAGTCTCTTGTAAATAGCTTGCCTAGTTTCCCAGTGAGTACCATGCTACTCGTCCAGCTCTTGGCTTCTGTGACAATACTATCTCCTTTTCCATTCTCTTTGTGGCTCCCATTGTTAGCTGTTTTGTTCTTGTCAGGAAATTGATTTTCTGGGAGTCAGACCCTATAACAGCCAAAGTGTTTTATCTATTATCACATGTAACAAGTCTGGAAGACATCCTAGTCCATCAAAAAAAATAATAATAATCATGGTAATTTTCTAGCCTTTTTGCTGCCTGGATGGAACAGAAGATTTAGTTCCTCCTGCTATAACTTCAGTTTGCCAGTTGTCTACAAGAGGAGCATTTCTTTTAGCTTCAGAGGTTGCTAGGGTAATACATTTTAGTAAAAGCAGAGGCTCCTTTGTTCTTCTTGTTCTTGACCTGAAATTTCAGCCTGTCTCTTTCCCTTCAGTACTCTGCTTTTAAGTTACACTTCGTTTCTGGTTTTGTGAGCATCTCATCATATGATTTTTATTTGCTTTGTTTTGCTGCAATTTCACTTTCTTTCCTTGCAAAAGGCCTAGGGTGCCTTTGTGACATAGCATGCTAGGCCATGTCCCATTGTCTGGTTTTTGGCTTCAAGTTTATTAATGAATCCTACCCTTCTCTTGTATCTGGCACTCTACCAATTTTTACAGACATCTTCTGTTCATTTGTGTGTTTTGTGGTTGATGGTTTCTTTCTCCATTTTGTGTTGCATGGAGCTCATATATGTGCAAAACCCCACCTCTTGGATGCCTGCTTCCTTTTTTGATCTCATTCCTTCACTTGCTTTGTTTGTTTTCCTCCATCATGGTATTTGGGGTGCTTTTCTCTGTACTTTGTCTCCTCTGTTTTCGACATTCCTCCCATATTCATTCCACTACATCTTCTGGCAGTCCCTTTCTTTACATTATCTTTGCTCTGTATTTGGATGTAAGTTTGCCCACTAGCCTTGCTCGAGGTTATAAGAAGTAGTTGAGATATATGGCTGTTTGGGTCACCCTCCTACCACTGCCTTTCATCCTGGCTATGAATCTAGCCCAAACTCCTTCACCTATTGTGAGGTGCTTCTTGCTCAAATCAGACATTTTGCATGCTCTATCATTTGATTAGTCCCTTATTCCCTCTCTTTGTGAATGCTGCAGTTGAAAAGATAGATATTTGTTTTATGTTTCTGGGGGAGTATGCTTTTTGAACATTTCTAGGATTCAGGATGGAGCCTCCTTGACTGCCAGTTCTGCATGCTACTGATGTGGATGATGGTCTCTCCCATCACACTAATATTATAACTGGTTCTTAATTTTCCTTTTTTTTTTTTAACTCATCCTCTGGCAATCATTTGGTTGTCCCAGTACAATCGAAAGAAAATAATTTTACCAACAGAACTGGTGAATTCATCCCTTTTCAAGAGCATCTGTTTGGGAACAGGAAATCAGTCATTACCACAAGAAATATGTCCTTTGTTTGAGGAGGACTGCTTGCACTGTTGGGAAAATTTTTTGTTTTTCTTATTTTCTTCTATCCTCTCAGTCCCTGGTTTGTTTTCTCTATGGGGATGTCTTCTCTCTTTGTCAGTTGTATTTTCTTGAAAAATGGCTGTGTTTGAGTAAAGACCACAGTCCCTTTCTTCTCCCTCAACTGAGTGACTGAGTGCCAAATTGCTATATCTTTATAAAGCAAATGAATAATGACTGCACCATCTTCTCTTAGGACAAAGTCTGGGGAAAAAAAATACAGGTCTTATTCAAAACACTCCAGTATGCTCCAACTTGCTTTTGACCAGCGGTTCTATGCTATCAGTAATTTACAATATCTCACAAGGAAATTTTTTGCCTCTTTGCCTACAGTGTACTGCATGTTTAGCTGTCTGTAGGCTGTGTCACATTTGCAGGAGACAACATTATATAACAATTTTATCCACTGTGTTTTCCTTGAAGTGCTAAGAAATGTGCCTAGAAATACACTGAGTATAATAATAAAACAGTATAAAGCATATCTGTCTGATACAAAGGGAAGCAAGAGGCAAGCCTTCCAAAAGAAGTGCTTCCCACTTTGTGGAAATTTTTCCATTCCCGAGCAAACATGTTTTACATAAATTATTTCCCAAATATCTGTAACAAATCATGTTGTGATTAACATTCACATAATGCACGGAATTCCTCCTATATTTCTACTGGGTAGAAAAACATTAAGAGGGCTAGGGTGCCAAATGTATTCAGTGTCACACTCCTGAAGAACAGGACATGGATCAGTATTCAGCAATATATAATTCCTAGTGCTTAAACCCTGAACTGGTGTAAGGTGCTGCTGTGCTATTGAAGCCAGCAGGCCCAGGGGTCCAATGAAACCAGCCACACTCTAAGGAATCAGCAACACAGCAGAACGTCTCTCTTTTGCCTGTATGAAACCCTAAATACCATCAATCTCTTCTGAGTTCTGCAAGAGCATGTTTTCTTGCTGGGCTGAATTCCTCAGCTTCTTACAGAAGCCCTAGACTTTTTGCTAAGCATGACTGTAACCTGGTGTAATCTTGCTGATTGCTGGTGAATCAACCCACCAGGCAGGCTTTCTACACACCGCATAAGCCTGGTGAGCAGATATGCACATTTGTGTAAGACTGCAGTGTACGGTTGCCTACTGCAGCAGAGAGATTTCCTGGGCTGGTTCATGATTGGTTTAAGTTAATGTTATTTTGATTATTTATGTCATGACACTGTTGTCTCAGCTGCACAGGAAGGAGAAGTCGGGACAACATCTTCCCACCAACATCCAGCGTCTTTGTCAGAGCAAGAAGTGCATGGTGGAACAAACCTAACTCTGCCTTCTGAGACTATTCCCCTCATACTGGAGACTGTCAACATTCACCTTCTGCTTAGCAGGAGGAAAAAAAAAATGTTGGGGTATTTAGAGCATGCACTTCTACACCTGTAAAAATTGCTCTCAACAGTCTACAGTCTGGATTACAAATGCCAAATTATAATAATATCTCTACTACTTTTAGATATTGATCCCTTAATCTACCCTGTAAAGAAAATAAGAATTACTGTAAAGAATATTGGAGATTGCAGCTAAACCTCAGGAGCCTTCTAGCTACAGCAGCCGATTGGGAGACGGGCTTATCTTCTGACTCATAACCCAAACAAGCTCCTGAATGTGCATTGTACATGGGAGTAGATGAGAATGCTCTGGAGGAACAGAGCCAGGAAGAACAGTACTGAAGGTAGATAAGGTCAGACCAATTCTGGTAATATAGGCTAATTAGTAAATCAGCAGTGGAGTGTTTCAATAATGTAGGCTGCATTGCATCAGAAAAAGGAGAGACAGAGTGTACCACGTGTCTTAGGGGATGGAAAAACCCCAAAGGGATGAAGTCAGCACTACTGAAGAATTACCTTTGCTTAACTGTTGAAAGGCTGGGAATGTGACCCATCTCAGACACTTTTATTCACTCAGCTCCTTTTCATTGTGGAGACCTAAAAGATTCAGAATGAAGTTTACCTGGAAAAGGGGGACCTGAATGATGTTCAGTGTAAAAAGGACATAGCTGATCTTGGACACAAGATTAGGCAGGAAGTTAACATCACAGCTGAGGCTCTGGGCTCACACAGAAGACATTTTTCAAGACTAAAGAAAGAGGTCATTTAAGCATTTGTAAATGCAAGCTGATGTGTTCTATTGCAATGAAGAGGATAAATATTAATGTCATTAACTGAAGAAAGATAAATTATACAAGCCATATCATGAATCCATATCAGATATGGCACCAAACGTTTTTAGGAGTAAAAATATACTACTAAAAGAGGATTTCCAACAAAAGTAAAATTAAACAAAACAATAATTAACAAGTAAGTCAGTTTGTTTTTGCATTGCATGTCAGCAGGCTTGACTTTGCAGATAATAGCAAAATTTCCTTTGCTTTAGTTTTTAGGCTTCAATTAAGAGGTGATTCTTCTGTATGTATGGAATTACTGGGAGAGGCTGATTTCACCATGATATCACCTGCTTTGAGTTCTTGCAGCACCACAGACATGTAGTGGTCCTCATCCTTCACACCACTGCCACTGGGGTGAGTGCTGCAGGTCCTGTTTCTGGAGCAGGATCCCAGTGACTGAACAAGGCTCTGTGCTAAGGAATAGTAAAATGTCTGTCTCTTCTCCTAGAAATCATATTTCTTTCTCATCAGAAATACAGGCTAGAAAGCCCTGGAGACAAGGAAGACCAGGCTGAGTGAAGAGCTAATGAAATAGTGAGATTACAAAGGGTAGAAAAGCTCAGTAGGAACAGGTAGGAGTGACAGGATTTCAGAAAGCTTTGTTCTAAGCTCTGTTTTTTGTTTTCTCAGGGTTTTTTTTTTGTTTGTTTGTTTTTGTTTTTTGCTTTTTGCTTTTACTAATACCTAGGTAACATCAATTATTAATAAACAGGTGAAATAAGGAAACTTTTTCTTAAAGATCCTCAGCCTTCATTCATTTTCACTCAAACCACTAAACATTCCAGAGACTTCCCCTTCTGCTTCAGCTAACCCAGAAAATCAGAACACAGTTTCCAGTGTTTTTAGTACAGTAAATCTGCAGACCCTTTTTAAATTACCCCCTACCTCTTCTCCCTCTCTTCTTGCCTATAATGATGCTACAAGGCCTTTCTCTTAAAATTTATAGGCAGTTTAGTCCTACATAAATCAAACAGATGCTATCTAAAGCAGTCTTGGTTTGGATTTTTTGTTACAGAATGGGAACAGGCTGGACCCATATTTAATACAGAAACATGAATTGAGAGGAATTATTTTACAGTATTGATCTAATGTTGATCTATATTAGAGTTGGCAGGGAGGGTTTTTTTATTAGTTTTTTGAGAGAAATTGATGATTTATTGTCTCATGGACACTGTCTTGAGCTTAGTAGACTATTCATTCAAATAACTAGTGCAGAGAAAACGTGTCATTCCTGTTTTGCAAGGAGGCGATACAAGATTTCAGCGGAAAAGCCTTTCTTTCAGAGCATCCAAGGATGACAGTATTTGGGCAGCAGCTAACTTAAACCAGCTACAGGCTCTGGACTGTGATGGGTGCTCCAGACTGGACCCTGGCATGTTCCAGATGTAAGAATGCCTTTTTTCTTGATCCTTTTTGGGGAAGTACTCACCAGCAAGTGAAAGGAGGTGATGTGACAACCAGCCTCTTTCCCTTTTTTTCAAGCACTTTTTATGCTCAGGATGCTAAGAATAAACGTGTGACAAAAAGCTGCAAAGTGGAATAAGTAGGAGGAGGTAAATTGTATAAATTCCAGGAAGACTGAGTCATAAGTTTCTCTCTGGGCAGCACTATCATTTGGATGTCTACCTGCCAGAAAAAAGAAAAGCACAGATTTGGAGCATTTTGTTGGAAAATCAGATTCAAAAGTAATTATCTTCTCAAATGATAAGTTGTGAGTAATAGTTTTGCCTGACAGTTGAGTTCTGATGCTTGCAGACACATTTTGGGTACATCTGTAGAGCCTTTAAGGATTCTTAAAGGAAGCCTCTGGCCTCTGATAAGCTGTTAAGGAGTAACTCATGCCCACACTCTTCAAGACCCCTTGAGCAGACTGGCTGCAGCAGAACTTAAAACAAACCTTGTCTTGGTCTCAGTCGCAGAGCTTTCCATATTTAGTCATCTTCATGTCCCTGAAGCACCAGCTCCTCATCATCGATACCGCACTCTGCACAGAACCAGGACAGAGTACTTAAAAAAACAGCTCTTTACTCCCTGCAGAATTGATCACCAGCCTTTTGCCATCTCATCTGTACCTGCGGTTCTTGGCATATGATGGTGGAAGACCTTCACTGGGATGACTTCACCCTGAAGGTACTCTCCTGATATAGGACAGCCCTAGTTGAGAGTCACCACTGAGAGGGTGCAATTCTGGCTCCTAGATCACTCCTGCTTTTAGTTTTTTCCCAGCACATTCCGATTTGTTGAACACCCTGTTTTGTGACTGCAGCTGTGACAGTCCTTTCCTCACATGAGGGAGTTTAAAGGTTATGAACACTAGTGTCTGTCATTGTTGGCAGTAAATACATGAAATGGCCATCCTTGGATGCAAAATTTAGAAGGCTAGAAAGCCTCTGTGGTGCCTGGTTTGAAGCTTAGAGTCCCTTTGGTTTCATATCACCACACATCAAAGCCTCCCTTGTGGAGGTGTCAGACTTAATTAGGACATTGGTTTAAGAATTGAAAATATTTGTAGATATTTATTATTTGCAATGCCATTCAGCAGAGACTGTGCGCTCACATAGTCCACGTTTGATAGAATATATCAAGGTTTTGAAGGCCCTTGCTCCACAGTTCTCCTTTCTGTTGGAATGTTTCACTGATAAGCTTCATGTCCATGCTCCACTGCAGTAGGGCTAGCTGTTTTTAGCATATCAACCCAAGAGAAAACAGATAATTTAGGGAGAGAGGCCTGACAGCAACCCGCAAGCATGATAGTTTTATCTCAGGAAGGCAGCACTGTGTAATGAACATATGGAATGTGGAGGAGCACAAGGCTCCTAGAGATAATGTTGAAAGATTGTTGGACAGAATGGTGAAACCTCGCACAGCCCACATCTACACTGGCTGTGTGGACAGTTTTGGGAGGGAAGGCTTCCTCATCAGCCACTTTCGAGTTTTCACTTGGGATAAACTAGTTGATCCACAAGAAAAAGATGATTCGATGCAAGTTAGCTTGTAGGTTAGATGGGCAATCATCAGGGCAGGACTAGAGAGACTAAGTTCCAGAGCAACTCATGCAGACATGCCTTCTTTAATACCCTTCACCCCTTGGAAAATCTAGAGTTTCCAGTCTCTCAAAAGCAAGTAATACCTTAATTGGAAAAACACCTTAGTCATTTCTGCTTTGAACGTTCTTACACTAGGAGTAGGAAGGAAATATTCCTTTTAACAGTGATCCAAGCTATGTACATATATGGTGCCCTTGTCCTGAAGAGCTACTTCTACTAGAAGTACTGCCCCCCTCCCTGCATGATATTCAGCTGGGGATTTCCAGGAAAGCTAAGACTTTTCCTTTTGGGCTATGCTATGAGTCCACCCACTGAGGTCTCGGTTTCTCCATGATTCAGCTGCATTACTGCCACCCTCCTGGCTGGACCTTGGGGCTTTCATTAACCCCCTCTGCACTCCGGGTGCAGCTGCAGTGGCTCAGTAGCAGTGCTCCTAAGCTAATTCACTGTCCCAGCTGTTGTTTAACCTCCCAGAAGCCCAGATAGCTGCCATAGCCTCCATGAACCACATACCCTCACCAAGGCCGCTTCTTGTCTCCTGCTCCTGACTTTCCTGTAATTACATTTCCCATCTAATTTCTTACTGTTTCACTCACAGCAATGAGTGTTGCTCTAGAATCCAGCATCTGTACCTGAAGACTCTCCAGCACTGCGCAGTGAGGTGCTTTTCTCCCATATCAGCTACAGCCAGACCCTACCTTCAATAAATAGTTCCCTGACACCATACACTTGGCTGTATTTGTAATGTTGGAGGTTATTATTCAGAACCACACACTGTGTATGCCAACCATTACATTTAAATCAAAGCAAGTACAAGGTATTCAAATGTAAGAACAATAACTTTTGCTAAAAAAGAAAGCCTAGCTGGAGCTGTACTTCCAATTAAAGGACTTGTAGTAAAACTCAGCTGCTGGTTGGGAAGTGCAGGTAGCATTTTCTAAGTCATTACTGAGCCAGTTTCCCAGCATGATGTGAAGAGGTCATTGCACTTTCTCACATAGAAGAGGGATAAAAGCGAGATCTTGATCACGTGATACTCATTAGTTTTGATGTATAAATGATAGTTATTTTCTTGGATGAACTCGGTAGATTTTTCAATGACTTTTCCTTTGTTTCTAGGAGAAACTACATCTCAGCCTAAGTTGTAACTTTGATTTTAAACATACTGAGGTGAGGTAGTATGTTCTACACAGCTGTTACCTGCGGCAGACACCATTTAATGCACAACTTTCACTGCAGGAAGTGGGGAATTCTGTTTTCTGGTACACCAGAGGAGATACTACATTACTGCAATTAGTACAAAATGGCAAATGTTATTTTAATGATGCCCTAGTACTTTCCCAAGGGTCAAATCAATATCTTGATGGTTAAAATGAAACTACTGCTATTTTACTGAGAACATATATATGACCTCATAGACAATACTCAGAACATTGAGTTGAAAAAGAGAAATCTCCCTGATGAAATGCGACAGACTTCCAAATTCATCGACAATACAGAAAAAGCAAGTTCATTTAGGTAATGCTAGAAAACAGCAATGAAATAGAGATAGCTAAATATTCATTTTACTCAGGGTTCCTTCTGCTGCTCTTTAGCGTAAGCAGTAAAAGGTCACTGTCTCTAATTGAATTGCACTGTATTGTTCTAATCTACCTAATGTCCTGTTTGCAGCTATAGCATCATCTTAGACACTTTGCACTGTGTGAGCTAACATTCAAATTGTGTTCTTTACTGTGCTTCTGCATTTTGTAATTAAGTAACTGTGATATCAGAAAACTGTTGTTCCATTTATAGCTTTACATTCCTATTGAATGGACTATTTTTTACTGAATCCTTGCCTAAAGCCTTATGTTTCTCTCATATCTCCAGAATTTTTACTTGCAAAAACCCTCCTCCATTTGAGCCTGGTGATGATCTCTTGCTGATGGTGTTAGGGACTTCTGAGGATAAGAGTCCATTTTTGTTCCTTCATCTCAGAGCAGGCGTTATACTTACCAAGTACTTTCAGAAACACACACAGGCTGTGCTTTGATCAGCTGCCCCTGCTCTGTCCAGAGAAGAGGGAGCTACATTGTGGGTTAAGATGGGATTGTTTCTGACCTTCCATCAATTTTTACAGAAGATATCCTTAGGAGCAGTGATATTTTTGCAGATGTCTATCTGTTTTTCTTCTTCCTGTTCTTTTCAGTTTTTTTAGCTCACTCTAATGGAATTTCTTGCCACTGAGGTAGCTAGGATTTCTGTAGTGAGAAAAATATTAGTTAACATCTATACGAATGCCAGCCAGGAACCCAAAAAAATAAGCTTGCTCTGTCCAGGCTGAATGACAAGGTATCCTGCAGGAACCTGCTACCGACCTTGGTTCATGATCATTGCTGAAGAGTGAGGACTTCTGTGTAGAAGATACTGTGCTCTTTCCTGCTCTCATAATTTATCACCATCATTTTAGCAGTTCTAGCATCACTTTTTGCCTGACCTTTTCTCTAAGGACTCCCCAGATTTTTCACCTCATGTGAATATCAGTAGTCTACAATGCAGTCTTGTTCTTGTAACTGAAAGGCAATGCTTCATCAGTTTGCTGCGTCACGGGAAATTGATTTGGTCAGATATGTTGTCAAGAAAAGGCAGGAAATCAACAACTGAGACAGGCAAATGAACATGCACTTCTGGAAAATAATTATTAACAACATCTTTACTTATATCTGTTCAGAACACAATGGAATGACTGGAAGCACTTTGAAGACTGCACTACATCATGTTCAAAGTTGGAAAAGCATTCTAACATAGCAGAAGAAATATAAACCTGCACCACTAATCCTTTTATATGAATAAACAGACATAAGTAATCTTCAGGTCAGGGCCTGCATTTCAGTGTTCATTATATAGATTAGATTAGGAGTAACTCATTAGACTGTCTTTGAGTTTACACTGAAATTATTAAGGTCATGGCCAAATCTTACAAGTTTTTTTATTATCATTTCGTGGTCCTTAAGAGCTGGAAAAAAATAACTTTTTCAGTGTCTATAGAGTTTTTCTTGCACAGAGGAATCTCACATCAACTGATTGTCATGCAATGCTTGGCATACCAACTCTTCACCAAAAGGTAACATTTGTAGGAGTCCTTCACTTGCCACTAGGAATTTTGCTGTTGGTAAGGAGCTGCTGGATTCTTTGATGAGGTGGTAAATTTGAGCTGAGAATGGACAGTATTTTGTTGAAACAGGGCAGGTGGAATGGTGGTGTGGACAACTGCAAGCTTAACATTGAGAGAAGTGAGATGGTATCAAACTCTTATGACCTTTTATTTCAAAAGCATGCAGTTCAGCTTAAATTATAATACTACCAAACAAATGGAAGGAAAACAAGACAGCAACAAAAAATTCTTAGTCATGGAAGCTGCAGTACACAAATAGTGTGGATTTTTCAGAATGAGCAATTTTGTTGGAAACATGAGATTTTACAGAATTAATAATTTTATAGACTTGTTTCATAATTGTATTACTGTACCTTTGATTTCTGAATGTTTACTGGTTTGAAATCACAGCAATATACAGAACTCAGTAGGTATTGTCCTTGACTTGGTAAGTAAGTAAATTTGTAGCATTTTACTACAATCTGTGGAACCAAAATCTTGCTCTATTGTTCTAACTTATGAAGCAGCAGAATCCAGCTAAGCATTCGGAAGAGCTTCTCCAGCTTTTTAACATGAAAACTTTTTGAAAGATCATTAGTGATATGCAATAGTTACAGTGAAAATTTAGAAGTAAAAAATGAAGCTGGTATATGAAAAATAGTTGTGAATTAATTTTAAGTTCAGCAGTTATTAAACTATTGGAAGTAGAAATTAAACCCTCAAATTCCCTTAAAAAATTAATTTTAGCAAATTTTACTTTCACTGGAATTCACTGATGCAACGTGACTAAAATGCACTCTTATGTAAACAACTTGCACTGTCATCCAAAAGCTACTGTTTTGTTCAGCTTTACACAGTGAGAGCTGAAAATGCAGCTGCACCTTGCCAAGTCACTCCTTCCCCACCTACAAGACTGCACATGTACTTCATTGACTGCTCATAAGACATAAGCAGCTGTTTTAATAAAAGTAACGGTTAAAATATAGAACTTGCCTGCCAAATGCCAGCGATTCTCTGAGTGTCAAGGAATGCAAACATTGTATTAAACTTTGTGTGAGAAGAAACCAACCTGAATTAACCCATAACCGTAGGATAATTGCAAAAATTAGGAAATCATAGAATCATAGAATGGCTTGGGTTGAAAAGGACCTCAAATATCATCAAGTCTCAACCCCCCTGCCAAGTGCAGGGTCGCCAACCACTAGACCAGGCTGCCCAGAGCCACGTCCAGTCTGGCCTTGAATGCCTCCAGGGACGGGGCATCCACAACCTCCCTGGGCAACCTGTTCCAGTGCATCACCACCCTCTGTGTGAAAAACTTCCTCCTAATATCTAACCTAAATCTCCCCTGTCTCAGCTTAAAACCATTCCCCCTTGTCCTATCGCTATCCACCCTCACAAACAATCGATCCCCCTCCTGTTTATACGCTCCCTTCAAGTATTGGAAGGCCACAATGAGGTCTCTCCGGAGCCTTCTCTTCTCCAAACTAAACAAGCCCAGCTCCCTCAACCTTTGCTCATAGGAGAGGTGCTCCAGCCCGCTGATCATCTTGGTCGCCCTCCTCTGCACTCGTTCCAAGAGCTCCACGTCCTTCTTGTGCTGGGGGCCCCAGGCCTGGACACAGTACTCCAGATGGGGCCTCACAAGAGCCAAGTAGAGGGGGACCATCACCTCCCTCTCTCTGCTGACCACTCCTCTTTTAATGCAGCCCAGAACATAGTTGGCCCTCCAGGCTGCCAGCGCACACTGCTGGCTCATGTCCAGCTTCTCATCCACCAGGACCCCCAAGTCCCTCTCCACAGGGCTGCTTTCAAGTACTTCTTCCCCCAGGTTGTATAAATACCTGGGATTGGCCTGGCCCAAGTGCAGCACCCTGCACTGGGCCTTGTTGAACCTCATTAGGTTCTCGTGGGCCCACTTCTCCAGCCTGTCCAGGTCCCTCTGGATGGCTTCCCTTCCTTCCAATGTATTGACTGCACCGCTCAGCTTGGTGTCATCTGCAAACTTGCTGAGAGTACACTCGATTCCATCGTTTATGTCATTGATAAAGACATTGAAGAGCACCAGTCCCAGGACTGAGCCTTGGGGGACACCACTCGTGACCGGCCTCCACCCTGACATAGAACCATTAATCACAACCCTTTGGCTGCGACCAGCCAACCAGTTCTTAATCCACCAAACAGTCCATCCTTCAAATCCATACCTCTCCAATTTGGAGAGAAGGATGTGATGAGGGACCCTGTCAAAGGCTTTGGAGAAGTCCAAGTAGATGACATCCATTGCCCTCCTCCCATCCACCGATGCCATCACTTCATCGTAGAAGGCCACCAGATTGGTCAGGCAAGATCTGCCCTTGCTGAAGCCATGCTGGCAGGAAAGACCACCTTCATACCATCTGGCAAAATTATCAGGTAATTTCAGATCAGAGTGTTTTTGTCTAGATTTTTCCAGATGAAATAACCTTCTTCCAAAACACATTTAGAACGTAGTAAAATCTAGCACAGGTAAATGCTTTGGAAATAAAATTTTGAAAATCTTCCAAACAACACTTTCAAGCCAGAATATGTTTGGAATGTAATTATCTCGTTAACTGGAGATTTTTTAAGTTGTTTCTTTTCTGTATTTCTTCTCAAGTCAGCAATTGTATGTAATAATATGTAACAAAGCACATATCTAAATAAATATAAAAAATATTTATTTCAGAAAAAAACACCGACGCATTGTAACAAAAATACCTAACATTATATTCACATTTCCAAGGAAAATTGAAAATATTTGTATTTCTGAACAGAAATGAAAATGAAATTTGAATGCAGAAGTTCTAAAATGAGGAAGCTGAATGTCCATTACTCTTGTTTAAGTTGTTCCTGCAGCTACCAAAGGTCAGCACGTTCATTGAGTCCTCTGTCAGCATCACAAACCCACACAAAGGAAAAGAGCAACGTCTAAAAATTTGTTTGTACTTGAAAATTCGTGTATATTCAGTCACCTTTGACTTTTGTACTCACTTTCCAAAGACATTTGCATTGAGTGTCAGCACATCATGAACACTCAGGGAACCAGATGGTTACCCTTAGAATCTCTCACATCTCTGTAAATGTTAGAAATATAAAGTTACAACTGAAATACTTGTAAACAGGAAAATATTCTGAAAAGCTGTATTTCTTAGGATTCAGAAGGATCTTTCTCGTGTCCCTGTTGGCTTTATGAGGTTGGCAGTGTTTTGTGAGTAGTCAGCTCCTCACAGGAGACCTATGGGTTTCCTGAGCAGTGACAGGGCTGGCTGGAGTGAGATGAGTGTGCAGGGGAGACAGACAGGGAAGTTTGGCACATGTCTAACAGTGCCAGGCAGGTCTGTTGTAATTTCAGTTTAACAAGAAATAAGGAATCTCCAAACTCATTTGATCTCTAAGATACGTATGGGCAGGAAAAATCTGAAAATCTCCTCATCATCTGAAGACCCACAGCATTGTAATTGCCACAGGGAGAGGAACTTTTTAACTGAAATACGAAATTCACAACTGGGATAGTCTTTTCTTGCTATATACTTGAAAGTTAGGCATTCTTCTCTAAAATAGCTGGATTAAAAAGATGAACATCAAGTATAAATTGTTTTTTGGTGTGTAACTCTGAACACGTTCGCAACACTAAGTAATCCTATCAATTACTCTCTGCACAAAACAGCAGAAAGTAATTGCAGGAAGTTTGCCATCTGCTTCAGTACTTGCTATCTGCTTCATTATATCTCAGTGGAAAAAGACGAGCTCACTTGCTGCCTCCTGTGGGTTGGCAAATGTCCTGCGACTTAGCGGTCAGCAGGGCCTCAACGTGCCCAGTAGAGAAGTCAAGCACCATAGCCACAGACATCCTCCCTTCCTCCTCTCCCTGCATATTTACCACGGAGAATGATCTCAGTGGCATGTAATATCCCTGTGGTCAGCTGGGGCCAGCTGTCCCAGCTGTGTCCCTTCACAAATCCTTGCCCACCTCAGCGTCTTCACTGCAGGGGAGTGGGAGAGCAGGAAGCCTCAGCATTGTGCAAGCACTGTTCAGTGATAGCCGAGACCTTGTTATCAACATGGTTCTGGCCATAGTTTTAATACTGGCTGCTGTGAAGAAAGGCAACTCCGCCTCTGCCAGACCAAGTATAACCATGAACAGGAAATCCTGCTTGTCCAAAGCATGCAAACTGCTGTTTGTAATGAGGCAGCCTAGATGCAAGACAGCAGGAGCACATGCCACAGAAGCTGTAGCACCCTGATATCACAATTTCCTCCCTACCATTTATTTTCCACATATAGTGTTAGATAATAATGGTGTAATATTTAATTATTTTAAGACTGGTTTAAAAATGGAATCCCTTATATTATTCTCTGTGTCTTCCAAAATACAATTCCTTTTTCAGGCCAGAGCAAGGTGCAGACTGCTGCCAAAGATCTCAATCTTTTTCTTAAAATGGAGAAACATTCCATGGAATTCATGCAATTGTTCAGCAGTATGTGATCAAGTAAATTTATCTGGCTTTGTGGCAGATAGAATATACCTTGCAACACAGGAGAGTCTCCACCAACTACAACAGCTCTGCAGGAAGGACTTACTAAACTCTAGTGTGAAAACATCACTTCTCCTGGCATGAGTAACATGGTATGAGACACAGACATCAGACAAATGATGACTTTTCAGACACATAGAATCATTTGAGTGGAAAGGGACCCTTAAAGGTCATCTAGTCCAACTCCCCTACAATGAGCGGGGACACTCACAGCTAGATCAAGTTGCTCAGAGCCCCATCCAGCCTGACCTTGAATGTCTCCAGGAACTGGGCATCCACCATGTCTCTGAATGTGTTCCAATGCCTCACCAACTTTATAATAATTAACTTTTTCCTTATATTGAGTTTAAATCTTCCCTCTTTTAGTTTGAAAGAATTTGTCCTATCACCACAGACCCTACTGAAGAGTCTGTCCCCTTCTTTCTTATAGCCTTCCTTTAAATACTGAAAGAACACTCCCTGGTCTGCCTGGAGCCTTCTCTTCTCCAGACTGAAAAGCCTCAGCTCTCTCAGTCTATCCTCAAAGGGAAGATGTTCCATCACTTGGATCATTTTTGTGGCCCTCCTCTGAACATGCTCCAACAGGTCCATGTCTCTCCTGTACTGAGGATTCCACATCTGGATGCAGCACTCCAGGTGAGGTCTCACCAGTGCAGAGAAGAGGGGCAGGATCAACTCCCTCGCCCTGCTGGCCACACTTCTTCTGATGCAGCCCAGGATATGGTTGGCTTTCTGGGCTGCAAGGGCACATTGCTGGCTCACGTCCTGTTTGCCATCCACCAGTACCCTCAGGACTTTTTCAGCAGGGCTGTCGTCCTCCATCCTTAAGTCCCCTACCTTGTATTGGTTGTGGACGTTGCCTTGACCCAGGTGCAAGACCTTGCATTTGGATTTTTTGAACCTCATGAGATTCTCCTGGCTCCACTGCTTGAGCCTGTATGGCATAACAAGAAGAGGCTAACTGCAATGTGTGTTTCATAAGAAATGCTTTCTCAGGTTACTGAGATGTAATGTAAAGCTAAAATTTTAGTGCCCACTGTTTCTTGACACAGAGTCATAGTCAGTGATTAAGTCCTGACTGCTAGCGCTGTGATTGTAGCTTTTTTTTACAAAAATACTTTATCTTTCATTCAGTTTACTCGGTGGTCCATACCAATATTTAGTTTGTTACTGCATTTAACATATTCATTAATAGCTTGTTGTGTCTAGGAAAGAAGTCTAATTTCTTCCTCTAAAATAAGAGAAATTCCAATTTACAAATTTAAATGCTTGTCAAGAATGTCTCTCCAAAAGTAACGCCTCCTATTTTATGATGTTGGCCCTTGATACCGGAAGTGGATGTAGGTGGTATGGCAGTAGAGGTTGAACCTTCCTACCAATATTCCATTGTATTTTGTTGCTGTGTGACAGATGGCAGCAGAGAGGCACTTTGACAAAATGGCGTCTGACATGGAAGCGTGTATGAATCAAAGGTGTCTAAGTGACTTCCCCCTTGAGGAAAAAAATGGCACCCACTGACATTCACTGACATTTGATGAACATTTTTGGAGACCAAACAGTGGATTTGAGCCCAGTGTGGGGTGAGTGGTGCATTTCAGCAGTGGTGACACTGACAGTGTGTCACCTCTGCTGATGCAGATTTTTACTGGTGCAGCATTCATACTCTTGTTCTTCACTGGTGAAAATGCATAGCTCATGCTGGTGACTATGTTGAAAAAGAGTGTTTTGTGGCTGCAAATTTGCTCTGTCAAATACTGTTATTGTGCTCTTTGTACGTATGTTGTTGTTTCCATGGAAATAAATTTGAGGCATTACTTTTGGAGAACTCTACATATAAAAGATGTAATAAAGAATTGCCAATTTTTCTTTCCTTTTCATCAGACCTCACGTACAGCTGTGTTTAGGTGTCAGCTTAACACATCAACGTTTTACAACAGTATTTGCAAGTCTTCAGCTAAAAACCTAAAGTAAAACTTTATCAGATAGTGAGAACAGTTGAGATTGCATACAGAAGAAAATCATAGAGATGTTCAAATTTTCTTCAAGCCCCAGCAGTGAAGTGTGAAAATTCAAGGGCAGGGTTAGAAACAAGCTCAGAGGAAAATCAAGCAAGATCAGGTGCAGTGTGCAAGTCTCTACAGATAAATTCTGCTTCATAAGAGGAAAGGAGAGACCAAAAAAACCTCAAATCTATTGTTAGAAACTTGTTTCATTTGCAGCCACAGACCTTAAGCCTTAATCTTCATGACAAATTACATGAAGTTTTAATAGCTATGAAATCTCTTTGTACATGTATTTTGTTCTAATTGAGCTTTATACTGAATGTAGAATTTGAGATGAAAGTCTCTTAAGAGTTAGTTTTCCTTTTAAGTGCATCATATAGGAAGAAATCATAGTGAAGCCATTCAGTAAAATCAGCTGTCTGAGGGACTAGCATCATGTTTACCAAAGAACCACAGTAAAACAACTTGCCATTCCCCAGAGGAATTAAGGAATTTCAATTGCTGGGTGAGAATAATTTTAGTACAAAAATGTGGTGTAACAAATTCAAGGATTTTGATTTAAAAAGGTTTATGAACAACAGACAAGTTGACAAAAGGCATAGTAAAAATAAAAAATAAATGGTGACAAGCACAAGCCTTGATCTATGGAATTAATGAAAACATAAATGAATAGAACTACAAAGAAAAAAATTGCCCCAGTGAAAAAAGTAGTAGTGACCACTACACATTAACACTCCTTTTATAAGAACTAGCAATATCTTGCTCATAACCTCTACAAAAGATGTGAGATTTTGCAGTTAAGAGGCCCGTGCAGATCAGAATGACTCTTGATTTTGCAACTTCATACACACACAAAAAAAATCCCACTGGATGGAAAATTTGCTTTTATTTTCTAGTTATATTCCACTCTATTAGACTCTGAGATTTTTGAGAGAAGAACCACATCCTGTTCGCTCTGTAGGGGGCCTAAACCTCCAGTGTGTTGAGGTACCTCAGTGGGGTTGCTAGCCAGACAGTGCAGGGCACACAGGAGGTGACAAACAAGATGGTTCCAATAACAGTGTTCCTCTCTGAATATCATGACCATCCCAACAGAGTCAGAGGCAATAAACAGTTCTATTCTTAATCCATCATCATTCTTCTGGGACAATCCAGAGAGGAACGTAATATTAGGACAGAACAAACATATCTAATGTCTAGTGGACCTTCAAAAGGTGAATGGGTCTGCCTAAGGCATCCCTGGACAACCTTTGAGGCACTTACTCATTTCTCTTTCTAGCTGAGCAGCATAGTCACATTATTTTGAGAGGCTGCTCTGTTTTCATGTGTAAAACCTGATAATCTACATTGGCTGGGGTAGACCTGCACCCTGAATGCAGGCATGTAGGTTTCTTTTCTGTGAATTTTGAAAGTCATATGTAACACACATTGCAGAGCCCTTGTTTCAGTAATATGTGGAAGGAATAAAGTTTATAATATTGTTCTCAGATTTATGCTCTTGAATTAAAAAAAAAAAAGAAAAAAGGAAAAAAAGGGGAAAAAGAAAAAAACAAACAACAACAACAAAAACAATAGGAAAAAGAAATAATCATAACCAGTTTCAGCTCCTGTATTTACTCTTGCATTTTGCAGTACATCCTGAGATAACACGATGTGCTCTCTGGAGTTCAAAGCTTTTTACTCTCTGGTGGTACAGTCACCAGTTAGAAATATTTTTTACGAAAAGAAGGAAGAGTTATGTTAATCTGGGAGATCTAAAACACAAAATCACTTTTAAGTGTGCATACTATAGCTACTGCTCTGTTCAGCTGGATTGCCTGGGGTAGATGTCCAGTGTGTAGGAGGCAGGAGTTTCATAAAAGCCATGATCATCAAGGCCCTCTGCCTTTCCCTTCAGCCCTAAAGAAGAGAGGGCATGGGGGCAGAGTCAGGAGAGGCTGGCATTTGGGACCTCTGCAGCCTGTCCGTAGACATCTGGGGATGCAGGCTGTTTCCTCTGCGGCAGGCAGAGACAGGTCTTCATCAAATGGGCAATGCTGCAGTGCTGCACCAGGAAGCAAACATGCCTAGCTGATCTCTGCTTCCCAGTCTCAGTAGAGAATCTCACTTTCATTGCATCTTCCCCATAGGAAGCCCCTCAGTGGCCTAAAAAACCAAATTCTCTGCTTTCTCAGCTGTACAGTGCTTGTTGTCTCATGAAGACACAACAGCAATGGCAACAGCATGACATCCTTATAACTCAGTGGTTCAATTACAACTGCTGCTGTCATGAGGTTATCTGTGAAGCAGGATAGACTTCAGGTACAGCTGCGCTCCTGCGCTGGACAAGTTTTTGTGTACCAGCTAAAGCACAGTGAGGTCATGCACTCTCAAAGCTTCAAATGCATGGAGTCAGACACTTTCCACTCAAGCTTAAATTAACACCTTTTACTCTTGCTTCAGGGTAACAGAAAACATAGTTTGCTATTGTGGCTCAGCTGATGCACATGAACTTGCTCCTCCCAAGAATTGAGATCAGTCCCTGAATCCTGAGTGGGCAGAGTACAACCTCAAAGTGCCTAAATGGTTGAGATGATGCTTTATTGGTTTCCTTTTGTGCAGCAGCTGTACAACTGCAGGGAAGCAGCAATGCTCAGTGCAAGGGTCTGTGTGAGAGCTCTGGGTGAAGATAGTGCTGCATCTTTCTCATGAGGAACAGTTATTCTTGTGTTTACCCTGGACATATAACACATTCTGGCTCTGTGGAGAGCAGGAAATTTACCTTTTAAAAACGTTGCAAGGTAGAGCTATTTATTCACCTGCTGATGCTGCTCTCACAGATTTCTCAGCCTTTCTTGTCCTAGAATCAAACAGCTGAGCCATCAGACTTCCTCCCAGAACAAATGACAGATAGTGCTTTATTATCCAGGATTTTTGGAATCACAGAATCACAGAATGGTTGAGATTGGAAGGGGCCTCTGAAAGTCATTCTAGTCCAATGCTCCTGCTCCAGCAGGAACACCCAGAGCAGGTTGCCCAGGACCATGTCCAGGCAACTTTTGAAGATCTCCAATATCTACTGTCTATTCATTAATTCCTTAAACTCCAGAAAAGGTTCACAATTTTTGCTTGTTTTACCTAGATTCCTAAGTACAAGTGTTCTGCATCTCATTTTAAAGAGTATTTTTCTTTTCTAAAAGTGTATACCATCCACTTCTTGATTTTCTATGCAGACTTACAAAAACATAGGAAGCATTAAGTCAGAACTATGGCTACTTGGAAACCTCTCTCTCCAAATCTTTAGCCTTACCCACCATGCTTACCATAAAGAAAGAGAAAAAATTGCTCTTACAATGTCCTTATAAACAGTAATTCTCCATTAACCCTTCAGAAGCAGCAATTGCATTGCTACGGAATTTCTAGTAAGTCAGATACCAGAAGCACAGGAGAAAACCGTGCTCACTAGGGTAAACCTTACCTGTGCAAATCTCACTTTTATCCATGGCGGTTAGGCCTGAATCATCTGACCCTAAAGGAAAAATTTCCACTGTTTGTATAACTTTTTGCTTCACTACCAGTTTGTTCTCCATTTGCAAGGTGTTATGTCTCATCCAATATAACCAAATAATGATAGCTTTTTCCTGGTGATACCCTGTCATCCTTCACAGTTTTTTCTTTAATTCCTCTTCTTGGTACTCCTCCTGCAAGCTCTTCTTTCTATGAGTTCTAGAGAAACTCCTATATTGGTTGTCTTCTTCTTCTTCTTTAGTTATCCATATATTCTGAGGTCCTTCCGTCTTTCCAGTTAAAAATTTCAGTGAAGTCCCATCAACTAGAGAAATTATTATCATAGGCATAGTCTTCAAATGTCCAGTGGATATGCTGAGTCTTCACCATGAGCCATGTGCAAAAAACATCGGGTCACAGGGCAATTAGATGTGATCCTACCTTAACTAGCACCACACAGGAAATTTTCTCCATCCAGTTGCTCCTTTAGATGTAGGCAGTAGCAAGACCTTTATAGTTCTTGTTCCTGGCTATGCAAAAGACATCAAGTGCAAGACCTATGTGTTATACCAGCTTCACAGCAGCTGTGCTACAGGGCACAGTGGGAGCACTTGCACCTTGTGTTGGCCCAAAGTGAATCTCCTGCAACCATTCTGCATTGCATCCTTCCCCTGGCCATATTCAGTTCTCCAGCAAGACTGCAAAGGGCAACTATCCGGGAGCACTCCAGCATCAGGAGGATCTACTTTGTGGTACCACAGGCTAGACAGCAATGAGGCATCTCAGGAAACATCTAGTCATTCAGCGTGATACCATCCAGTGTGAGTTCTCCATCCCTTAGGCTGAGCTCAAAGAGTTTTCCTGTGCTGTGACAGAAAAGCACAATGAGCAAAAGATGGGGAACAAGAAGGGCAAGAGATAAAGAAGAAGGCACAAAAGGACATAGGATTTTTTAAGTTCCTTGAATAAATGTATGCCTTCCTCTGCATCTTTACAGAGTGGAGCGTGTTACAGCAAACTGCTTTGATCCCCAGCTTTGGACACAGAAACATATGTAGTAGACAGAACTTAATGTAATAGATTTATATAAGAAAATAAGAAGCCAAGTTCCCTGACTTACATTTATCCATGCCAATGTGCTTTCAATGTAAAACTCTTGAAGGTACTTGCTTGATTTCAACTTGCTGATACATTCAGCTATTTACTTCAAATACAAGAGGTACTCATGAAAAGATAACAAACCTTATAACCTAAAAAAGAACCTCCCATCAGCTCTGACATTGATAATATATGTACCTAATGAAGAGAAAACCAGCTCGTAAGACTGACTAAAATAGCAAAGGATATGTGTTGATGTGACCTAACCCTGGAAGCATTTTCATCGTAAAAGGAAAGCTTGTTTTGTGCTGTCAGCATATGTTTACATCTCTAAAATATTTTGTAGCAAGGTCTATATGGGAGTTGCCACATTATTACTGTCACAAAACCTAGGAGAAAGACACCAAGGGTAAACCACAAACTGGGCTATTTTTGAAACTCTTGTACTGTGTTAACTTCTACCTGACCTTTTCCTTGATGAAATTTTGTTGACCTTTTACACACTTACCACAGCAGTGGTCTCATTCCTAGTAGCCCACCTCTCTTATTCTGAGAGTCTCTTTGGATTCTTAAAGATACATCAAGACCATCTATATATCTATGGTCACCTGAATACACTTTTTTGGATAAATGCACATCATTTCTCTCTTTAGTTTATCTGGAGACAGAGTTCAAAATAATAAGGAGCTTATATAGTTTCTCAGTAGATTTTGTTTGTATGTTACATGTAACTGTACTGACTATAAGATTTCCTCTGCTAGTTAAAAACTTGTGTGGAGAGACAGAGAGATTGGGAAGGCTGGCTTTTTTTATGTTGTGTTTAAATAGGGTTTTGCATTCCAGGGAAGAGCTGTTGTTCTCTGATAGGAGGAATTCCCACCTGTGAGTTGAATGTTTCATGGTCTACCAGTGTAAATCTCAGAGCTTCCTTCTGGTTGACTCAAGTTGATCCTTGGATAGAAGATTATCATGGAAAAGGAAGAAGATAGTGTGGTTTCAGTAGAGAGTACTTTATTGGCTCAAGTCACTTGAATCGAAGGGGTCAGTACAAAGAAAAAATAGATTTATACTTGTTTTGTTCTTTATTATTGCCAACAACATGCACACACTGGAGATCATTCCCTCTGATCATTCCCACACAAACCTACCAGCCACGCCTAAACCTAGAATGGGTATGGAAATGATTTGTTCAAGGTGGTAACTACTTCAAATAAATGCTTTCAGTTTCCATATCTCTGGAAAACACGATTGCTTTGGTCCACAAATCTCCCCCCAAAACATCTGCAACTATGAATGTAAGCAGGTTCTATGATGGCAAGAGCCTAGATTAAAGGCCAAGGTACCAACAATGATGGTAGTGTTGCTGCCTTGATGTGTGAATCGAGGGAGATTTTCAAAGCATTACCTAGAAGCAGGTGTCTTGGCAATGAGGGTAATGGAAAAGTTCATAACCACATATCTTAGTAAAGAAAGGAGAAAGCGTAGATATAAATCAAAAAGCAGAGAGGATGGTCTTGCACAAATGAAAGGCAGAGAAAAGCTGAGAGTGCAGCTGAAATACTTGTATGCATGTATGTATGCCTGTTATATGGAGCTCCTACGTGTATTTCCTGCATGTTCAGTTACAGCAGAGATTTCTTCTTCCCCGATTATCTGGATTTTAATGAGAAACATTTGGAGAAGGACAAAGTGGCAGATTTTAGCTTTCCACTTCTCCTTAAGTTGTTCTGGAAATTAGAGAAGAATATTTATTTGAAGAGTAGGGAGCACTTGTTTTGGATGACATATCTTCCACACATAAATTTTCAGGGAAGCAATCCGAGATGTAGAGCAACAAGTGCAAATGAGTTCATTAAACTGAGATGCCACTGAGAATCACAGGAATGACTATCCCAGTTAGAAGTAGGTTAGCACAATTACTCTTGCCACAAGAGTTCTGGATTACAGACTTCACAGAGCCATGGACTGTGCCTTCCTTCCACACTCGCTGATGATGTGCAGATGTAATAGCACAAAAGTCAGGAGTAACATGCACTGTAATTGATTATATATTTAGCTAAAAAATAAATAATGAATCAGTAGGGTAATTTTTGTTCATTTTCTTTCTTTTTCTGAAGAGAAAGAAAAAAGAGAAAAAAAGTGCAAAAAGCAAACTAGATTCACAGCCTCAACTGCAACTGATACAATCTAGAGATGACCTTTCAGCTGTACTTGTTGAAGGGGCTTCCTACCATTCTTATGGAAAATAGTTTGATCACACTAACATTAACATTTCCCTGGCAGATGTCATATGATTTAATCACATCCAGTGTTGTGTCATTGCTGTCACAAGCCAATTGTCCCGTTTCCCTACCCAGTTTTTTCTAGGTCCCTAGAAGCATTGAGACTTGAGATTTCCTGAAACTGAACAAAGGGAAGGTAGAATTTACACATACAAGCAACGTCTCTATATCTTTTAGAAAACTCTTACAAAGCCTGGCTCTACGAGCCAATAAATTCCTGGGAGAATTTCCTCAAGAATTTGTTGGACTTTCTTATAAAGAAGAACACAAAATTTTCTCCTTAGAAAGTATCTGTCCTGAATTCTCGTGCAATCTCTGGTTGGAGTAGTGAACATATGATGAAACAACATATAAACTGTTGCAATTCTTTTCTCTGACTCCTATTCTTATCTCTTTACTGAAACACATACCAGATTTCTATTTTTCAGAATTTGAGAGTAAGATTTCCCAGGACAGAGACAAATGCCAGGGACTATTATCTTGAAAACCAAACTGTGGTACTTGTAGCAGCTTCTGTCAACAACCTTAAATGCAGACTCATGCAACAGTTTATTTAAAAACTTCTGCAAATATTAAGTCATATCAGCTTCAATCCAGAAGATTAATTCATCCTTCAAGAATAGTGATCTAAGTGTGCAGTTAAACATCCCAACATATTCCTCATAATGCCAATACCTGGGCAATTTGCAGATCTTCATAATTTGATGATGACTCTATGATAAAATTTTATCTGTATATGGATTATAAAACACTTCATGACCATGAACAGATGTATGAAGAATGTCATCAGAATCAGCCCTATGCATGCTCTTTGATACTTCTTCAGTGATAACTGCGTTTCGAAATATGTCAGAGAGCTGATTTTTAATCTGTCCAACATGATACTTCTAAATTTCATAATGCAAGTTTTTAAATCAAATTGTTGTGCTGGATGCCTTGAAGTTGATAGCAATTATATGAATACAGTTACCTATGTCAGCCAGACTCATAATCATGTCAAACAAGACTTTCTTTGCCTTTCTTTGGCAAGATCTGAATTCCATGAAAATATAAGTAACATAACTTTTTACAATTTGAGGCATTGAAGTCAAAGCTAAGTACTCTAAACTGACCTATGAAAAGATACCATTCTGATAAGTTCAAAAATGAATTCACACAATTTATTTCTTTTTTTTCTAAATGCAAGTTTGCAGAAATAGATATATTTCACATAATTACAATCAGTATTTCATCTGAATGTAACATAGCACCATTTTTGTTGGAAGAATGTTTGCTCCAAACTTTTTTGACCAGATGTCAAACAAAATCTCCTAATTTTAATAACTACCCTTGAGTAAGAGAAGGATCAGGCAAATTGTTTACTTACAAGTCTGTCATCAGTGTTGTTCAGAGTCTTTATAAGAAAGTGGTAACACACCATAAATCACAGTTTTCACAGGATGTATAGCAAAGTTCTTTTATACAGTGGGTAGCATTTAGTATGCAGTGTACACAGATCCAGCCAGCATGTGCATTAAATGGTCCATATCAGACAGCAGTAACTATAAAAACAAGCTGACAGGGATGAGCCTGAAGCAGTACTCCCTGACCACACAACCAGCCCTGCTCTTAATGGAGACATCAAAGACATTCCCATTTCTACCTAGAATCCCTAGTTTCAACATATGGGGGGAAATTAAGAGCAATTTTGTATTGCAGTAGGAAAGTAATTTTAGAATTCAAAGGAGAAGAGGGAGAAGTGGCAATTTAAAGCTAAGGAAGAGCATGCAGGGACCCTGTCACTTCAAGGCTCATGGCCCTTCAAACTGACAGACACCACAGGCAGAAGGGATGCTGCACAGATCTCACCTCCACAAACAGAAGCAAGCATGCAGCTGCTGCTGTATCCCCAGCTCTCAGCTCTATACCTGCATGCTTTTGGGTAGCAGAACTTGGGCACAAGAAAACTCTCCAACTTCCAGATAAGTGAGTGCTGCGTTGTATTTATACTGTCCTTCCTTATAATTTATTTCCAGTCTTATAATGAAGAGCCTGGGCTTCAGCATTATTTAATAAGGATCTTCTTATTTTGACCCAGAAACCCATTCCAAATTATGGGTGTAGGGTAGATAGGTCATGAATTCAGGAAGTGGGGTACTGAATGCAAATAAAGCAGTATGGGTTTTCTGCACACAGATACATGCCCTTTCAGGTATATTTTAGGAACTGATAGTGTGGAACACTTTCTGCCACACCACAGCAGTTTGCATGCTGATTTAGGAGGATGGTTTTCATCCTACAGACATGAATTAGACTCGCAAAGAGCAAGGAAAAGACCACACAGACCTCGGCAAACAAGTGGGACATCAGGCCTGCGTATAAAGCTGTCAGCACAAGGCTGGGGCATTAGCATACAAAAGTATTCCTGTTCTTCTCATCATCTTTCATATCTAGCTCTCTGTACACAGCATGGTCCATATTTCTTCAGCATTCCAAAGGAAAACTGTCTCTTTCAAGCAGGGAAACTAATACACTGGTATACTGGCAAGCAAAGGAGTGATTACTCCTGGATAGGGGGATTTCAGTCCTTATTAGCAGACATTTTGCCTTCAAGCTTTGCAGCCAGATGGGAACGATGTAACCAGATAACTATTAAGTGCTGCGGTTCTGAAAAGCCATTTGTGGCTGCGTACGTCTAGGAATAACTATTAGGCTCTGACACTGGAGCTCAAGGTCCTAAAGCTGTTTTGCTGGGCTCCTACTTCTAAATCAACAACTTCACACAGTTGTGGAGCTCCAGGCTGCTGCAAGCTTGCTTTACCCACTCACATTTGCTCAAAAACCTGTGAAAGAGTAACTTGTCCTTTAAGTCTCAGACCAGGAGAGGACTCATCTGCCCCCCAGGCCACACAAGGTTAGTGCAGGCCATGTGGGCAGTATCACTGAGGTACTCTGCCTCAGGTCACAGTGGTAGAAGCATGCTTTGCATTCCCACTCCTCAATTGCATGAGGTTTGTTTTGGAAATGATTTGCTGGGGCACAGACCCAGCATGCATATCCATGGCCCTCTGAGGTACTGCCAATGGTGTCCACAAGCTGGTGTCCCAAGGGCTGCCTGCCCTATGGCTCTTGGCCTCAAACTGCTGTCAGCTCTGGTGCTGCACTGGCAGGGATCTGTATTGCTGCACAGTGTCACTGTGTTTGTGGAACTGATTAACAAAGAGTGAGCATAGGATTCCGCAACAGGTATGATACCTCCCCCAGAGTAAGCATTTCTGCTGCCAGGGGCCTTTTAGTTTTTTCCTCCGGTGTCAAAGCTGTGATGCAAACACAATATTACTTGCCTGTTACTTAAAAATTTTAATTTATATTGATCAAAATGTAATTTTGGCAAAATATTTTGCAGGTACAAATTAGACTTCATTTTAAACAGAGCAGTCAACAGCAGTATTCCCTGGCAAGAGGGCAGATGAGTCAGACAGTTAACTGCTACGGCGCAGTCTGGTTATCTACCACTTTGCACATTAAGATCTGGAGCTAATGAAAAGTGTTGGCACTTCAACACTGAGCAATGGAGAGCACGTATGTGATATCTCCTGTTACAATAGAGAGGGAGCTCTGGAAAGATTTCACAAGGGTGGACAGCTGTTGAATGCCTACTCCGGCTGGATGTGGCCAAGTGGTCCCTCACACAAGGTGTGAGGACTGGCAGGACAGCAACGTTTACCACAGTCATCGTTCCCTGTGTAAGGTTGTATTCTTAGATTCTGTTCACTTTGGATTTTGTGTCTGTTAATTAAACTTTGCTGCTTTTAAAATAGCTTAAACTGCTGACTTATGTAAGAGCATATTCATTGTCATACAGTCCTGCAGATAAATAACCAGCTTGCCAACCTCAGAGGAGATGGACATGGCAGCAGGAACATTGTTTCCAGTAACGGTGGCTGGAATATTTCCAGGTGATTTGTCTTCCCTCAGAAAACACTGATCTGATTTTAAAAGCCAGTTCAGAAATGACTTGTTCATAGTTTTCAGTGGAAAACTAGTGATGCTTTTTACAGGACTGGCCTGTGTGATTTATATTGTGTTATGTCCTTACCTAAAAGATAAAAATAAAGAAGTCAGACCAAAATGACTTAGCCTAAACAAAATAAGGCCTTTTTGAAATAAAATATATCATTTAAAGACAGACTTGGCATTTCCAAAATTAAATAGCTGAAAAAAATAGGTTTGTTTGTCTTGTGAGTTTTGTTGTTGAGCATGGACAAAAGGTTGGACTAAGGTGCTGAAACTCCTCCTAGGGTAGAAGTTTTGCTTCTAGATTGATTCTAGTTCATGTAATGCAACACAGCTGTGGAACAAATAAATACCAGTAAAGACTTTGCAAAGAAGATGGCTAGGGATTTCCCAAGGCTAAAGAAGGGAGTATAGGGATTGTGGGTACAAAATGGCTACGTAAAACAGCCTGTTTCACTATCTAAATGACAGGGTATAATTAAACCCTTCAGACTGGAATGTCTTTCTTTGCATAGAGGGTCTTTATTCTACTAATGCCCAACCAATACAGGAGCACTTCAAAGTTCTGTCTAAAATGGAGAAGCAGTCTCACACTGACCTAGTTTCCTCTTGTCCACTAAAACCTTGAAACCTCTCCCATAATTCTTGTTTTGTGAAAAATACAACTTAGCCAATGGGAAAATCCAACTTTGTCAGAATGAGGAATTCTGAAATATTTTCATATAAATTTGCATATAAAATTTTCATATAATAATTTTTCATATAAATTTAATAAAATAATAATAATAATAAATTTATATATTAAATATATTGTAATATTATATAATATTAATATTATTATATTAATTATTAATTATATTAATTATTATATTTATTATTGTATTAATATTAATATTATATAATATTAATATTATAAATATATTAAATAATAAATAACAATAATAAAAATAATAAATTTTCATATAAATTTGCTTTGGAAAATGCAATGATACATTGAAATAAAAAATATTCAAAGGAAATTTAAGCATCACTTCCCTTCAGTGATTTTTTTCTTTTTCAGTTTGAGGATCTGGTGGTTCATTCTTTAGAGGTGTGAAAACACTGAACACTCCTACATAGGTATTCAACTGAAATCAATATCTAGCTTCTGGTCAAATGCTTAAGATGATTACAATCAATGCGCAGAGTGATACAGACACTGAATGCATTCAAATTCCTACTGTTCAGATACAGAAAAAAAATAAGCCCTAATTCCTGGAGGCACATCATCTTCCTTCTTTGAAAGGACACGGAGAAAAATGCTTAGGTGTGTTTAAAAATCGGACCCATCTTTCAATAACTCTGGTGGGTTTTTTTGTTTTGTTTTGTTTTGTTTTGTTTTTGCCAGTGTTCTGGCATCAGCAATGTTGAGTCTTTTCTGGATCCTGCCTGGGTCCAGTGTTTTTCACCTCAAACTCCAGTTGCACTGATGTGAGCCAACTTCAACTCCCTGGTGTTATTTGGTCCAGCTCTGCAAATATTACTAAGGCACTCCACTGCCTTAAGCACCCAGCCATCTTCTGAAGCAGCACAGCCTTTTCTCTATTTTTGTGGCATGGTTAATTCTCAGCCCAATCAGAAACTTGTGGATAGTACCTACTTACGCTATGTAAACTGTGAATTTGCCTTTCTCTACTAGCATTGCCTACACAGGTGACATCCAGCTGACATTGCCTGGTACTTGAACTGGAGCTGAAGCCAAGTCTCTGTGGTCATTCTGGCCATCCTTTCCTCATAGCTACCTTGTTCCCTAACAGCCTTCATCAGCATGAAGTTGTTGAAGAGGAAGCAGCACGACAAAACAGGAAATTCATAAATGACACATCCGATATGACTCAGCTTATATGCCAACTGACTCTTGCACGTCCAAATGTAGACCTCAGTGTTATTGACTGTACTGTCCTTAAGAAAGTGCACCAGGGAACGGGCTTAAGCCCAGCATATTCCTCAGAACATGTTGAAGGTTGTCCTCATTGCTGAACACGACACAGGGCTGGCTGGGGGCCGTACCAATGGATGGAAAGACCCCAGCCTCCTCTCTATTCCATCCACCATACTCAGATATCTGATAATGTCCATGACTACACGCATCTTATGTCCAAGCCAGTGAGATCATACTAACATCCAAAATATAGGCTAGAATTAGCTGTGAAAATCATAGAGTCTTTAAAGTTGAGTTGAATTCTGGAAATGGTAATTATTGTATCTCAGGTTATACCAATATAATACTTAACATGTATTGGAGACATTTAGAAAAAAAGGTAAATCTGAACATTCTAAATGGGACTTAAAAATAGCGGGTTTTGTTGTGTTGGAGTACAGATCATTTATTTCACTGTGTTCACGCAGTAGTGTACCCACTTTCTTGAAAATATAGAAGAAACAATGAGTTTCTTCTGATTTGCAGGGGATTTACTTCTGTAATTTGCAGCTACTGTGTTCCTCCTACAAGACTTCAGACCACATGTAATGATGTCTTCAGCGGACTGGCTTTCCTTGTTTTGTCTCTGCCTACTCATAAGAGTGAAAGAGCTTGCCTATAGTGCAGTACAAAAGCATGTTGACCCTACAGATAATTGCCAGGCTGAAAATCCCAGAAGCACTGCAAAAGAACTCGGCACCAGAGGTCTAAGATTATTCATTTTAACAATCTCTGTAGCCTTGAACTCTTGTCAAGATCTAGACATCAAACACAAGTTGATTTCTATCATCATCCTTGGCTCGGTAAAGTGTCTTTGCATTCACAAAGCACAGGCCCTTATTGCCTTTCACATTTTCTCTCTCTAATGTAATCCCCAATTAGAAGTGGATAACAAATATTTGCATCTAAAATTAATAACTCAGTCCACTGTTCTGAGAGAAGAAAAAGGTCACTAACTGTGTTTCTTGCTTTTAAAGGAAAAAGATTTTGGTGCAGCTTTGGTATTGGCAACCTAAAAACACAAGGCTGCACAGGAGTTTAGCACTAGAGCAGGTCAGTGAGGACAATCCTGGTTGTGTTGAGAGCAAGACCAGGCACACTGCAGCATGATTTCTGTGTAGCTACGTCTTTGCCTTTTCTTTCTCTCTTTCTTTTTTTCTCTCTTTTCCTTTCTCTTCCCTTCTCTCATTCTCTTTCTTTGTTCCATCTCTGGGGACAGTGCACCAGATCTCCAGCTGGTACTGCATAGAGGAATAAACTGAATAAAACAGATTTGTACCATGATAGACCATGATAAACTGAATAAACCGTGATTTGTACCTTGCACTGTGATAAAGGCCTGGTTCTGTGTTATCTGAAGAGGCCCCTTGCCACTTTCTCTAGGCAAAATCCTAAGCACCTAATTGATAGAGTTTCATCCTTAGCTCTCAGTCATCTGGATTTAAGCAAGCTCCATGCTATTACACTAATCAATTATTTTTCTCTTTAAATCACTTGGCCATGAAGCAGACAATAAAATATGTGCAGAAGGAGTGGCAAGATAAGATAAGATAGAGGCTTAAACATTTTTCAAATTAACCCAATTGCTTTGTGTTATTTGAGGAGATAACATGCTTTTCCTTCTGCGGCTAATGAAACTATGGCTTCAGAAATCCCCAAATCAGGAGGGCATGCTTAGCCCTAGCCCCACTCTTGCTGACAAAAGAGTGAAAGCTAAGCTTGAAAGGGAAGGTGCCACTGAACTTCAACAGAGCTTTCCCCAGACATTTCTGTCCTTAGGTTTCAGACACTCACAGGAAGGAGACAACAAAAGTGGGGCTTGGGAAAGGTAAATGCAACATAGCAAGCTGAGAGAGAAAAAGCAGCAACCAGCAGTGAGAATCCCAGCCTCTTCCCTGTGGTGCATGGGCAGAGCACCTCTCTTTCAAAGTAGCTGGTGGCACTGAGATGTTACTTATTTTATTACACAAGCATGTATCATCTTGCACTGACTTCAAATCCCAGCTCAGCAATCACACATACTTGAATAGTTTACAAGGTCTCTACCAACAAGCCACGGTTTCTTTACGGCACAGATGTTGGCATTTGCTTTTCAACACCTCTCTGTAACTTTACACATGATCTAGGTTATCGAGGTGCTGCAGCATATAGTTTATAGCTGTCCTCAAACCCACTTCCAGGAAGGGATTCCTACTGTCACCCTACACCACCATCTCTCCACTGAGCCTGCTAAGGTCACTGTGCCTGAACTACAGCAGGAAGAGCATGTGTTGAACAAACTGATCTTCTTTGCTTTTCTTTCAGTGCTAGCTCACTGGGACTGCAGGCACATTGTCTACCACATCCCCTCTAGCTTATTCACTCATACCCATCTTAGATGGGGTGATACCCAGGTGTCCTCCCAGCCATAGGTTTCTCCACACCTTGGAGTAGCCTTCTGCATGCTTTGGACACTAGTCCCTGGCTGCAAGTAAGGTCAGGCTTTCATGTTGTGTCCTAGAAGCACAATGCATCTAGTCTTAAGGACCCTTGATCATTCCTCTCAAAGCACAGTATAAGAAAATCAACATTCCCATGTCCCATTCTGGCCACAGGCCTCTACAGTATTTTGGTATACTGAGATAAGCACTAAATTCTGCACTCAGAATTAAAGATAACTGTGTAGTTATTTTTATTAGAAAAGGAAGGAGGAGAGAGAAAAGGAAAGGTTTCAAGCATACTCTTAGAATGACTGAAGTTTAAACAAAAATAAACCAGAATATCCAAAATGTAAATAAAGATACATAGTAATTTTCTGTGCAGGTAATTTCAAAGAAAACTGCATGATCTTGGCATCTCTTAGTCATGTTTGTGACTACTGAGGTCTGTCACAATATAGGGGAGGTGGAGCTAACAAGACAAACTTCCAGCAGATTAGAAACATACTGAAAATCAGGACCAGTCTTTGTCTTGCATATCTTGAAATCATCCCATTCATTGGTTAGAGGTGCTGGCCTCAGAGTCCCATCCCTTCCTAATCAGAACTATCAACATATCTACAACTGTGGGAAACCGTGGACCACTGCATTCAACTTGGCATCAACTTAATCAGCATGCATGGTGCCACCTCCTATAAACCACACAGATAAAGTTGTCAGTGGCAAGGCAGTGCTGTGCAGTGATTCAGGACATTTGAGCTTTGCTGGGGGAAAGCTGTGACCAAAGATTGGACAGTGAAGGCAGTTTACAAAGTCCATGCATGCTGAACCACAAGACCCGAAAAGCTCCTGTTGGCACTGGTCTCCAGCTGTTCTCTGCTCCCAGAATGGTGTGCAGCAATCTGGCTCTCTATGTCCATGCTGATTTTCCATAGCGCTTTTCCATAAATTTCAGTTGTGCATATGTATTTTTCCCTAAGACCCTGTTTCCATCTCTGGCTCTGCACTGCACCCTCCCTGCGCTGTGTCGCAGTCCTTTCCTCCACCATCAGCTGCAAAGAGCTCATTTGTCAAAGGGACAAGATCTCTAGGGGCATAAAGGAAGGAGCCAGTCAACACCGCTTTCATCCCACCACGTGTGTTGGCAGGGAGCCAGGAGCTAGCCAGCCGTGGAGGACTTCACAGGGCCCCTTTGTTTAAATGCATTTTACAATACATGTTTGTCAAGGGCACAGTGTCCTCACGTCAATGGAAGGGGGCCCACCACGGCAGGAAACCAGATATTTGAGAATACCACGTCTGCTGGCCAAGGACAGCCACCTGTCTGGGTGCTGCAGGTGCAGGGGGACTGTGTACAGCCTTCCACTCCCTTGGCCCTGGATGCTGCTGTCAGCACAGATGGTGCCAGCCTGCTGCGGGTGCACATGGCCAGCAAAGCACCAGGAAGTAGTGCTAGGTGGGCTGCTGGAGCTGGCCCTGGCCATTGGCTGCATCACGGTGGCTGGGTGTGCTACCAGCCTGCTCCGTGATGCTCCTGCCTGGATCTGTCATGGGCTGAAGGGCAGAACGGCAGGAAAAGGCATCCCCTCATCACCTCCAGCACCCCCCAGTCATCTCATTGTTTTCCAAAGAAGGTGGGAAGAAAGCCAGTGCATTCTTTAAGGTGACATCCCCAGCTGTTCCTGCACACCACCTCTCCCTTAACCTGTAAAGAACCTGGAGTGCTAGTTTTGAAAGACACTGTAAAAAGAAATGCAAGATGTTCCATGAGCTACAGATGAGTGCTTCACAGCTCTGAAAACCCTGAGCGCAAACCCTGACATGGGAGGCAGTGTAGATGAGCAGCTGTGAGCTCCAGTACCACTGCTCTTGGTGGGCGCAGCAAGCTGGGAAGAGGCAGGGATTCATTTTCCAACTGCAAACCACTGGGCAGGCAGAGCTGAGCACTCACCCATCACTGCCTGCCCCAAAGCAGTAATTTTTTTTTTTTAATTATCTGTTTTCCCCAAGACCTGCCCCATGCTCAATGCCTTTCCACAAGGCTCTGTCATGGTTTTATGATTTTTTGATCATTGATGATTTTTTTTGGTTTTATGAGGCTGGGAAGGAGGCACATTTCAGAGGAGCACTGAATGGGGACAGGAAGACCTGCCAGCAGAGGCTGCTTGGAGAGCAGAGAGCAGTAGGGTACAGAGCTGTCAGGTGATGCACTGCCTCTGCCAAATGACAGCCAGAACTACAGTCACATCATCATGGCCAGACACAGGCAGTATCCATGCCACATCTTCTGGAAGAGTTATATGTCAGCATGAATATTCTCCATATGCACTTATATTCACCAAGAACATAATGCTTCAGTACCAAGGGATTTCTCACCAAGGCATGAAGGAGGAGGGGAGATCTGGGAAAATGTGAGAGTTCTGAAAGTGACATACAACAGTCACAAGCCAGGGTAGAGTGAGTGCATGGCTGACACCCATCCAGGATGTGAAACAAATGCTTTACATTAACAGGGGAGAACAGAGTAAGGCTCCCAGCTCCCCAGCGAGACAAGGCATGAGATTCTAGTCCTGATGGTCTCTGTGAATGTCTAATGCTCTGTCCCTTGGAGCTGATTATTTCAGACCCAGTAATCAGATCAATGCACTTTTTCATGCTTTACAGTTGTCATGGTTTTGTGATTTTCGGTTATTGGTATTCCACATCATAACATCATGTAGTGGACATACCTAGTTCTCAGAAGAGAAGGACTACTACAGTCCCCACGGTACTTTGCTCCTTTGTTACCATTTTCCAGCCGGAGGGAAAAGATAGAAGCTCGCAGTATAAAAACTTGCAGATCACGAGACCTTGTCCCTTTTTCCGCCGTCTCTCGTCTTGGCAGCACCTCGCTCTCCAGCCGTCTTATCGTCGGTAGTAGAGTAAGGCCTACCTTGATTTTGGGACATTCTCTCTCTCTGTATTGGATTTATCAGCTTAAATTGTAATTATATTGTATTATAGTGTGTTGTTTTGCATTCCGATATTTTATTTAGTAAATTAGTTTGTTTCTCCTCAGATTGTTGCCGCTGTTCTTTGCTCTCAGGGCCATCTCCCTACCCTTTTCCCCTTTCCCCTTTTCCCGGGACGTGGGCCCTTGGGTCCCCCGTCCCCTTCGTCACGGAATCGGGCCTAACGCCCGTAAACCGTTGACAACAGTAAAAGGAAATACTGTGGCAAATTTCATGAATCAGAGTCAGTGTGAAAAGAAAAGAGGGAGAATGGAGGGAATTTATTATAGGTGTGAATTCCCCTGCTAGCATCTGGGGGAGCTCATGTGGGGAAGAGCCTCGGCTGGTATTTCGGTGGTGAGGAGGAGAGGGTGTGTTGGCTGCTGCTGGAGATGTGCCCTGCTCCCATCAGCATCCCACGGGTCTTTCCCAGCCCCGCTTAGCCTCGCACAGCGTGCACTGCCCATTCCTTGTCCTCCCTGGCTCTGAGGAGTGATTCTTCCTTCTCACTGTCAGCAGCTGAATGGGCAGGCTGTGCAGCAGGGCTGAGTCACAGAGATGTGATGAAAACAAGCTGGAGAATTTAAAATGCAAGCTGCCACCTAATGCCAAGTCAAAATTAATCAGACTCCTTGATCACTATTGTGACTGCTAACAGAGAAGTGTATGTATATTAACTTGGTTTCCTCTCTATTGTACAACATGCCCAGGGGTTGTATAATTTACAGGTAATTAAGTTCAGCAAAGATTATTGAAAAACAGAAAAGGATGCCAACCTAACTCTCTTTTATTCATCTGCCAATGAGACTATGGTATAATTAATGAGTTAGGTTTGCTCTAGCTCTCATCCAAGCTAAATAGGAGGGTTCCATTTTGGGTCCATTAAAATTTGCCTTGATAGGCATTAGGGTGAGAGAAAAGGATGTTCCTCTTTATGGTGTTAATTAGGATAACACAGGCTTTGGGCTAATATTTAAATCCACACTGATCTTAAGGAGCTCTCTCCAAAGATATTATGGCATGCCAGAACTATGGAGTAGGGCTACCTGGCACCTAGTGGCTCTAGGAGGATAAATGTTCTGAAGATAGATCTTAAAAAATCTTTATTTAAAACACATTATTTAACAGAAAATATAGATATATACTCCAAGCTGCTTAGAAGACATATCCATGAGTGTGCTCCTGGAATTTTCAGTCCGAGTTGAACGGATTTTTGTACAGTTTCAAAGCAGCCAAAATTTTCATTCTGAAATCTAATTTAAAATATTCAAGAATAGGTGTAGTAGTTAAAAGATAAGCTGCTTATCTCTGATGCTAGTAAAGTACACCACATGACATAAAGGATAACCATCCTTCCATCTGAGTCTCCATCTTCTTCTCAGGAGAACATGATTCATCCACATGTATGATAGAGGTCCATCTACCCTACTATTCTCTCTCTCCCCATGTCTGTTGGGAGCTGCTGAGGAAAAACATGGTCCTTGCTTGGTTTTTCACCCACAGGTCTGCCACTGATGCTTCAGTGATTTCCTCAGCCACAGCTAGTCCATTAGGCTCAATAGCTCTTTCTGCTACCTTTTTGCACATTATAGTTGTCTTTTTTAGTTTTCTCTATTTTTGTACCTGCGGACCATAAAACATACTATGCAATGAGTTTTGCAGTGTAATCATTGACTGAGTGAAAAAGTCCTTCCTTCCTTTCTTTTCCTTCCTTCTTTCCCTTTCCTTCCTTCCTTCTGTCCTTCCTTCCTTCCTTTTCCTTCCTTTCCTTCCCTTCCTTCCTTCTTTCCTTGTTCCTTTCTTTCTCTTCCTTTCTCTGTTCCTTTATTTCTTTCTCTGTTCCTTTCTTCCTTTCTTTCTTTCTTCTAGCTGCATTGCTGTCTTTTTAACAGGTTGAAAAATTTTACCTAGAAATGTTTATTAGGTATCCTTCTTAGAGGCATCGAAGGCTGGTTGAACTAACTTGGAATACACTCATGTAAAGTGGTTTGGACATTTGTCAATTCAAAAAAATAATTTCTTAGTTACTTTCACAGTCCATCTCTTGTTTAACTCTCCATGTACACAGCAAGGCGGATGGCCTATTGCCTCTTGAGGCACCCTCCCTGCCCAGCCCTGCTGCACAGGCTTCCTGCACTGAGATAAGTCACACCTTCCATCAGAAAAGAGGGCTTGAACTCAATCTCCAAAAAGACATTTTTCCATTCCACTGCACATGTGTGCATACACATATCATTTGTGCATGAAACCATGAAAATCTACTGAATTAGAGCAGGTTCTGCAAAGGTCAGAACCTGACATAATTTCCCCAGGGAACGCATCTCATGTTGGAAAAACACATTCTGTTTATTTACACTGCCTGCCACACCTTGCCAGTGGGTGGCACAAAGCCATCGTGAGGTTAGTACCTGGACGGAGCGCTGTTTTAAAATGTTCTGAACATAAGTGAGCCAGTAGTCATCTTTCCAGTCCTAATGGGCTGGCTGTTTCAAATTAAATTGAGTTAGAGCAGGGCCCCCAGTCCACATCAGAGGATAAGAGCATGCAAAATTGAATTGGAAAAATGGAGTCAGTTTGCATTCCTGCTTATGAACATGCAGACAAATCAGCAACTCAGAAATTACCAGCTATTATTTTATTGGCAATTCATACAGCTTAAAAATAGCCATGGAAATTTGTACTCAGACCACTACCTCCTTTCAAAATCAGCTAACCATTATTGGAGTAGCAACAGTGAGCCCAAGTGGCAAATTCCTGGTGCAGCTGTTAAGCGCTGGGGCCAGAGGCAGAATGAAAGGCAAGGAGTGGTGGGTGCAGAATGAGGCTAGCATACATTTCCAGACCCAAATATCTAGTACTCGTGAGTCAGAATCATGAAGCTGACTTAAAAATTCTCATAAATTTGACGTTTTTTCTTACAGACGGTGAACTTCTAGTCTGCAATTTCTGCAGGCACCATAAGGCCAATAAATGTTTGTATAACGAACATGAGAGCTACCCTCATTGCACATACAAGGAGGCTTTGGGAGACTGAAAGAAAGAAAAAGGTTGGGTTCAAGAATGGCCTAGTGGAAATAGGAGAGGTCCCATCATTGCTTGGCATGGAGGAGAGGGCAAAACTAGCATCTAGAAGTAAAATGGATAACCAAACATTTTCTTGCACCTTTTGTTTGACTGTGGCTTTGAATTACCTTTTTTTGTAGTCTCATATTCATCTGCAGGTGCTGGGCTTGATTGGTCAGCCTTACTGCACAGACAGAGAGAGGAGTCAGCAGAAAGGGAATGGAGAGTAAAAAGGCTCCTATGTTAACTATCATTTAGCCTGGTTAGGAAATTCATACTATGACTCTCACTCCTGGGCAAGGAATCACTCTTATGGATCACGTATTAGCTTGAACAGGGAGTTAGACATTTACTTATGAGGTCAAGGTAAAGTGATTTAAACCCCTCTGGATGACCCTATTCTAGAAAAGTTCCTACTGTTACTAAACAACATGGCATTTCCGCAGTTTCTAGTCAAACACTTACTGAATTCACACCTTTGGAGGGCTGAACTGTCCATATTTTTGGTCCAGTGAGCTTTCAGACAGGCTGTGAAACCAGTCAGATCTCAGCCCAAACAGCCTGTCACAGGCCTGAGCTTTGACCATCACACACAAACATCACACAGAGACAAAACGCCCTCCAGACTGAATTTTGAGCCACTTACTGAGTCCTGCTGTTATAGTGTACCTAAGTATTAGGTACATCATGCTCAAGTACATCCTGCCCAATTGTACCTAAGCATTAAAGAAATTCCAAGCTTTGTAGGACAGTTAGACTTCTGGAAGTAACAGTGGTGAATGCAGTGAAAAGTTTTATGCCCATTTGTGGTTTCCTTAGGGGTATATTATTTTCTTGGTGCAAACACATGCAATTCCTATTAACATTATGTGAGCAGTAATTTCACACAAAGAAGTAACATACCTCCTAGTGACTAGATCAGAAAGGTCCATCTAGATCAGAAGAGTTCAGTTTGTCATGGTTTTATGAATTTTGGTTATTGGTATTCCACATCATAACATCATGTAGTGTATGAACCTGGTTCTCAGAAGAAAGGAACTACTACATTCCCCAGAGAACTTTGCGACCCTGTTGCTGTTTTCTGGTCAGAGGGAAAGATAAAAACTCGCACATCACGAGACCTGTGCCTCTTCTTGCCCCATCTCTCATCCCAGCAGCATCCTGCTCCCCAGCCGTCTCACCATCAGTATTAGAGTAAGGCCTACCTTAATTTTGGACACGCTCTCTCATTTTATTGGATTTATTAGCTTAAATTGTAATTATATTGTATTATAGTGTGTTATTTTGCATTCTGATATCTTACTTAGTAAATTAGTTTGTTTCTCCTCAGATCGTTGCTGCTGTTTTTGTTCTTAGGCCCATCTCCCTACCCTTTTTCCCTTTTCCCTTTCCCTGGGCGTGGGTCTGTGGGTCACGGAACTGGGCCGAACCAGCCCATAAACCGTTGACACACTTTAACCATTTAATGTTTCAAACTGCTTTTCCACACTTGCAAGGCACTGTTTGCATTGTGCTCAACACATTTCTGCCAGGTGCTGCAGGTGAAGCCTGGGGAGACAAAGGATGCAGACATGTGCTAAAGGATGGACTTGTGTCACCCATGTGCATGTGACAAAAGCCAGGGCCAATTTCTGTACCAATTCTCTCAGGGAGAGCAGGAGGTGTGCAGCATTATGCCTGCAAATAGCACAAGCAAAATCTTTGATTTTGGATGAGAGGTGAGGAAGCAGAGAAACTACAGGTTCACAAACCAAGCATGTGTGCCCACATGCACAGCCAACAACACTACCAGCTCTTTCTGTCTTCTGATTACTCCAACGCCCCAGCCATGCAATGTATTCTCCCAGCCTCTCTCTATCTCTTGTTTACTCTGTGGTTTATCACTGCATGCATCTTCAACATTTTTCTATGCTTCTTTCTAAATAAAGGCAATGGAGGAAAGTCCCTTGTTCCCTGGGGACGCTGGTCTGAATTCATTCCTTGCCAAGATATTAATTCCAGTATGTTATGAGAACATTGCTGTGCAGAAGGAACACCAAAATATTCTAGCTTCATCACTGGTTTTGATCTGTAAGAAATGCAAGGAGCTGGAACCTCCTGCTTGTAACAAGAATGTAGCACTGAACAGGCAGGTAGCTTGGGTCTTTGTGACTGTAGATGTCAGACTGTAGCTGAGTGATTGCATAGTTGGCACAGAAAGGAGAGGAGAAGAGTCTGCTCAATCATAGAACCATGGAATCATAGACTTATAGAATGGCCTGGGTTGAAAAGGACCTTAAAGATCATCAACTTGTAACCCCCCTGCCATGGGCAGGGTTGCCAAACAATAGACCAGGCAGCCAAGAGCCACGTCCAGCCTTTCCTTGAATACTTCCAGGGACGGGGCATCCACAACCTCCTTGGACAACCTGTTCCAGTGTGTCACCACCCTCTGAGTGAAAAAAAAAAAAAAAAATTTGAGTTCTGCTGGCCACTCCTCCTCTTTTAATGCAGCCCAGAACATAGTTGCCCCTCCAGGCTGCCAGTGCACACTGCTGGCTCATGACCAGCTTCTCATCCACCAGGACCCCCAAGTCCTTCTCCGCAAGGCTGCTCTCAACAAGATCTTCCCCCAGTTTGTATAAATACCTGGGATTGCCCCAGACCAAGGTACAAGAGCCCAAGGTTGAAACTCGATGATCTTTGAGGTCCTTCTCAACCCAGGCCATTCTATAATTCTATGATTCTATGAAGCAATGTCCAGTCTTGCGATCAACAGAATAATTTTTAAGGAGGGGTGGAAGAAGTATGTCCAGATCTTCACTTTCTCAAATTACCACTCTCCATACATGCTGTCTTCTGTTTTGTGGCCCACATTTTCTAGAAGTTTGTGGCAGGCACTACTCTGCCCACATGAGCTCTCCTGGAAACCTAGTTCCTTCTCTGAGCATCTCAAGTGGAGCAAAGCAGCTGTGCATATTCAGCCCTGGAAGAGGGAGAAAAGAGAAAAACGGACTGGTGCCCCAAAAGCATTAGCTGTAACAAGCAGCCTGAGTGATGCTAATCCTAACCCAAAATCTGTGCGCTATTTCAGGCCATTGGAACTTGGGCTGTTGCAGGGTGTCTCTGCTTTGATCTGTCTGCAAGGGAATTAAAATGGCTTCCCACTGGCAGACACGAATATTCTCAATACTCATGGCAACCATTTGCTTGTCAAGAGTGAGCTCCTCAGTGACTTTTGGGAACCCTTGAGACAGGCAGAAAACAGTATGCTATGATGCTGGCAACCAGACAGTCCAGGGTCTTGCCAGTCACATCCCCAGCAGGTGCAAATATCCCATCTGGAGACTTGCAGTGGAAAGTGTCCTGCTTTGCTATAATCTGTCCTGGAGTGGGATTTCCCAGTGTATTGCCTGTTCAGCAGACTGGCTTATCTCAAGCAGTCTGATAATCAGACAGTGCAGTTTACAGTAATAACAAGACAGCAGTTAACCCAATTTAACATGTCTTTAGACAGTTACAAGCAACAAGCTTCTCTGGGATGAGGAAGGCATTTAAACAAGCTGTCCTTGTTTGGTGAGGATGAAATAGAATTTCAGCTCCTTTGTTGGAGCCTCAGTGCTCCAACAAATGCTGTCAAGGGGGTGGGATGGATGAAACACATTGAGTCAAGAAAGGGGCAAATATTCCCTTTCAAGTGGAAAAATAAACTCATGCTATTAAAAATGACTTTTCTTCCCCCTTTTTTATTTCTTATTTATGCCAACACAGCTAATCCTGCTAAGTGCACTGCTCAGATGAAATAGAACTAGATTCCTTTGAAATCATAAACAGGAAGATCTTTAACTCTGGGAGTGGGCTGCTCCAGTGGACAGAGGTGAAAAGTTAAATGCACCCCGCAGCAGTTGTTCAACTCATAAAAATTAAAAATAATGTCTTGGTCAGATACTTTCAAGAATATTATGGAGAGTGATTAATGCACAGTCTTCTTTAGCCGCTGTTACCTCCTTCACTGACTCGCTCCAAAACTTGATAATCTGCATTTCTTCCTTGATTTTTATTATTTTAAGATAGCTATCTCCATACTGTCTTGACTCCAGGTTCTGAGCAGAGAGAGCAAGAGCACAGCCGTCATGCCTCTGCATTGATCGACCTGCCAGTGATGCAGCAAGGGGTCAATCAATGTGAGTGGGGCCAAGAAGACCGGTGCTGCAACATGCTGTGCAATTAAAGTCACCATCTATGCAGGACAAGAGCAGGCTTCACAGGCTTTCACTTGCTCTTTGTACTGAATGCTCTCATTAGAACATGTGACAGTAATTATGCTCATAAAGCAGGGAGCTTTCTGTCTGCTTGTTATTATTTTTTTTAAGTTGTGTAGCATAAGCCTTTTCTTAGGTAAAACCTTCTTTTTTTTTTTTTGTTCATGGGAAGTAAGTGTACCAGCAATAGATACCATACAAGTGGATCCCACAGGACATTTCACAATGGCTTTGATTCAGAGGGTTTTATTTCTTGACCTCTAAGAGCATCTTGCTTAGGTGACTTTCTGAAGAACTTCACATATACAACCAAATCCTCTAGTTTCCGACAGCTCTGAGAGTACCTGACAGTTCCAAAATGTGGCCCATCCAAGAGAGATTTGCATGCCAAATGGGGAGCCAGGCAGAGAGTGTTTTGGATGGAAAAACATAAGGATGCGATGTTACTGTAAGATGCAGCTTTCCAGGCATAAGTTGTCAATAGACAGTCCTTTGGAAAAACACCTATTTAAGCACATTTTCTCTTGTTTTAAGGGAATAAATGGTATTCAGTTTGTTACTAGTGTCTGGATTTGTACTGACACTTCTCAGAAGAAAGCATATCTGAATGTCCTCATGAAGGCTTACAAACTCTTCCTGTAGTGGAAGCCATGCAGACCCTTTCAAGGGAACTTCTAAACAAGATGGAAATTGACTTTTTACACAGTCTAATAGTGGTAGGACAAGGGGAAGTGTTTTAAACTAAGCGGGGAGATTTAGATTAGATGCTAGGAGGATTCGTTACTCAGAGCATGGTGACATGCTGAAACATGTTGTCCAGTGCAACTGTGGATGCCCCATCCCTGGAGGCATTCAAGGCCAGGTTGGATGGGGCCCTGAGTGGCCTGAGCTGATGGCTGGTAAAACTCCCTGCCCATGGCAAGGGGTTGGAACTTGATCTTTAAGGTCCATTCCAACTCAAGCTATTCTATGATACTGTGATTATTTTCTGAGCCATCTGCACAAGACCTAGCCCATGTCCACACACCTTTGCTTGCCCATGTTTGCCACTGCCTTGCTCTGTGCAGGCTAGAGTAGACACACAACTACCTTTCAAAAGGGAACTAAAACCTTTGGTTCAAATGAAGCAGTGTTTATCAGAGGGCAGTGCCATCTCATAGTATTCAGTGGTATTATAAGCTTAACAGACCAAACTAGGTTCATGTGTACAAGCTTTGGAATAAAAAAGTCAGCACAAATATTCCCCTAGGCATATGGCACTTTTCATACATATAACACTGGAAAACATGCTCTTATTCCAGCCAATATTAACTTAAATTTAGTCCTTTGCTTTCCACATCAGTACAAAATCACTGGGCCATATATTCAATTTACTCAGATCCATTCAATCCTACTAGTATCAACAGCAACCTATGCGTATGAATCAGCTACACAGGACTGAGCAATAATCTCAGCATATTCAGACTTAAAGTCTTCTTTTTCATGATGTTAAAGTTTCAGCTTGGTAGGAATTTTGGTAACTGTTACTTCATGTTCTATCTAGTTGAAAAGTTTTTGGATATTAAAAAAAATTCCAACAATCTGAACAAAATATTCATTATCCTATTGATAAATCAACCAAATACAGTGTGTTGTTCTGTCCACAGTCCAGCTAGGACATCTGTTTTCTTGACTGTATGTATGTATATGCACAATGAATCATTTACCTCCAGTCATTTGCAGTCCCAGCATGTTATGCTGCCTAAATCATAGGAAAATTCCGGGCGCTCTCCTCCCAGTATTCCAGCCACACTGCTATCCTCACTCCCATAGCAAAAGCAGTGGGCTTTGCTTCCATTCTGTCTCTCTCACCACAAAACTCCCAAGATCTGTACTTTACAAAGACTCCCTTTTGGCCTGCCCAAGTTATCACATGCAGCTTTTCTCAAAATACTTTGTGGGGTTTTTCTGGTCCCTGTAGCTATGCCTATATTAATAAATAAAATTAATGAATAATAAATAGATAAAAATGAATAAATAAAACCAGTTGCTCTCCAGCCCTCACAGTGCAGCTTGCAGATGCCCTTCTTTGCAAAGCATTTAAGCCCTCCTCTGGGAGCCACAGGCCACACCTGGGTCATGGCCAGGGACGGTGCCAGCTCAGGTAGGGGAATGAAGTCATGGGAGGGTATCAGGAAGTGGGAGCACTGCTGAGCCTTCCTGGGTTTTCTGGTGCACACAGAGCAACATCTGATGGCATGTAGCTGGTCAGCTGCCCACAGGCAGACTGAGGTAAAGAACCCGGACCCAGTCAAGGTGGGAGAGTCACACCAAAATACATGTCTACTTGTGGCTCTCTTAATTCTATCATCTCTTATAAAGGAAGGTTTAATTAAATCATCCAAATCTCCGCATTGGAGTGTTACCGGGCCATGTGACAGCACCTATCATCTGGAAATTGCTCTTCTGCAGGCTTCAGTCCTTGGATGCAATTGAGGCTTCATGTGTAAGAAATAGCAGTGCAGGATCGTCCTCCTGACAGGTGGCATTTTCTTGTCTCCCCATAGGGATTCCCAAAATGTTTTCTGTGGGGATGTAAAGCAAAGGCAGAAGAGGTAGAAAACAAAAGTAATAAGCTGTAGAGACAAGGACATATCTGGAGCAGCCATCTGATGAGCTCAGCACAAGGGATTGTATTACTGGGGTATGTTCCCAGCCCAGGCTCTGCCCTGAGGAAAGCATCCCCTTTCCTGTTTGTGAGCGGAGCATGGGTCTGGGAAAAGGCTGGGACTGCCCCAACTGAGGGATACCTACTCTGCATCCCTACCCAGAGTCCTCCAGCACCAAGGGGCAAGGAAGGCTGGAGGGAGGGGTAAGTTCAGAGACCTGTGCCAGCTGCCAGTGACCATACCCCAGCCAGATAGATACAGGGCTAGGACACCCTGCTCCAAATTTTAGCCATCTACCCTAGTCAGAAACATTACTATAGTTTGGTTTGCAAGGAGCCCCTTCAGCAGCAGCTATAACAACTCAATGAACTCCTCTCCCCCACACTGAAGAGGCAGTAATTTAGATTTTCTGTAGCAGAGGTTTTTGGAGATCTTAACTATAAGCTCCTGGGGAGTTCCCAGCTGTATGCTAGGCTGATCACAGAGCAAGATGCTATTTATATTCTATGGTATTAAGCACTAGCATGGAACAAGGTTAAAAGTTACAGCACTGCTTAAGCAGCTTGCTTGTATCTGTTGGCCTTGGGTTGGTCTAATAGAACCAGGGCCTCCAGCATATAACTGAGGACCAGAAAATAAGTAGGAAGTCTCAGAAACAACATCTCTTTGACAGGAATGCTGCTGCTTTTGGTCTCTAGCTGCCTTTTCTTCTTTGCCCTTGCCAGGAACTTGGACTCCAGCTCATAAGAAAATCCTAAAGACCTGATGACAAAGAAAGAGAGTAAATCTAACAGTTCTGAGGCTATTCCTGAGACGCTTGGGGAGTTTAATGAATTAAGTGGTAGAAATAGATAGTTTGGTATCTAGAACGGTATGAAAGCTTGGAGTACCACCAACACCAAATGGGAGAGGAAAATCAGATAAACAGTTTCACAGCTGCCCTCAAAAACTCTTTGAATTTCAGTCAAAAGTTCTCTTTTTCTTTAGAAAAGCCAGTTCTCCCATGGCTAAATATAACCCGGGACACTGCAGATAGCTTGTGTTCTTTGTAGTCAATTTGCCTACACTCAGTTACCCTGCAACCAGTCTCTTTTCATCTATTGATTACAAGATTATGAAGTCTAAATCAGAAGAAAGATGAGGAAGAGCAAGCTGTGTCCCCAGGGATAAATTCTTTTCAAGATGCATCGCTGGAGGAAAGGCATGTCTGACTAAAGGTGCATGAAAAGTTTTAAAAACTGCCCCAGGTCTCCTGGCAGCCTTTGCCTGGCACTCAGGCAGTTGCATAAGTACTGTACATTGCGTGAGGCAATAGCTCTGTTATTTATGAAACAGCCAAATAAACAGTCATATAAACACACTGCAAATGGTCAGAGGGGAAAAAAAAGAAGAAACATTTGCCTTTGGGCAGAACACCTTTGCTTTAACAGCTTTTTTTTTAGGGGGGAGGATATATTTTCCAAAATATCTTAACATATTTAGAGCATGATGGTCCTTACTGAATTCATCCATAGTCGGGCATTCATTTGTCCTTTCTGCCAATTAAAGTCAACTGAAAACACATGCAAGCCTTGCTCTTAAACAGGAAACCTATTCTATTGATAACTCAGTAACTCCTTGCTTCTCCAGTTCCCTTCCACCAAGCAGTACATGCTCATTGCTCAGCTATTTGCTGGTCACTGGGGAAGTTCATCCCTCTCCTGTCATTTTCTCTCTCTCTCTTTTTCCCAGTAAAGAGCCACAATCAGGGGCTGACAGACCTCTGCTGTAGCTGCTGACAGCACTCCTTGAGGCTATGCAAAATTCTCTTGTCTTCTTGGGACATCAGAGCTGGTCTTTGCAACACAGCATGTGGGTGTTGATTCACTTCTCAGGAATAACAGGGGACAGATGTGGACATCAGAAAGACAAATTGATCTGCTGTTTCCCATTTAAGTAAATTTTTTTACTCACTGACCAGTTTCCCAAAATATATTATTCTAGAGATTTTTACATAGGAACAACGACCTGGAAAAGGCTTTCAGTTCACCATCAGAAGCAACAGCAGTGTTTAAGCTCTTTCACAAACCAAAGGGCCTTCAGGATTTTCCCTCTGTATTCCTGTTGACAGGCTATTCCAGACCAGCACTGCTCAGAAGTTGGAAGTGAAGAGGAACTAAGGAAGAAAAAAGAATACTGTAGCATGGCACTGTTATTGTTTAAATCAAGCTGGTGTCCCAGCAAGCTTCCCCAGGTCACCATTTTTAATTCTCCCAGCTCAGTAGGATTTGGTAAAGCGATTAGCTCAAATGCTTAACCTCAATTCTGGGTGTTGCAGATTGCTTCCCCTGGGAGGAGAAATTAGCATTTTAGTCAAGACTTTCTCCATCACGGTCTGATTTTTCTTACATAGCACCAATAAATGTCCTGCTTCCCCCAGTGCAGCAGCACTCTTTCCTGCTCACCCTTCTAAGTATCTTGCCATCCAAAACTGCTTGAAAACCGTACTGTACTTTGACCTTTTCCTTCACTTGATACCCCCCTCTGTTTTGTTGGTAGCACCTATGAGCTCCACTGCCATGTAACTAGGAAGTATTGAACTGTTCCCTCATTTAATCCTTAGTAAGGTACCAGCTTCCGTGACATCCAAGATTGCTCATCGAAATAAGACATACTAAAAGTCACCTCTTTTTCAAAGTAAATATGTTAAATGTCATAAGATCCAAAAATCCATAACACCCTTTGACACCCTTTGTCCATCCTTCAGTAGCAATATTTCAACACAAACAGCTCCAAAGCCCTGGGATTTCATTTTTTCCCACTGCTTATCCAGGCATTAGCTGGACTTTCCCCTTCATGTCCCACTCCATTATTTGCTTTCATGTATCCCATATTGAGGGTCTTAGCAAAAGCTGAGAGACCAGTAATGCTTTTGATACCAACTGCCTGCCATGCCCCACTGCTCCCGCTTCAGAAGAAAGACACACACCTGATTCCCATTTATGACAACATAGCCTCGCAGGGTGCTGCCAGGATAAAAGGATTTAAAAATAATTTACAGCCATTCCAGGGTCCTGTTACAGAGAAAAAGTAGGACTGGTGAAAATGAGAATTTATGTTTCTGACTTTGAACATATCATCTATTTCATTTATTTTAGGGTTGGTGAATGAGTAAAGTCTTGTCCCAGTGGGAGCCTCTAGAGGGGATCTGGAGGATCTGCCACCCACTGCATTTTTCAAGTAGTTCTGTGATACATCAGCTGGTATCAGTCATCTGATCTCCTGTAAAAGAGCCTTGAAAGATGACTTTCCACATCATCTTTCTCAGTTCACCATGATACAGCTTTCTTCTCCCTCTGCTACTCTTCTTAAATGGTCGTCTTGGCAGGAACCAGAGCAACACATACTGTCTCTTGCTCCTGAGAGACTGGAGTAATTTATAGCTATTATTTACCCTAATATCTTTGGCTCCCTAACACTCATATCGTTTAACCTTTTGATTTCATCTTTATGCCCAATGTAGCAATGTCTGCTCCATTCCAAGGCACTTGTTATGCTTGGATGCATGTTTCTTTTTACATAGGAAGGAGGTTATTGTGGGAGCGGAAAGTACTTGTGTTTCTGCTTGATCATGCAAATTTTACTTCTTTCTATCATCCAGATTGTACAAAGGAAGCTATACAGACAACAGAAGACAATGCCAATGTATCTCCTTCGTTTTCATGAGAAAAGCCAAGATCCACTTTGAGAAGACACATGAGAGAGACGGAGCTCAGCAGGATGAGGAGACACAAAACGAGGTAACTGGTGCAGCCACACACTGCAAACACTTGTCCTTTCCATGGGAGAGAAAAGCAGAGCAGGGAGATACCTATTTTAGGATGCGCTTCTCACATTCCCAACACAGAGCAAGATGCTACTGAAGTGCTAGCCAAAGAATATGACAGCTAGTGGAGTGGCAGAAGCATTTTATAAATTAAGGCAATTCAAAGTCCAGAGATCATCATGGGAAGCAAAGAAATTAACCCTGATTACTAGCAGAGACTAGAAACCAAATGTCAAAGCCAAGGGCATACAGCCCCTTTCAGAGCTGGAGGCTGTCCAGCTGACTGTGAAAGCAAAGAAAATATGGTGCAATTCCAAGCTTTCAGATGGAGAACACAGTTAGTCCACTAGAAAATAAGTACGTAAGTATCCAAATTCAGGAAAAGGAGAAATCAGACTTCTCTTACGCAGTCAGAATAGAGAATAAAAGATAAAGAATTAAGATTTGAAGTCTTATATTGCCTATTTTCAGATGTATGGTAAGGTAAATTGAGCGATTTTGTTTCTGGCTTTCATTGCTTTTATGCTCTATGACTCTAATGCTCTAATCATTTACCAAAATGGAGAATTGTTAGAAAGGAACAGCGTCTCTCTGGTCTAGTCTCTTTGGTGTTATCCTGTTATATGATGGTAGGTGTATTGCTAGCTCATCCCAGAATACAGCTTTGAGGCCACAGACTGATGAAAATTTCTGCTTCTGGCAGTGTCCCCACACTTCTGCTGCATCGTCTCATGGCCTTGTCACGGGACAGAAGCTGCAATGTGAGGTGAGGCACCAGCAGCACCAGGAACAGCCTGATGTTCACAGAAAAACATGGAAGGTAGGCATGGAAGGCTTTCAGTCCAAAAAGCAGCTGTTATCTTAGCTTGCACAACAGCTTGAGGGAGAAAACAAGAGCAAGTTAGTTATTTTTGTTAAAACCAAAAAACAGACAAGTGAGCCAACTCCGTAATAGCTAGGCTGTGCACACCTTCACATGTGCCCTCCCACAGACACACAGAGTTTTATGTGTGGTGTAATGGGATGCCTCCACCAGTGAACCAGGAGTGAAAATGAATCTGCTTTGATGGCAAAACTACAAGCATATTAAGAACAAAACTGAACAGAGAAAAGAAATCAGGCCATTGTCATAACATCTTGGTGCAATTACTTGGATAGAAGATCACCAAAATAAAAGCAAGTTATTCCAGAAAACAGTTTTGGTGATTTAGTATATAGTATTCTTCCAAGTCAATACTGAAATCCTCCTCCAGCAGATGATTAGGAAGAGCTATGCTGTTAGAGGCTCTGTAGAAGAAAGTGCTCATTGAAAGGTCCTGTGGCACCTTATGCTAGAGGAGGAGGTATTTATCAAGGTGTCCAGAACAAAATCCATATCTTGACTATTATATTCAGAAGATGCTTAGAGTTCCCAGCAGTTTGTCATTTTTATTTTCCTTCCTGAATTACCAGGTTTTGTTGATGTGCACTATTCAGCTCTTTCCTAGATTTCACCCTGGAAGTGTCTGCATGCATTAAGGAGAGAAAACACATTAACGCATGCCTTCCCAACGCTCATGGATGGCTTATGCTGATATTCCAAGGGACACTTTTGTGCCACAGATTTGCATTTTACACTTCTGACTACTAGCAGAGCAGCTTTTCCAAGCTTTATCAGGTTTATGCAAAACAGTATTGGAGTTCAATCCACATTCATCTCCTTACAAAGTCTTAGCTCCTAATTCAGCAAAGTACTTCAAACAGGTTAATGATTGCACTGATTTCAACCCACAAGTAAAATTAAGGCTGTTTTTCATTAATTGGCTTCATCAGCACTTTATTTGTCTGAGCTGCAACTAAGCATGCTTCAGAGGAGCCACTGGAATTTGTAAATGACTCATGTCAGTCTGAGGAACGGCTGAAAACTGCCTTTGTCCCATTTATTCATTAGACAGCGTGCAAAAATCCCAACCTCAATACAACCAGTGCATGATTTGACTGTAGCAGAGCTGAAATTTTGCTTCAGCATTATAATTCAAGTGTACCTGGGTATTCCCCTTAGAGTTGTAATATTGCATATTGCCTGTGTAATTTACATCAAATGCATAGGATGAAAGCTGAGCTTTGTCTTTAGTCAGGCACACTCATAAAGTTTTTTGTCTGTCAGGTTTTTGTTACCCAATGAAATAGCACATTGCCTGTGAAAATACTGTTAAAGCAGACCTCTCTTTTTTGATCTGCAACATTATCTGAGGCTCTCCTAACACCATACTGAAAGACAGCAAGAAGCCTTGTGACAATCAGTAAGAAGAGTTTGCAGTGGCCACAGGAAGTTTGTAACAGTAATGGCTAAAATAACTCCCACTGCATCTATCCCCCAGAAGACTGGAGACTTGCCAGTGTGACTCCCAACTACAAGAAGGGTCACAAGGAGGATCCAGGGAACTACAGGCCTGTCAGACTGACCTCGGTGCCAGGGAAGGTTATGGAGCAGATTGTCCTGAGGGAGATCATGCGGCATTTGCGGGACAACCAGGGGATCAGGCCCAGCCAGCATGGGTTTGTGAAGGGTAGGTCCTGCTTGACCAACCTGATCTCCTTCTATGATCGAGTGACCCATGTGGTGGATGAGGGAAAGGCTGTTGATGTGGTCTACCTAGACTTCAGCAAAGCCTTCGACACTGTCTCCCACAGTATTCTCCTGGAGAAACTGGCAGCCCGTGGCTTGGACAGGTACACCCTTTGCTGGGTAAGGAGCTGGCTGGAGGGCTGGGCCCAGAGAGTGGTGGTGAATGGATTTAAATCCAGCTGGTGACCGGTCACAAGTGGTGTTCCCCAGGGGTTGGTGCTGGGGCCTGTCCTCTTCAATATCTTTATTGATGACCTGGATGAGGGCATTGAGAGCACCCTCAGTAAGTCTGCAGACGACACCAAGCTGGCAGGAAGTGTCGATCTGCCTGGGGGTAGAGAGGCCCTACAGAGAGATCTGGACAGGCTGGATCGCTGGGCTGAAGACAACGGGATGAGGTTAAACAAGACCAAGTGCCGGGTCCTGCACTTTGGCCGCAACAACCCCAGGCAATGCTACAGGCTTGGGGCAGAGTGGCTGGAAGGTTGTGTGGAGGAAACGGAGTTGGGGGTGTTGGTCGACGCTCGGCTGAGCATGAGCCAGCAGTGTGCCCAGATGGCCAAGAAGGCCAATGGCATCCTGGCTTGTATCAGAAATAGTGTTGCCAGGAGTAGGGAAGTCATTGTCCCTCTGTACTCAGCCCTGGTGAGGCCGCACCTTGAGTACTTTGTCCAGTTTTGGGCCTCTCACTGCAAGAAAGACATGGAGGCCCTGGAGCGTGTCCAGAGGTGGGCAATGAAACTGGTGAGGGGTCTGGAGCACAGGCCATGAGCTGCTCCATGAGGAGCAGCTGAGGGAGCTGGGATTGTTCAGTCTGGAGAAGAGGAGGCTCAGGGGAGACCTCATCGCTCTCTATAACTACCTGAAGGGAGGTTGTAGTGAGCTGGGGGTCGGCCTCTTCTCTCTTCTAACTAGTGACAGGATGAGGGAGAATGGCTTCAAGTTGCGCCAGGGGAGATTCAGGCTGGATATTAGGAAATTCTACTTTTCTGAAAGAGTGGTCAGGTGCTGGAATGGGCTGCCCAGGGAGGTGGTGGAGTCACCATCCCTGGAGGTGTTCAAGAAACATTTAGATTTAGTGTTGAGAGACATGGTTTAGTGGGGTTATTGGTGGTACGTGGATGGTTGGACTGGATGACCTTGTAGGTCTTTTCCAACCTAGCTAATTCTATGATTCTATGATTCTATGATCTGGAGACTGGTTTAAAAGAGGACAGCCTCTGTCAGCTGTTCTTGATGCTCTCACTCACCTGGTCCAGGAGCAATGCCATGTCAGGAATTCTTCCCCTCATTGCCTCCTTTGCATTCACCTGCTGCTCTTAACGCTGGCGGGAGCTCTTGTAAGTGTTTCCAGAGCTCACATGCTGTCCTTCTTTAAGTCATCATGAATGTTTTCCTTTTGCACCTCGTTCCCATGCTACAGCTACTGCAGTGGTGCTAGCTGAGCATACCATCTCGCTGTTCCCTTTCGTCCCCAGCAGTGTGGATTGGCTGCACTCTGCTATGGGTTCCTGCTCCACTTGCAGTCAGTCTGGGGTCTCATCCACACTCGGATGCTGCATTGCGCAGTGCAGCCCTGTTCCACGCCTGGATTTTAAGTGCTCTGTCTGCCTCTGCAGCTGAAATCCTGACGCCCTCTGCTCCTTGAAGGGCTCAGACACATTTGCACCATATTGCACCCTCTTGTTTATTTGCCAGGGGGCAACAGAAGGCTCCACCAGGAAAGGCATGGCTGCCATCTGTCCTGCATCAGCACCCAGGGCACAGGTTAGGATGCTAGGAGAGGAGAAAGAGAGGGATGTTGGGACAAACCCAAAACAATAGCAAAATTACTGTCCATACAACATTTGCTAAATGGCCTTGAACCTGTAACAATGCTGATGTTATTAAAAAGAAGACATAACTGGAAAATCTGTTCCAGTTTATCACAAAAGGGATGTTCGCCATTTTTGTCTTCCTTGAAGAGATACTTTACTGTAAAAGTGGCTAATGAGCAGATTTTTTTATAATTACAGTCATGCATTTTTCCTGTACTAACAATATTTGAATGACGGAGAAATAAAATTAACCTCTATTCCCTTAGTTCTTGTGCTGTCAGGTGTTGGGTTTCTGGTGCTCCCCACAGTGTTATTAACAACAAATTGTAGAAGGATGCTTTCTCTTCTGACTGCCTCTCCCTTGTGCTGGAAATAGTCCAGCCAGGACTGCCCAGGCAGTATGCATCCATCAGAGCAGCTTTACATTAGGCTAAATGGGGGTTGGCCTGCTTAGAAAATCAGTTAAAAGCATGGTTTGTATTTCCTTGTTGCTGTTTGTTTTCTGGATATCCTGTGTTAGATTCCAATCTCTGATGCAATTATCACCTTTAACAGTTTGAGGATTGTTAATGCTTTTACTTTTTAAAACAGAGTACTGCTCACAAACCAAAAAAATTGGCTGCAATGTAGCCCAACTTCTGTATTGTCCAAAAAAAAATGCGAGGTATGACACAACAACATGATGTTGAAAATCAACAGTAATCAGTGCATAAATCAGCACAGTGATTGCACCACTTGCATATGCATGTGTACCTTCTGCCCAAGTGAAGTGACAGTCTGCACACCCAAATCATGCAGCCAATCATCACAGGGATTTTGCATCATCAGCAAAACAAAACAGCACCGCTGAGGGTCATGGGGCCTCGGGTAGGCAGGGGCCTTGGTGCCCCCTGTGCTCCTGAAGCTTCATATCTTCAGTGCTGGAAAGCCCAGAGAGGGGCAGACAGAATCTTGGCAGTGTTACAGGCAGGAGCAGGGAGCTGCCTTCTCAGGGAGCAGCTGGGACCAGCACAACAATGGAACACATCTAATTCCCTGGCATTAACAAGGGAAATAGTTTCTCCTTTAAGCCACCAAGCATGCTAAATCTGATCCTTGGGAAATTTTACTGGAGAGCCTCAGAGACAGTAGTGAGGCAGGAAAAAAGCTTCTTGCCTCCCCAGTGGGGCAGCAGGAGGCTGAAGCCATGGGTACCATACCTCCTCCCCCTGGGGCCACATAGCTGCAGATTTTAGAGGGCAACACTGCCTACACTTTTCTTTTAGACAGAGATACAGAAAGGATTTCCAGCAAGCAATAACATTTCATGCCCCCCATGAATCAGATAAGCTAAGCATCAGTGCTCACATCCAGAGGGGTGGCAGGGAAGATCTGCTTTGTGCAGCTTTAACCAGTTTTCTTCTCCACCCTAACATATTTGAAAAGCGTCCCACTTTGTACCAAGTCAAAGCTGGTGTTATCTCAGAACTTGAAGCTCCTCCAAATTGTATTTACCTTCTGGAAGAGGTTAAATACACAAACTAAACTCAAGGGAAATGCTGGTAATCTGAGCACAGGCAGCAGCAATTCCTCCTCCTGAAGAAATCCCATGCCAGCCATGTTATTTTGTCCCTGTTTATGCTACTAAAAACCACCTCACTTCCCTCCCCTCTGTCCATGTGTGATGTCCTTGTGCACAGCTGCTTAAATCAACCACCACAGACCTGATTATCGACATCTGACATACAAAAAATTAATTGCACACAGATTTTCTTTGATGCCCATGCCTTCAAAGTTAGGCACTCTGCAGAAACCCTCCCCTACAGCTTTCCACTCCCAAATGGCAGCAATTTCTCAGAGAGGTTCAAACCTCTGTCCTGTCAACAATCTTCGTGTAAGGGAGGGTGATGGCTTTACTTCAGAATTAAAACGTAATAAGAGTTGTATCTAAACACCTGCTTTACCCCTCTGTGTTTCTCAGTGGAAGTGTTCTTGTTGTGTCTCACACCAGAATCCCCTGCCTGCTTTGCATGCCAGGCTACATTTCCCCCCTTTTATAGGTGTTTACTGTAGGACATATTCTTTGCTTAGATATGGAAGCACTAAGTATCTCTCACACAGCACTGAAGCCCAAGCTCTATACAGTGAGCTGGCTGCTATGTGACCTTTAGACACAATGCCATAAATGCAAGTGCTCCTCCTGCATCAGCGCAGACAAGAAAACTTATCATGAAATGGTGCCATGGTACAAAAGCTAAAGACTGGCACTCCAGGTGAAATCCACTTTGACAATGGCTGTAAAATCAGGATGAATCCTTTTTCAATCACACAGTCTTTTAAACTGTAGCAAAGGTTCAGGAAACACATTGGAAAGCACTTTGTGTTTTGTCCTGTGGAGGGACAGTACCATAAGCCTTGAACACTTCAAAGGGTTTCCACTAGGAAGCACAGCTCTCTGGGAATGTAATCTGAGTGATCAGCTTCAGGAGGGTCACATTTTGGAATGCAAGATCTGAATTATATCCATGTTTGTACATGCCTCTACGGCAACTGTAAATCATGTCTTCACCCACAAGGTATCAAGTGCAAGTTCAGAGCGTCACTGCAGCTCACACTGCCATCTTGACATGGGTATCCAATCTGAAAAAAGAGGGAATGTTGGACAGAAAAGATGCTCGTACTTAACACTGATGCTTTTCATTCAGAGATCTTTCATCAGAGAGCATTCATCTCCCTTAGAGGAGATGTAGCAGAATCCAAATCCATCCAAACTTTGTTAAACCCTTGGATTAGGAGTGTGATTTGTGTGGAAGTGACAGATCTCAGAAGCATGCCAGAGTCTAATGGGAACAGCTAGAATCAGTCAGCTCAACACGTTCTGCCAGGGCCTTGGCAAGCCATGTGCTGCCCTAATGCACAGAGCGAAGCAGATTAGGGAATCAAAAAGGGTGTATTACAGTCTCAGGAGCTGGAGCTGGTTATAAGTCTATTAGCATAACAAAAAGGAATGTACCAGGGTGGGAGTGCTGCCAAGGGGAGTGAGCACTGGTAATTGCGGGCGCAGGAGGAGCAAGCAGAGCTCCTGCAGGGGCTGGCTGCAAGCAAGCGAAGTGAGCCTGCAGGAGCTTCCAAGAGCTTTCAGGACAGTACGTAGGTTGCTTCAGAAGTAATGCCTCCTTATTTATTTCCATGGAAACTATGATAGATACAAAGAGCACAATAACACTATTTGACAGAGCAAATTGTCAGCTACAAGATGTTGTTTTTTAATATAATCACCACTATTAGCTATGCATTTTTGCCAGCGATGAACAAGAGGCTGCATTCCACTTGTAAAAATTTGCGCCAGCAGAGGTGACCCACTGTTGCTGTCACCACTGCTGTCACCACTGTTGCTGTCACCACCCACTGCCTGTCTGTGCTCACATCCACTGTTTGATCTCTATCGACATTCAGCAAGTGTCAATGAATGTCAATAGGTGCCATTTTTTCCGCATGGAGGAAGTCACTTAGACACCTTTGATTCATACACACTTCCGTGTCAGATGCCAGTCTGCCAGACTGCCCCTCTGCTGCCACCTGTCACACGACAACAAAATGTAATGGGATGATGGCAGGAAGGTTCAACCTCTACTTCTACCAACATCCACCCCTGACATCACGGGCCAACATAATAAAATAGGAGGCAATACTTTCAGGGCAGCCTTCATTGAAAACCCTTATCCTTTCTGGTTTGATCCTGTGCAGTTGTGCAGGAGAAAAAATGAGCTCACTCAGTGTTAGCCAGAATAAGTAACCCTGTGTTTCAAAAGGACTGGCTGTTTGGGCAGAGGATAAGGAGTAAAGCAGGTGCCTTAATCTACATTAGGATCCTAAAGCAGAGCAGAAAGTCAAAGGATCTGTTGAAGAGCATTTCCCCATTCTCTCTGGGTGCCAGCAAAGCAGGTACTAATGTACTTCTTGAGGCTAGCAGTTTGGCATCCTCACCCATGCCTCCAGCAGGGCAAGGCAGAGCATAGTAAAGAGACCATAGAGTGCTGGTGAGGGAGAAGGCATCCCATCCTTGGCAAAGCAGCAGAAATGTTTCATTCATTAATGTACTGGGAAGGAAGAGAAAACATGGTGAAAAACATTTCAGCTAGGGGGTTGGGTGGGAGGCCAAATTAGAGCAAATGGAACCCAAGAGGAGGCTGGAGAACAGGAGAGTGGGAGAAAGGCATTAGCTTAGGGCAGAAGCCCACCTTTCTGAGATGGTTGTGTGGGGCTGCCCAGGAACCATCTGCAGTGAAACACTATTTCAGGGCAGAAAAATGATTGTTCTATCAAACATATTTTTTGGCTCAGAATGGGAAAACTGCTCCTTAAAGTCTACTTTTCTTTTCTTAGTAAAGAAAAGTACATTGGTGCTTTTAAAAATCCTCCTCTTATTGTTTGGATAGACATATTTACTAAACAGAATCAGAATTTACCAAGTGTTTCATTCTACATAGAGCTGCTTTTGGTGGAAGTTTATGACTGAAAAAACAGCCTAGTTTAACTTCCCACCAGACTTGTGTGCATTCTGGGTAAAGCAGTCTCCCACAAGAGCACAAATCTAGGTCCTGTCCTGCTTGCTTGACTTGGGCGGTTCTTTTTAGCTCTCCACAGCTAAGGAAGCCAGAAATTCTGTGCAGCCCTTTGGAGCCCCTCTCTCCCCAAGGGACAGCACTTGCAGGAAAGCAAATGGGAAGTAATATCTAAGCAGAAGCTGAATTATATTGCCTCAGGCTATGTACTGTACTAGCATAGTATCTAGTACAGTGGCACACAGAAACAGTTTGTCTACTTGTAGCAGGAACAGCAAAAAAAAAAAAAAAAAAAAAAATCCAGAGAGAAGACAGTAAAGCACATTGTGGGCAGACCTGACTGAAAGATGGGAGAGAAATTTAGAAGCCAAGAATCAAGTGAGAAGTTGTGATCAAAAAGGATGTCTCTTGCTGTTTGTTTCCACTCCCACTAAAGGGTAGCAGGGATATGAGGATGTGATCAGCAGGAACATTTTAAAGACAGCTGGTTCCATTGTCCATTTTCTCCAAGAGTGAACCATGCACGTGGGATCATTTGGCTGACCATCTGGATCATGGTAGAATAACAAGGGAATAGAATGTGTGTCTCGTGATGTTCTTTATTGGCCAAGGAGTGCAAAGAGGCTTACACACTCAGGCCAGTTGTGTTGTTATTGCAGCTTGTACCGCTTAAACAACTCCCTGTGCACTACTTCAAAAGTTACCTGGCCTTGCCACGTGACCTCCCAGTAAGTGAGCCAAGATTTTTAACAATATCTATTTTCCTCTGTTTCACAGGTGTGTTCATTATAAGCAGCCTCTGTTCTCCCAAATGATTTATTGTGAAAGGCAGCTTAGAAAAAGTTTGTGCAACACTAACAACAAGCACCTTGCTCCTGTTTAGGAGGGACTGTCCATGTGATGTAAGTGCAAAAAAATGTCCCCACTTTCAGGTACACATTTTGTCTATGCAGAATCATGGTCCCACAGTTCCTCACAGCATTTCAGTGGCACTTGCGTAGAAAATGGTTCATTCAGTTGCAAAACAAGAGAGACGGGAGGCTAACTGTTCCAGGCAGTATTTTGCCAGTGCAAACCTGTGAACTGTTAACAGTCAAATACTCTTAAGATTTATTTGAGCTGGAGAACTACCACCTACCTGCTCAGGTCATATTTCTTCTCCTGTTCCTCTTTAAATTATCAGCTTCCACAGGGCCAAGTTGCTTCATGTTTATTTTCTTTAACACAGCAAGCCTGCAGCTGCCAGTAACTTTCTGGGTTGTCTGGCTGTGAACCTCCTGTTTCAACTCCTTCCATGTTGCCTACTGTTGTTTCTGTTTAGCATCAGTCAAAACCCCAAACTGCATTTCTCCCATCTCTTAGAGCAGAACTATTCTTTTGCAGACTTCTGCCAGCACAAACAATGCAGCAATAATAATTAAAAAAAGGTACTGCTATAAATACTTTTATTGCTGGCAGAGGTGATTTACTGCCCACTTAGTTAATCCCTATAAAATAGCACAGCTGAATGCCTCCAAGTTACATGCATACAGATGACTAATTAAATACATAGTTAAATGACTTGACCTGGCACAATTCTGACCATTAAAATCACTAAAGAAATAGAGCTTGCAGTTCCCTGGAGGCAAAGTCTTCCAGGGAAGAATTTTGATGTTGCAATGGCTTGGGGCAATTTGGGATTGAGGAGAGGGACGTATGCAAGCCAGAGGGACATCCAGCACTTCAGAAGCAGCTGCTGACCCCACCAATCAGCCCACCGCGACAGATCTTTGCTCCATGCCAGGGAGACGCTGGTGGCAGGACACAGGAGACACTGAGCCTGAAAAGAAAGTACCTTTGAATGTAGAGAGGCCTTGCAGAGAGAATTTGACAAATTGGTGTGTTGGACAATTGCCAACCACGTGAAATTTAACTAGAGCGAGCATCGGATAGTGCACCTGGGGTGGGGCAGCCCTGGCTACACATAGAGAGTGGGGGACAGGAAGCTGCAGAACAGCTCTGCAGAGAGGGGTCGGGGTGTTCTGGCTGACAGCAAGTTGAACATGAGGCAGCAGTGTGCCCTGGCAGCCCAAAGGGCCAGCCATATCCTGGAGCACACCAGGCCCAGCACTGCCAGCGGGCAAGGGAAGGGGTTGTCCCGCTCTGCTCTGTGCTGTGCAGCTTCACCTCCAGTACTGGGTGTGGTTTTGGGTGCCACAATATAAGAAGGACACAAAGCTATTATCATTCAAAAGAGTGCTGCGAAAATGGTGTAGATTGAAGAGGGCAAGATGTACGAAGAGCTGCTGAGGCTGCTGGGTGTGCTAACCCCAGAGCAGAGGAGCTGAGGGGAGGCCTCATGGCGGCTGCAGCTCCTCACAGGGAGCGGGGGGGCAGCGCTGAGCTCTGCTCTCTGTGACAGCAACAGGGCCCGAGGGAAGGGCATGGAGCTGTGTCAGGGGAGGGTTGGGGTGTTAGGAAAGATTCTTCTCCATAAGATGATAGGGCACTGGAACAGGCTGCCCAAGGTAGTGGTCACAGCACCAATCCTGCCAGATATAATGTCTGGTTTCAGTTACAGTAGGGGGATCGACCAGCACCACCAGTGCACATCCCTCTGCTCCTGTGCCCTGACCTTTACTGGTCTCAATGGGAGCTTTTTCTCTTGGTCCCATCTAGGGGCTGGATTGTAAGAGCAATGCCTGTTTCTGGCTGGGAGCTGATAGGGCACCCCTATCATGTGTCTCAAGCCACCTTTAAGCCTCCCTCTGTCTTTCTGCCTCCAGAGCAATTTATGCAGAAGGCATCTGGGGGAGGATGATGAACTCCATTCAGTTCACAGGACAAGCTAATTTGCCAAGACTGCCAGCACAAAATGTTCTTAGGAAATACTTCAATACAAGCATATCTACTCTAATTCCCCCTCTTTCTCATGCTGTATTCCTCATATTCTTTCTTTCTGATTTGATTAATTTGAAAGCTCTGTGATAGTGATCGGTATGTATGGCTGGCTTGTACTGTTTGAATAACTGCATTCTGGTAACAAGGACAAGAAATTGACTAAAACATGAGCATCCTTGAAAAGATGAGACAGTTAGGCCTGTGCTTTCATTAGAGGCTTTTCTCTGGAGTTTCCATCTTGAAGAGTGCCACTTGACCTCATGTTTGCTGCTGCTGTGTTGCTGTGCACTAAGTTAGAGTAGGTATCTTGTTGTCATTAAGTGCAGTCCATCCCCAGAAACTACTGTACTTCTACTAAATTAAAGAGACCTAATTCTTCCAAAGAAGTAATATTTCAACCAAAGTAATTAAAATAACTTGCCATTGTGGCAAAACACTTGCTTCCATCAAAACTTTGTTTAGTTTAAGATTCTCTTCAACTTCCTGGAGTAATTTTTTTTAACAGGAGGATTTTTTTTCTTCTACTAAGAACTTTTCTCTTTGACAAATAACAATGCTAATTGGAAATGTTCTTATATCATAAAGTTTGCAAAACTGAGCTACCAAGAAATTTGTGAATTTTACAGAGGACATAGGGGTGAAGCTCTCTCATTTTCACTCGCTAATTACCAGAGGAAGAGAGATAGGACATATGTAGAAGTGCTACTGAACTTAAAAAGAGATAGTGAACAATACCATGTCTGTGAGGCTGATAATGGCATTATTAATGTAGAGCCTAAGCTAAATATCTTAATACGTTAATTGTAGCTAAAGCCCATGTAAAGCATGAGCACCTTGGGAAAAACAAAGGTAAATGGAAACCTAATGTATGTTTGCCAAGTTCATAATAAAGTGCTGCTTTGATTTCATATGAAACTTACTCTTTCTGTAGGCAATGGCTTTTCTAAGCCTTTGCCAGAATTACACTAAATTCTCCTTTTTTTCTAGGTAAGCCACCTGGCTCTCCTCCTACCAGCAGTGTCATCACTACTCCTTCCTGGGGACAAAAGGGTTGTCATTTATCAATGACATAGATGATGGAATCAAGTGTACCCTCAGCAAGTTTGCCGATGACACCAAGCTGAGCGGTGCAGTTGATACACTGGAGGGAAGGGAAGCCATCCAGAGGAACCTGGACAGGCTGGAGAAGTGGGCCCACATGAACCTAATGAGGTTGAACAAGGACATGTGCAAGATGTTGCACTTGGTCTGGGGCAATCCCAGGTATTTATACAAACTGGGGGAAGAACTCATTGAGAGTAGCCCTGCGGAGAAGGACATGGAGGTCCTGGTGGATGAGAAGCTGGACATGAGCCAGCAGTGTGTGCTGGCAGCCCGGAAGGCCAACTATGTTCTGGGCTGCGTTAAAAGAGGAGTGGCCAGCAGGGAGACGGAGGTGGTGGTCCCCCTCTGCTCAGCTCTTGTGAGGCCCCATCTGGAGTACTGCGTCCAGGCCTGGGGCCCTCAGCACAAGAAAGACGTGGAGCTCTTGGAACGAGTTCAGAGGAGGGCGACCAAGATGATCAGAGGGCTGGAGAACCTCTCCTCTGAAGAAAAGTTGAGGGAACTGGGCTTGTTAAGCTTGAAGAGAAGGCTCCAGGGAGACTTCATTGTGGCCTTCCAATACTTGAAGGGAATGTATAAACAGGCGGGGGAACGATTGTTCATGAGCGTGGATAGCGATAGGACAAGGGGGAATGGTTTTAAACTGAGACAGGGGAGATTTAGGTTAGATTTTAGGACGAATTTTTTCACTCAGAGGGTGGTGATGCACTGGAACAGGTTGCCCAAGGAGGTTGTGGATGCCCCATCCCTGGAGGCATTCAAGGCCAGAGTGGATGTGGCTTTGGGCAACATGGTCTAGTGGTTCGTGACCCTGCACACGGCAGGTTGGTTGAAACTTGATGATCTTTGAGGTCCTTTTCAACCCAGACGTTCTATGATTGTATGACATCATCCTCCCATGGATACAGTATCTGATCCCCAGCTGACAGGCAGGAATCAAGGATCCCAGCCTCACAGGGCCCTGCAGCAAACCAGTGTCCTGTGGTAGAAGCCATCCTCTGCGTCTCCCAAGCCAAATAACTACATTATTGATTAGTCAGGGAGCAATAACAATATCACATTAGCTGTATGTCCTGTCACAGCTATTTATCACATTTTAATGGCATGCCCCACTTAAGAGCAGAGACGTTTATGTGCAGAACCCTGTGATTCACTAGCTTGATATCTGTCCTTCCTTTCACCACAATGGCTGAAAAAATGTAAACAAACGAATCATATTTATGCAGATGTTCACAAGACATCAATGAACAGCCTTTGGTAAATGTTTGCAGGAGCATTTGCACCAAAAGTGCCCTTCTGTTTGTTGCTTGAATTGTAAATTAATTAAACTTCCATGAATATTAGCTGATAATGCATGATTGTAAACAGACTATATGTGACATTACCATCTGATCAGGAAGCTGACACAATGTCTTGTATCTGAAGTGAGAAAAGAATGCCAAATATTCCTACTTGCATTTCTTACGAGGCCCACACCAGTTACATCTATTTGCATGCATGTTTCTTAGGTGAAACATAAATCTGACTTCAGAAAATTTTCAAACAGAAATTAGACTACATTTTTAAAATAAGTTGTGTCTAGTTCAACTGTGAATACTTAGCCTGCCTCTAATAATAACTGGCCAATGGAGATCAAATAACAAGTATCATATTCAGTCATGAATCCAGTCTAAAAATAATATCCTTAAAACCTTTTGGGAGTAAACTCCAGTATATTCAAAGAAATAAAAATTGCTTCTTGGATAATCTGGGAGCAGAAAACAAGGCAAAATATGCTGAATATATTATTCATTGTGAATTGTCGTCTTGACTCTAACTTTGACAAGATGCTCCTTAGGGAAGTCCATTTTAAAATAGACAGTGTAAAGCTACTTATCAGGAAAAAAGGGTCTTCCTAAGGCCCTTCTTTTAACAAAGAAGTGCCCTGAATTATCTGCAGAGTCAAACTTATTTTCTATTTCAAGGAATGAATGGAAAGCAGTGCTGGGAAAAAAAAAAAAAAAACCGTATCTTCTTCACCTTTTAATCTCTCCCCTTTCCCTTCTCACTATCCACAGAATGTTCCCCACATTTTCAGCTCCAGATTTGGAACCAAAAGTCCAAGTCACAATTTCTGATGCTCTTGTTTTTCTTTGTTCACACCAGTTTGCTGTTTGCCCTCTCTAACAATTTATTTATGTGAACTTCTTTCTGACTTCTAGATACCACGCACTGGAGTATTTATATTTCAACTTTTTTCCTACAAGTTAAACTTTAGTTTACTCTCATGAGCAAGAAGAATAAGCAATGCAATAATGTAACACAATACATTTTAAAATTATTGCTGTAATGTTTTAACACTGTTTGAAAATTTGTAATGTAGGCATGCACAGGTTGAATACACGTTGTAAAATATAACACAGTAAGGAGCTGACATGGCATGTCCCTCATTAACAAATCTTATATCTATATATACCTTCATGCAGCTAATGAGACTCAAGGGAGGCTATGGCAGAGGAGGCACCATTGCTGCAGGCGGGGAGAGAAGGGCACATGTGGCATGTTTGCTGCTGGGGTGAAAGGCATCCCATGCACCTGCTTCATGGCTGCGGCACGCTACAAGCTGGTGTTGACATGGTCTGGCTTGCGGCATACCGCAGAGCAAGGGCAGGCATGCGAGATGCCGCATCTCGGCTGCCCACAGCCTTCCCAGCCCCACCAGCTGCTGGCAGGCAGCAGGGGTGGATGGAAAGTTCAGGGGACGTGTTTCATGATCTTTCACCTACTTGTCTGCTAGAGCTTCAGGAGAAGGGAGACGGAAGACCACTAATCAACACCATAAAAAAGTGTTCAGTATTATTAATATATGTGCCACTGAGCACACTACCTCAGGGTAGTATTTTATGGTGGTACCAAGCCACTTCAACCTTTATTAGGTTGTGGACAAGTCCACAGACATAATCTTAACTAAACAGGAGCTTCTGCAGTTGGTCACAGGGGAAGCAGCACACTGCTGTGCTCTGAACCCAGGCCTACTTGCATTCAAGAAGGATGCAGAAAACTCTACCATGAGAGAAAATAACAGGGAAAGATTGCTTGATCAGCCACAGGAGGAAGGTAACGGCAGATGTACACTTCAAAGTTACCTTCTGGTGCCACTCCTAGAAAGCAGCATCTCATCTGCCTGCCTCTTTTAGAGGACAGAAAGCAGCTTATTTTCTGCAATGCTCATTTGTAGGGCATGTAAGGTCTCCTGTACTGTTAGAAACCCTTAAAAATGCCAGGCACTACATGATCTCATTCCCGTGTCTTCAGCGGGGAAAAAATTGGCACTTCTGTGCTTCCAGCCTAGCACAAGGTAGCCAGGAGCTGTGTTCTCCACAGGAGCTGCATCAAAACATGGTTTCAGAAGTGTCACATCACATCTAATTTCAACTCGACGTTCACCTGTCTAACTTTCATTTCCAGTGGTCTTTTATGGACCTAGAACTGAAGGAGAAAAAAAAACAAAGGTGGGTTTGTGCTAGAAACTCCACTTTGCATGGAGGGTGAGAGGAGTTGTGCAGGTGATGAGGAGATGAATATCGTGGGGTTGCAAAAGCTCACCTGAGGAAAGGCTGATAACAAGCGAAGAGATCTGCTACTTCTGAACCAGAGAACCAGTACATGGCAGGTCATTAATACCAAGCTTGCCCCAACATGGATAGCAGATTTTCAGCTGCATCACCTGCTCCACTGTTCTGTTTTAGATGTCCCATTAATGCCAGGAAAAAGGGACAAGTTACTGTATCTAGTGGAAACATTTCTTTCATAAGGTATGCTATCTGGGACAAACTTACTGAGAGTACACTCAATCCCCCCATCCAAATCGTCAATAAAGATATTAAACAGGACTGGCCCCAGTACCGACCTCTAAGGAACACCACTTACGACTGGTCATCAGCTGGATTTAACTCCATTCACCACCACTCTCTGGGCCCAGTCATCTAGTCCTTATCTTCCAGCTGAGGGGTCTGAGTACTCTCGGGATAACTGATCTGACTTAAAGACAGAAACAAAGAAGACGTTGAGTACCTCAGCCTTTCTCTCGTTCTTGAAGGCAATGTTCCCTGTTGCATCCAATTAAAAATGGAGATTCTCCTTGGCCCTCTTTATGTTATTTTTTACAGTGGTGGCCAGATTGAGTTCTAGCTGGATTCTACCTTTCTAATTTTCTCTCTGCGTATCCTAGCAACATCCTTGTAGTATTCTTGAGTTGCCTGCCCCTTCTTCCAGCGGTGGGGAACTCTATTTTTTATTCTCAGAGCCTGACAAAAGCTGCCTGCTCAGCCAGGCTGATCTTCCACATCAGCTTGTCTTACAGCACGCAGGGTTGGCCTGCTCATGTGCCTTTGAAATTTCCTTCTTGAGGAATATCCAGCCTTCCTGGACCCCTTTACCTTTCTATACTGCCTCCCAAGGGATTCTCCCAATCAATGTCCTAGTCAGCCAAAGTATACTCTCCAGTAGTCCAAGGTAGTAGTCTCGATTCAAGAAGAATTGAGAACTCTGTCATTTTGTGGTCAGTCTGCCCAAGACAGATTCCATCCACTGGATCTCCTATCATTCCTTCTCTGTTCGCAAACAGCAGGTCTAGTAGGGCATCTCTCCTGGTATGCTTTCTTACTAGCTGTGTTAGTATTGTATCCACATTTTTGTTGATCATATTCTTTATTTCTTAACCCCAGTACAAGACCCTAATGCTAGCCCTTGAAAAGCAGCAAAACATGGTGACTCAACTATTTGTGCTGTATGATGAACAAGAGGATGAGGTGAAAGAAGGTAGAAGGATCTCACCTGGAAAGCCAGGGTAATACTGCTAAAACTCGCTCTTGTATGTGCAGCTCCCTGGATCAGCTGCTAACATACCACACTAATAGCCCAGGTATCCTTCATCCAGTTCATGCCCTTGCAGAGGGCAACCCTGGGCATCCCTGCAGCATCCAATGGCCTCCCTGCAATGTCCCTATACCCATGGCCTGGCTAGGAACAAATGTTTCATGCATAGAGGAGCCCCAGAGTCAGATCTGTGGCTGCTGGGTGGCTTTCCAGAGGCCCAGACAGTGTGGTTGTGCTCCTGCAATCAGTCAGAAGGAATGCAGTGTCTGTTTTCATATTGATGCTGAATCTCTTGTGACTAGAAGGCAACATGGCTTCTGGAAATCAGTGTTCTCTCTTTTCCTCGTCCCTCCCCAAGTCAAACATCTAGGGAGGACATGTTGTGTCTTCGGGCAGAGCATAGACAGGGAGGCTCCTAGGCATTAAAAAAGAAATAAAATAAAGAATAGATTAACATGACAAAATAATATCCTTAGGTTCTTCATCTCTTCTCTCTTCCCCTCCCACATATTACTCTATTAGATTTTCCAATAAGTTCAGTTATTTTTTGTCCCCTGCAGCCCAGATCTCCAGACACAACACTCAGCATTTCTGATGATCTCATAGCAGTCTCCAGAGCAAATGATAATGGCCACAGAATTCACCAGTTTTTGCTAAAATCATTCCCTTGCTGTTCAGCATTTGGAGAACTGAATTGTGTCTTTAAAGCAGCACAAGGATAGCAGAAATGCTCCCCTTTTCTCTTTGTCTTCCAGGGGAGCAGCTCCACCACAAGAAGGGCAGAATCATCCCTCTTCCCAGTCCCCATTCACAGCATCCCCTCTCTCCCAGTCCTGCTCTGCTGCAAGCAGGGAACACAAAGCTGCTAGCAGCAGATTGACATTGGGCAGCCTTCTTTATCCTCATGGGTGACCCCAGCACAGATTGACAGCTTTGCCTCTAAGCTCCCTTTCCAAATACATAAACACCTATACAATTCATATGCAGGCCTTTAAGTTTTCATCTGAGTTTATTCTCAGAGCATTAGCCAAATATTCCCAACTGTTGGTAGCATCTAAGAAGATCTGACCAAGGAATAGAGGCAGTTGACCTTTATTAGGGATGCATTTCCTTTATTTTTCACTATGTTTAGCAACATAGGAACAAGTCAGGGACCTCTTTGAAATTTGCAGGAATGCTTATGCATCCAGGATGGGGACAGGCTAACTGTGCGTGCTCCTCCCCACTGTCAGTCTGTGACAAATTCATGCCTTCAGAAAATGAAACTTTGCTTGTCATATCTCAGGCTCCAGATACTTTGTTTTCTCAGACAAGAGATCAGTATGTTGATAAGCTCTGAACTGCGTCATCTTAGTTACCATTCTTACTAACTAGTAAAATATTTTTTTTTATGTCCCAAGATGTGTATTATTCAATCAATGTCAAACAAAACTGTCAGAGAAACTCTTCCAACTTATTGGCACATTAATTACATCTTTTCAGACTGCAACAGTGTAGATACAATTTTTCTTCAAAATTGAAGTTTTTCCAAAATTGAAATTTTTGAGAGCCTTGTTTATTTGATGCTTTTAGAATAGTGGGAATCTTGGGTTTGATCCACAGAGTTTCTGCCTCTTCTTTCTTCAGCCACAGGCAGTAATGTATTGAATAAAGAAAGATCACAGATTGGGAAACTATGCTGAGGACTAAACCAAGTCTCTAAATATCTTACAGTGTGAATAGGAGCGTCACAGTTTTTTGATTCACTGAGCAAGACAAGAAACTGAATCTTGCTTGTCTCAAAGTACATTTATATTTGTTTCCGCAGAAATTAACATTGAAGAGAATGGTTTCTTCTGGACAAAACAGTGAATTTGAAATTGAACATGTAGTCATTTTTGTGATTTACTTGAAGGTTTAAAAGTCAACAGGAAGTGAATATTCGTGTTTCTCTCCTACAGGAGGAGGTTGGTGGTGCTTTCACCTCAGCTCTGGCCAGCTGTACAATGTTGTCTCCGTGGAAGGCACACACAATTTTCCCCCTGCTTCACTCAATAATTAGAGTGAATTTTCATTTTATTTTCCAGATTAATTTGCTTTTTTTTTTTTTTTGTCAGATCAGGTGTACTGTTTTATTAAAGATGGGAAAAATTATACATTAAATGTGTAATGACACGGAAGGGAGGAAGTTGAGCAAAGGATTTCATCCAGGAGCAGTAACTTTATGTTCAAGATCATAAAGGAGAAGAAAATGGAGAGTGAACACTGGAAAAAATATTGAATTGATACTATAGCAAACTTTGTCCCTTGCATCAGATAAAAATGGGTTACAACGCAGTCTGCATAGCACTGGGAATAGTTAGGTATTAGCAGAAGGATGTGATACAGTATATAGAAGATTGACATTTCACATCTCTGTGATGCTATGAAACTCTTCTCTGGAGCAGTTTAATAAGCCAGAATTAATATTGCACTTTCCCATGAAGATGCAAGAGCATTTTCCTTACTAAGTTTGTCTGGAAATCTTCCCTCTGAATAAATCACACGAGATAGTAAAACTAGAAAATTAAGCTGTAATGTTTTCAACGTTTACTAATTTAAACAACTTTTTAAGATTTTTTTGCCATATGTCAAGGATGTATGAGGTTGTTTCTCAAAATAGCTTGCCTGTATGCTTTGTAACACATGCAGGAATTCCCCTTCTCCTCCTCCATATTCACTTCACTTCTAAATTCAAGCCCTGATGAGCACAATCTGTACAAGACTGGGATATTATGATAATAAGGAAGATACTTCTTTTGTGCAGTTAAAAATATATCTGTTCAGAAAGATATTTAAATGAATCTAGTAGATTTACAGATTACCTTGAAGTGTTTATTCCCTCCTTGTATTGTGGCATTTATGGGTGTTTCTAGACAAATATTTTTTGCAATGTGTAGGGTAAAGTCATGCTGCAGATAGCATCATTCATTTCATTATTTCAAGGAACCTTTTAAAAATCTTACATCACATCATTCAAATGTTAGTTTTTTAAGTCCCATTGAGAACTGAAGCAAGATAGCTGCAGACAGTCTGTTTGTCAGAAAACAAAAATATTTCTTTGACTGTAGACACCTAGCAGTCCCTCCAACTTACAGTTTTTCATTTTAGCATTATGGACATTTACAACAATCTCTATCTTATTAGCGAATCCTTAATTTTTCCTAAGCTAGAACAAGCTATACTGTTAGCCAGCATGTATCATATAGTTTCAAACACCATCTATTAACTCTGAAGTAATTGTCCTCCACTGCATTTTTCTGAGGCCTTCCCCGGTCATTTTTACAGTAACAAGATTTTGGGGTTTTCTTTGTCCAGACCAACTCCTGTACTTGATTCTTGTTTAATAAATTGTTCCAAGGTCATATTCTACCAGTAGTCCTTGTCTCAAAAAGCATCTTTTCCCTCCAGCTGGTGCCTTGCATAGCAGTTGCTGTATCCTTAATTGTGTAAGTATTACTGAAGTAGTCTCAAGGTTGAGTTGCTTTAACTGTCATATCTGTATCTATAATGAGTACTGGGTTTTGAAATACATGCTTCATATGTATCTTCCCTTATATGTCATTGCTATCTGCACTTTGGCTGTCCAGGTACATGAAATTTTTTTAACTTTTCTTCCTTATAAATGTCACTGCCTCTTTTAATGAAGTTGGCCTTGGTCACCTCCATGGTGGCAGCAGAGCCACAGCTTCTGTCTGGCTCTGCTACAGGGAAGGTCACTAAACCACAAGCAGCACCAGGGACTGCTGGCCGCCCCAGAAGTTTCAAGTGTCTGCTTTGACATCAACCACCAAACTCAGGTCACATTCATGGCCCATCTTTTGAGGCATGCTGCGCATTTATAAGATAAGGGCTTGGTAGTCAGTGTATCCCCTGAGTACTGGTCTCTCTGCTTGGAGGACTGGCAGTAAAACTACCACTATTATCAATATTGATTGACTGCCTTGATACTGATACCCACTTAGGATCAGCTGCTGTGTGTACATAAGCTGTCACAGGGCAGCAGACAAAAATGTCAGTCTCTATCAACCTGGGCTGGCTGGTAACCAGTAAAGTAAATGTAGAAAATTGCATGTCCTGAAGACTCAGCCCAAGTGATGTCCAGGTGCTCAAAATAGCATCTAAATGTGCTGGGTGTTTAAAAATACGCTGTCTCACTTGCATGTCAGACTGGGCAAGAGGACTTATGCCAATTAACTTAGGCATGTCTTAAAAAAAATCACATGCAACTTTAAATAGAAATTGAGAAGAAGAAAAGATTTTTAAAATCTGTGACAGAGCTGCTGAGCTTGCAGCCCTCCCACGTTCTTTGCTGCTCACAGCCCAGAAGTCATATCTGAAGTTTTTTCTACATTTTGCGTTGACAAAAACACCAAAGCTACAATTTGCTGTACCATTTCTCCACACACTGTATTTTTTTGAAAGTAGTTACTAAAATACAGCGTATTACATGAATGTTGCATTCACTGTAGAATGGTCACTCTTCAGTTGAATGCAGAGGAAAAAATCCTTCTGTTCAGCAAGTCATGGATAGCTTTACTCAAAATGGTGGCTTGTTGCATGTGGCTGACAAAAGATGAGAACTTTAACTTCCTGTCAAAGCTTGGGGGGATTTTCAGGACGGTGGGGGTTAACCAAGGAGTGTCAGGGTAACCAGGAGACAAATGTTCAGAGGTGGCAGATGAGAGAAGATAAGCACCAGCTTGTTTTAAATGTAAGCAACCAGCACATACAAATTAGAAATGAAATTACTCTTTGGATGCTAACTGCCTGGCATAGATGGCTTCATAGCTTCACTGATATTGTCGTTCACCTTGTGAAAGCAAAACATTTTTTAATTCTGTTTTTGGAGGCAGATTTCAAAAAGCATTCAGTCACGATCTCAACATGTCATTGGGTTTGAATTCATTACAGTGAAGCAAAGAAAACAGAAAGTTAATTTTTTTTAAATTCTCAAACCCAGCAAAATCCGGTGACCAATTCCTAAACCCTTTATAGCTAAAAACGCAGTACTAGACACATTTTCACAAATTCTAGTGAGACTTCTTACAACCCCCTGCATAACCTGGAGTGAGATAAGGAGAAACTACTACTTTTGATGACGCAGTAAAATCACTGCTCATGTGGAAAAAGACACCAGTTCCCTGGCAGAATCCCCCTGTGCATTTTTTAAGACCACGTGCAGCTGAGAGGAAAAGCTTCCAATACTGTGACACCAGATACACCGAACTGCATGTACCTATGATAAGGACAGAAAGCACGATAACCTTCCTCACAGAGCTGCCTTCGTGGCGGGCGCAGGAGATGAGGTGTTTGTGCAGATGCCAGAAGTCTGAATTCTGGGACACCAGTGGAGCAGTGATCCCAAGCCAGTGACGGTGTACAGAGAGCACTTGCCAGGTCTCCTCCTCCCTCTTGGCCACCAGACAGGAGCCTGAGCCATTACTGGTCCAAGTTGTATGCAGCTGCCACCCAGCAAACACGGTCCTGTTCCCTGGTGTATGCCTGGAAAGGAGAAAGAGAATAACTGTGGTATGCAGCCAGACCTGAGAACTCCGAATGTAGCACAGGTGCAGAAGCTGTCACAGAGGCATGGAGCCTTAAATAACCCACTGGCCAGGTCGCTCAGGCTCATGCTGGCCAGCTAGAGCCTGCTGTGCCTTCGCACAACTCTGTGAAGCACTGCACCACAAAGCAGTGAGAAGCAGCCTCCATGCCAGGGTGGCTTGCCCTCTGAAATCCCAGAAAATCTGCACTTTAATGGGTCTGTTAAGAAAGGCAGATTAAATGTGCAAAATTATCAGGGGGAAAAAAGTGCAATACTTTAAGAAATGAGTAATTCAGAAAATAAACCAAAAAAAAAGTCAGAAAAATATAACCAGACATAAAGGTTCCTGCTCAGATTTGCAAGTATCAGGCATTTAACCAAGTGCATGGATGGATGGCATAAAGCAGGAATATTGGAACGCACTGCATCTGTGCTGTGCAGAAGTGTTGATGGCAGTGCTTGGGTCTACCTTTTCATCTCCTGAGCTGCTGCTGCTACTGCACCTTCTGAACTGCAAGGCTGTAGAGGTTTGAATTTAACTCAGAGGAGGGCTGTCAGAATCATGTCATATTTCTGAGTATGAGTATGACAGCCTGCACAATTCACGTCAGAATTTTCTTTTTCTGTACAGTAATCACTAGTGGGAACATAAAAGCCTCCTACAGTTTTTGTGCATGTTTAGTCTCTGAGCAGCAGGAAGACGTTGATGAGTGATGAATAGAAGTCCCTTCTTTATTGCTATAAAACTCCGGTGTGCTTGTACTTTGAATTATGGGACAGCATATCTCTGGTGATAATCTGCAGTTAGTGAAGCTGCACAAGGGATGCAAAGTAAATGTAAGAAGCTGGGCAGGAGCTACATATAAGCATTTTCCATGCTACCAGTTCATTAGCAAAGGCAAAAGCTTGAAATCAAATTATTGCAGCTTGATTTTTTCCCAGCCTAAAATTATCTGTCACTGAAAAATAGATTTGAGTGCATTTGTTCAGGACCAAATGGGTTCAGTCATAGAATCATAGAATCATAGGATTAGCTAGGTTGGAAAAGACCTACAAGATCACCTAGTCCAACCATCCACCTACCAGCAACAACCCCACTAAACTATGTCTCCCAACGCTATATCTAAACGTTTCTTGAACATCTCCAGGGACGGTGACTCAACCACCTCCCTGGGCAGCCCGTTCCAGCACCTGACCACTCTTTCAGAAAAGTAGAATTTCCTAATATCCAGCCTGAATCTCCCCTGGCGCAACTTGAAGCCATTCTCCCTCGTCCTGTCACTAGTTAGAAGAGAGAAGAGGCCGACCCCCAGCTCACTACAACCTCCCTTCAGGTAGTTACAGAGAGCGATGAGGTCTCCCCTGAGCCTCCTCTTCTCCAGACTGAACAATCCCAGCTCCCTCAGCTGCTCCTCATAAGGCCTGTGCTCCAGACCCCTCACCAGCTTTGTCGCCCTCCTCTGAACACGTTCCAGGGCCTCAATGTCTTTTTTGCAGTGAGGGGCCCGAAACTGGACACAGTACTCGAGGTGGGGCCTCACCAGGGCTGAGTACAGAGGGAGAATGACTTCCCTACTCCTACTGGCAACACTATTTCTGATACAGTCATCTTTAGAATTAGGGTTCTTGATGAAGATAGAGTCAAAGTTGTCTAAAAGAATCCAGTCTGCAGGGTCCAAAAGTCTCTACAGGAATACTCTTAACCTAAAACAATTTTTGTGCATCCACCCTCAAAAATTTTTCAATGTTTTCTCAAATAAGATGGCAACATGTTGGATTTGGGCACTGTTTTCATGACTGTACTAATAGCAGAACGGCAGCTCTAGAGACTAGGCCCCAGTGTGCCTTAAGTTCCCCAGGAACAGAATGTCTACCGTATGCATACATTTGCAGCAGCATGGGCTATCTGCAACAATACAGGACAGAGATGTGGAGCTGGAGGAGCTGGGCTGGGAGAGGCCCCCACCAAAAACTGCATCTCCAAGGGAAAGAGAGTTTCTTCCCACACTCAGGCTGAACTATGGAAAGAAATGTGGTAGGTTTTTGGACAGGGATATTTCCTAACTTCTACTACAAGAAAACAGAACATAGACTAGCAAAGTTTTACTGATTCCCAGCAGCTGGGTATAGAAACGAAAGGAAAATGATGCAGATGGAGGCTCATCTCCTCTGTGTTGTAGCTGGAAATTTGGGTTTTAATGTCCCAAGCATTGCAACCTAAAGGGAGATTGTCAGAAGTCTCCATTTTGGAAAAGAAAGATAAATCAAATCTCTTCATCTAATCATTTTTCCTTATCAGTCTTGTCTGTGACTGAGATGACATTTTGAATATGACATAAATACATTTTGCCCTTGTTGTAAGACTCTCTCTCATAATAGACTTTGATATGAATCCATCCTATCATGCTTTCCCTTGTCATTAAAACCCATGGTACCCTTGTTACAACATTTACAATATTCCAATGTAACCTGGAGATACTGCTGTAAAGAGCTCTGTTCACTATTATTTTCATGTTTTTCAAGACTGCAGATATAATGTGATTCTGGACTCTGGATATTTAACAAGAAAAAAAAATCCCAAAAAACAGATTTCCATTTTACTTTAAATGGTTGAACATCACTTAATTTTTTATGTTTGATTTTTTCACACAGTTCCAAAAGCCTAAAATGTAACTTACAAAACCACTGAGAATAAATGGCAGCAACAAACTTATGCTCCTCATAATTTACAGTTCTCAGTTACTTCAGTCTGGCTTGTGCCACCTTTACCTGTGTCCCACACACACCACACGCACCCAACCCCAACACCACAAGGAAGTGTCAGGGCTCCACCTCCACTATGTTTGCACTCTGTTTTGAAAATCAGGCTCTTGGCAGAATCTCCCACCTGCATGCTTCTCATTCAGCCTCTAATTCTGAAGTACAAATCCTGAAGTCCATTGTTATACCCACTTTCATAGTTTGCCCAAATAATGTCAAGGTGCAAAGGAGAAACCTGAATGAGGTCCAGGAGAAAGAAGAAGCAGTTAATACATTTTTGTTTATTTTGAAAATCTTTCTTTAAAAATGTTGTTGGGCTGACAAGTATTTTTCAAATGTCATCTTTAAAGAAGTTCAGCCTTTGTTATGAGAGGGAAAGAAACTGTGTGTCCAAAAATCCCATGTTCCGGAGAAGAAAAACAAAATTTTTAAAAGACATGGGGAAATCTGATTTCTTTAGTCTTGTGCTTTCTTCATGGGGAAAAGCAGGGAAATACCTAGTTTCTTCTCCATTTCCCCCCTCCTTTCTGGACACTCAAAAAGGTGAGGAGCAAAGAGTGGAATTTCAGAGGAATGCAAAATCTTGCTTTAAGGTTGACATCTGCTTGTAAAATGTTTTCCTTGTGCCACCAAGTTCAGCACAGGTGCATGAAGAAGCATCATCAGTCCCCTTGCAGTCACCAAGGGTTTATTTCTTGTCTTATTTTATGTCACCTGATGGGACATAGTTGCAGTGGTCTTACTGTACAACCAACCCCCATACAAGGGCTGAATTCTCTTTTTAGTTCTTTTTGCAACATTGCACAGCAGGCTCTTGAAACACAGATCTGATGGCACTGCCACCCTTCAGAAGTGCATCTGCCATCTGTGTCCCAGCTGATCTCACCCAGGGGCTTGGAGGCACCAGAAAACTCACCCCGTGTGAAGGAGAGCACCCTTGCCTCCCCACTTTGGGGTACCAAGCCACCCTTGCAGACAGGCAGAGCAGTCCCATTTTTCTGCCCTTTCATCTTTCTCCTCTGGATACAGCTTTCAGTTACAGAACTGATGTCATAGTGCAAGAGTTAATCCTAGTGCCAAGTATGCTGAGTGGGACATTTAAATTTCCTCCAGTGTGATGGGTCTGAAGAAGGGTAAATAGAAATATATGGCTGAAAGGTGCTCCTCAGCTTAGCATCTCTTAGCTATACTCCTGTCTACTCCAAAACTGGTTTTGGTGGCTGATCAGATCAAACACCCAACAGTACTGTAACTACCTCAAATTAGGAGGAACTAACGGAAGGCAAAACTGGAAAGTCTCATGTTTTCTTCATTGTCTAGCTGAGGAAGGGAGTTTCTTAAGCAGAAGAGTTATCTCCAGCTGGCTGCATCCTGGTGGGTGTCATGGCAACACCCAAGGCCTCCTTCCTGCACAGAAATGAAGGTAGCGAGTAAGCACTAGAGAGGAGCTGGCACAACTAAGCTAGTTTGAAATACGCTGCAAATATTTCATGAAGTGTTCAAGGTGAGATTTATGGTCACCATCCATTCAAAAGTATGTATAACAATTCACCCAGTGTCACACACTAGAAACCAGCTCTCTTTTTAATGGAAATTGCTCTGCTTTCACTTGAAATCCATGCACTTCTTATGATCACACAGGATCCCATAAACAACTCATTGCAATGTGAGTTCTGTAAGCTGAAAATGATGTATTAAACCTAATTTCACAGTACTTTAAAATACAAAAGATAGCTAATGTCTGTTTGGCTGTTTTTTGATTTTTCTTGGCCATTTTTTTTTTTTTTTGCATGCGTATAAAATCATATCGGGATCTAAAATGTTTTAGAATGTTTAGAAAAGACCTACAATCTTGATGGTTCACTTTCAAATCTGCATAATTTTCTTTTTTACTTAGAGGTCATGTTCTAGTTCAATCCCAATCATAATCAATCAACGTAAGCCCCAGATAAGGATTGTCTGACAGCTGGATATTAGAAGAAAGCTCTTCTTCATGCATGTTTAAAAAACTCAACCATTAATCTTGCCATGAAATCTCAGTTAAATTATTGTAGAATATTACATCAAAGTTATCCACTGATCAGCAATGTGACTTATTTTCTGACAAGTACAACTTTGTCATTTTTATCTGATGGTCATCACATCTTCACACAAAAATAGCTTCCTTTTTTTCTTCTCTTCCTTTTTTACCCAACTTGACTACAGTGCAGATCTGTATTCTTGGCATTCTCATTCTGTTTGATGAGTTTTAGGAAAGTCCAATTGTTGTTTTGTCCCCAGAAGCAAAACAAACACTGCCCTTAATTGATAACAACACAGTTTAACTGCCCTATAAACAGTCATTTTACCTCCATGATAAGTGGCTGCTGCTTCAACATTTAAGCAATGGAAATGACATCATTATCAGACAACTCTAGATGATGAAAAATGACCGACATTAGGGAACACTCTGAACCCAAGAATTCTTCAGCTATCAGTCATCACCATGATAATGTATTTTCCTCTATCTGCAAATATGGACCCATGATGAGGATGAACTTGCAAGGGAAGGAAATACACTTTGCAGAGGATGTTTGTGTAATTAAGCAGCAACAACACCCCAGGGATTCTGCGTTTCTGATAAGAATCTCTGCATAGAGGCCCACAAAAGCCTGTATGCTGAGATTTCAGTCACACAAGAAATGTAATGTGTCCAAGGAATGTTGTCTTAGAAATGCTCTGTGGTTGTCAAAATAGAAATTCGTGGTGATTCCGTTTTAGCATGAAATTTGCTAAAAGTTCCCTGTGGGTCTTTTGTCTGCTGTAAGCAGCATTGTGCAGAGGGACTGTACAGCAGCACTGCATGCTCTCCAGTGTCTGCTATTCCAAGGACAGCACCAAAACTACAGAGTGTAGAGTGCTCCCGAAAGCAGTAGCCGCACAGGAGCTTGCACAAGTTGTGCTGAGATCACACATAGAGACTCGGCCTCCCAGGTGAGCTCCCATGTATTAGGAAGGAGAGTAATGCAAGGAAGGTGATTTCAAACTGAATGCAGAGACTGACTGAAGCAGAAGATGCTGCATGGGTAGATGCTGAGTTTTTGGTAGAGATGGGTTATTTCTGATAAGTGAGAGCTACTCAATTACAGGAAGCAACACCCTGAGAAGGAGAAACTTGTCTAAGCCACCATGATGCCACCTGTGCTGTGCACTTGTAGCTTCCTAACTGTGTTTAGATGGGACAGAGGAACATCCAGGTCAGAAATAGCCTGGCAATGCAGGAAGCCTTGGAGAAACAGCCTGTTCCTGAGAGTTTTAAAGCAAAGGCTATGTTGATAAGGAAGAATTAGGACTTTGGAAAACTCTCGGTAACTTGAGTTTCCATACTGATAAGAAATATTTCAGCTATTGAATACTTCAGTGCAAGGAAGAGCAAGGGGTCTTGGCATCCACTAGAGCAGCAATGCACTGGCAGGTCATACCTCACCAAATACTTTCTCTACATCAGCCCATTGTCAGCTCTCCTTCCTCTAATAACTGCTTGAATGCACACTTAATTCCCCGAAGCGTGCCCACCTATGACATGTAGCGTCTTATGCATGCCAGGAATATCTGAGCACTCTTGTCCTGTAAGCAATGGGAGGTCAAGTCTCTTCTTTTGGCCACCATGGGGAACAAATTAAAACATACAGCTCCACAATATCTCGGCACTGGAGTTTAGGTAAAAGGAAAGACTCTTCCTCAGTTACTCCATAGTTGTTTGTGAAAGAGTGCAGTGAGAAGTGGGCAATGAAATCCCAGGTTTCATAGAAGTCCGTCGTTGGTTGAAAAAGTTCTTGAGTTCAAAGTGTTCTTTTCAATACAAAAAGAAGAGAGAAGCACTTCTTTACAAATATTAAGTGAAATATTTGTCTCCTTTTTCTTCTGTTTAAATATAAAATAATTACTGAAAGACTTAGCAAATCGTTGTGTGCCAGAATGAAAGGTTTACACTGAAATGATCTATGACCTTTCAAACAATGATGTCGATGCATAATGTAAATTTTATGACAGGCCTCATTCAACTGTCACTCTACAGAAAAAGAAGGTAAAGTAAGACATTTTGAAATAGTTTTTCTTTCACCTTTCTAATGGGTTGAATGGTTCAGATCACAAACCCCAGATGAAGTGTTATTTCTCCAAAATCCCCAGCCTCCAGAATCTTATCACATATCTTCCTATGTTTTACGTTCATTAACTCTCTCCACAGAGAGCGGGAAAGCAGGAAATTACAGGAAAAAATGCAGTTATTACTTGGGTTTTGTTTTGTTTTGCCTTTTTAAGAATATTTTAAGAATGCTTTTTATCCCTGAGTTTATTAAAAGCTTGAAAATATGACTCTTAGAGGCTCAGAAGCTGGCAATTAAATAAAGGGAAACACAGATTTACAGCTCCATTATCCCAAAGCCAGTGTTGATCTCAGTGGGACAGGACGGAGAGGCTGACACATGGTTTTTCATGCTGGGGCTCAAGCATAGCTCTGCTTCACAGCCTAGGACATGGGCCACACATGTCCCAAGATTCTCACTGAGGTACAGCTCTGGGGTTTGGGCTCCCAAAGGGTAGAAGGGGCCACAGCACTTTCTGAACAAACCCTGATATTGATTTCCATGTCATATTGTTGTATGCTATAAACATCAGCAAAAGTTCTGTCCTATGCTCAGAATGGGAAAGATTTCTTGCACCAGTCTTTACACACTGAGCTTTCTAGCCAAATATAGGTACTTACATTCATCTAATTCTCATTACCACCATGCTAAAAGATCCTGCAACCCCACTGTTGCAGTGTAAAGGCACTTCAAAGGGACCCTGAGACAGGCTAAGCCGCTTGCCCAGCAAGGAGTAATGTGGGACTATTGGATATTGCTCGCTGCTCCCTTTGTTTGGAGGGAGTCACAGCCAGTTCTGGCTTCTCCACCCATTTCTCATGTCCTAACTGGAACACAGCTGGGAGGGAAGATGGAAGGAGTGGCTGATTGCAAGTCCAGGGGAGCCTTGTCAAGAGGCTTGAATCAGGATCAGTGTGGGGCAGAACTGCCGCGTTTGTAGGTGGGGAGGTGAAAAATCCACTGATCATTATGATCCTCAGTGCAGACAAGTGAAATCTGTACTGTAACATGGGCTAGCATTCAGGAGCAATTTACTATTGAGCAGTGGATGATCTAAATGCTGCCATTGCTTTCTTGATTCATGACATGCCTTGACATTGCCTTTGGAAGTCTAACCCTAGGAAATCTTTCCAGGGATAAAGATTTTAAAGGGTATTGCCTCCTGGAGGAAGGGGCTCTTTCTGATAGCGCCTTTGGTAAGTCTGTCTTTGTGCTTCATCTGCCACATAAAGGGGACCTCATCCCTGCCCCCCCCCCGACATGGCTTTGGGCAGCAGGATGCACTCACAAGAGCAGCCCCAGGTAGCAGCTCACCTCACTGCTGTGGTGGCAATTATTCCTCAATTTGATGCCGAGTAGTATTTGAAACTTCATCAAGATACACCTTGCTGATTCACCAGCTCCACTTATGGCACTGTGGCAGGAGAGCTTGCAGAGCCCCAGCTAGTTTGTATGCCCCACACAGTGGCGTCATAGACAAACGTGCCAGCTGCAGCTGTCCAGCAGCTGGCAAGGGAGAGGGCTCCCCTTCTGCCTCACCACCACACCCAGCTGGATGATGACGTCATTCTTCTCCCCCATGCATTTTTTCTGGGTTTTTTTTTTGGCTTTTATTGGTCCCAGATAGGTGACCAGAAAGAGAGTCAGCAAGCAGAAAATGTGGTGCATGTCACCCAGATGTTCCACTTCCCAGGGCACTGCAAAACAGCAGTACTCGTCCACATGAATCCAGAGAGCTTTGAGCCCGCATTCAAACCTGATATTTCTCTAATGTTTAGGAGCTCACTCATATCAGTAAGGTGTCAGTAGACAAACTCTCCTGCAACTCATTCACCATAAGGAGTTTTTAACTCATTTCCTGAAGCTGTAATCTACATTGCATTAACAAGGAGAGATGGAATATGCAGGTATGCATAGAGTTAAACGGGTATCAGGATTTAATAGGTTTCAACAAGGAGGCACTATTGAAGAAGAGAGGATATTAATACATTCTGGTATATAAGCGCTCATGAAGCCGATGGAAATTGGGAATTCTGTGAACAGAAATACGAAAACCATTGACCGGACCACTGACCACAATTGGATTATGACAATATCCACTAAGTAAAGAAGATCCACAACTCTGTGTTAAAAAGACCACAGTTTCCTTCTCTGATTTATTCTCAGACCTACTATTCCTAATAGCAACAATAATTCCTGTCCACAAGAGTAATGCCAGCTAATAGGTTTTGTGGCTGGTCTATTCTGAAAGATAATAAGAATGACAATATCTTGAATTTGCCACATCCTGTCATTATTCAGAGGGAGCAAGGATCCTTTAACTATCAAAGCTATGTCAAGTGGAAGTGAGGGAAATAAAAACACGATGTAGATTTCTCCAGTGGCAGTCTGAGAGAAAAGATTCAAAGCTGAAAATTCATTGCACATTCTCTAGATGAGTCACAGAAATCCAAAATAACCACAAAATGATACAAAAGCTTTTTTTAGTTTTTTTTTTTAAAAAAGAACAAATTCATCTCTAGGAAACAATCTCAGGGAAATTATTCCAGGAAAGAATTTGTTCACTATACATACAGCATTGCATGTCACATGGTCTAATTATAGGAATGAAAGCAACAGAGGAATTAGATGGTTCTTTTCAAGCCTGTGAGGAGTGTGAACAAAGAATATAATTACACATCGAGCCCGTTGATTAACCAATTACTAGTTAAAGCAGATTTAGACTTTAAATTAATTTGGCTCTGAATTCTGGGGATTTTGGGGCTAAGATAAACAGTGTTTGAAGATTAATTATCCTTGTCTAAGATGAAGGAACTAATTTCAGTTTTGTTAGCATGTCGAAAGACTGGCTGCTGCATGGGAGAGGGTAGACTGCAAATCTCAGCAGTATTGAATGGATTGATTAAAGTGAATTCTGAGGCTCCTAATCACTCTAATCCTCACAGAGAGTGGTGATATTACAGACTATAATGTGCAAGGCCAAATTAATATTTAAATGAAAAATGTACCAATATTTGCCTAGAGGGGAAAGTGCACTGTCTCCAAAGGACTGAAGGAAGTCCTACCAAAAATTACATATACAGTAGTGAGGAGACACTGGAGCACAGCTCTCTGTGTATCTTTGTCCAAAGACTAATGACAGGAAAAGAAAGGCACTGATGTGGTACCTGTCATTTTCCTGTGTATTATCAGTATCAATTCACAGTATCATGATAGAATTTCATAAGAGTCATAACATGACTCTGTAGTACTGTCAGCAGTTCAGCTATGGAATTTTGTAAAGCAAAGACTTCTCATTTTGATTGCTATTCCAGAGTGCAGGCAGGTTTCCTCATCAGCATGCCTAGCAAGGTACTCAACTGCCTGAAGTCCCTTGGTGTACAGGACAGTGTTCACATTGTGTTCTTGCTAAGTGCCCCAAGCCAGAGCCTCCCTGGTCATTGCTGCTCTGCTCCATGAAATGGCTCTGAGCTGCAAAGATCAGGAGTCAACCTTTGGTTTCATGCCAGCAGCACAGAATCATAGAATCAGGGAATATCCCAAGTTGGAAGGACCATCAAGTCCAACTCCTGGCTCCTAGTTCCTCCACCTTGGAAGACAAGGATTTCCCCAGCAAACCCTAATCTAAATGCTAGATGCTTTACGTATAAGTGGGTAAATTCAATCAACAAATTTATTGAGTGCCTTTCAGGAAACCCCTGGATAGCACATTTTTACCACCACAGTTTTACCTGCTGAGCACCAACTCCATCTCAAAGTGAAGCATCACCTAGTGCAGTTCAGTGTTGAATGTTCCTTAGCATATTTCCATTGAAGCCAGTACAAGGCATTGCAGTTCACAAGATCAAGTAGAAGGGCCAAATTCTATTTTTAAAACCCAAAGCCTTATATTTGGACCTTCTCACGTTAGATGTTGTAACAGCAGAGAAAGACAGCCCACAACACAGACAGCATATTAGTACAGATGTAAGGTTGTAGAAAATGGTGAAATAGATGAAAGGTTACAGCTTGCTTGCAGAAAAAAAAAAAAAGCAGGTTTGGGGTTTCCAGAGTTCAGAGAAGTACAGCAGATCTTGCAGCATCTGAGACTTCATAGAAAGGAGCAAAAAGCATCTGCATCTGCCACTGATCAGCTTCCAGCTTGTGCTGAGCATGACTAGAGTGCTCCTGTCTTGAGCCAGCAAGTGGCCGTGTGGCAACCTGGGCTGGGAAAGGAGCTGCAAGCCCTGGCCACCAGCACTGAAGCTGACATTGCTGCTCTTAAGCAGGGTGCCGTATGTCTCATCTCATTTTCTCAATGATACTGGTCATGGAAGTAGTGGCATAAGGTTTTATGCGTGCAGGGCCTAGACCTTGAGTAAGCAGCAAGACATATGTGTGTACAGTTTCTTTCCATGAAATCCCTCTCCTTCAAACAGATTGGTGCTGTCATGGCTAGTGCAAACAAATATGCACAAGCATGAGATCCTGCAGTGTGAACTCCCACCAGGTGTAGGTAAACCTGGAGCCCTGGATTTATTCGCTTTAAGGCTGACATTGCCTTTCAGCCACTAGAAGATTAATGGCCTTTTAAGCTTGTGAGCATGTACATGTGAGCACGTACATGTTCTAGACACTAGGAAGTGTCTAGAAATATCTGGTGTGCAATCTTGTGGAATCTTATGTCATTTTCATAGGAGAAGTGATTTAAATGTACCCTTGGCTAGAATTATTAATTTTTATAATATTGCTATTTTTATTTGTTGAATTTCAGAGTGATTCAGAATCCAACCTTGGAGGAAACCTTCTTATGCTAGGTCCTGCACAAACACATGTCTGTAAGTTCCTGCCCTAACTCCCAGCTGTGGGAAATTGCACTGCCTCCTCTTGTGCTTCCAGACACCAGAGGGTCTGTCTTTCGTCATGCAGCTGGGGGACATGCACAAGATATAAGTTTCAGGTGAAACTTCAGCTGAGCTGGAGGATGACAGAGAAGAGGCATACGTCTCTGCGTGAGAGCGCTGTCAGAAGTAGAATTACTGAGAGCACCCCTGAGGAGAAGGACTAGAGATGCTGGTTGATGAGAAATTCAACATGAGACAGCAGAGTGCACTAGCAGCGCAAAAGTCCAACCGTATTCTGGGCTGCATCAAGAGGTGTGGCCAGCCGAGAAAGGAAGGTGATTATCCCCTCAGCTCTGCCCTCATGAGGCTCCATCTGGAGTACCACATCCAGGCCTGGACCCCCAGCACAAAAAAGACACAGAGCTCCTGGAGCAGGTCCAGAGGAGGCCAGTAAGATGGTCAGAGGGCTGGAGTACCCTTCCTACAAAGAAAGACTGAGGGAGCTGGGCTAGTTCAGCCTGAAGAAGAAAAGGCTCCTGGAAGACCTCACTGCAGCCTTTAAAGACTCAAAAGGAGTTTATAATCAGGAAGGAGACTGACTTTTTACGTAGTCTGATAGTGATAGGACAAGGGTGAATGGTGTTAAACTACAAGTGAGCGTTGAGGCCCTGGCACAGGCTGCCCAGAGAAGCTGCGGATGCTCCATCCCTGGGGGTGTCAAGGTCAGGTTGGATGGGGCCCTGGGCAGCCTGATCTGGTGAGTGGCAGCCCTGCCCACGGCAGTGGGTTTGAACTAGTTGGACTTTAAGGTCCCCTTCAGCACAAGCCATTCTATGATTCTATGATATCTAGAGCACCAGCATCACTTCCAGGGAATTCATCCTTTCTTAAAGAAAACCTGCCCCTGTGAACTCAAAACCTTGGTTTAGTTCAAAACATTGAGATAAGGAAATATTTTCATGCATATAATTTTCAAAAGTACAGAAGCCAACCTTTTTCCCTCCTTCCTCTCCTCTCTGAGGCACACTCTCACATCTCCTTTTTAATGTCTTTATTGATGACCTGGATGAGGGGAATGAATGAACCCTCAGTAAGTTTGACTCCAAGCTGGGAGGAGATGTTGATCTGACTCGGGGTAGGAAGGCCCTACAGAGGGATCTGGACAGGCTGAATTGCTGGACTGAGGCCAGTGGGATGAAGTTCAACAAGACCAAGTGCCGGGTCCTGCACTTTGGCCACAACAACCCCAGGCAAAGCTACAGGCATGGGGCAGAGTAGGTGGAAGACTGTGCGGAAGAAATAGACCTGAGGGTGTTGGTCAGCACTCAGCTAAACATCAGCCAGCAGTGTGCCCAGGTGGCCAAGTAGGCCAATGGCATCCTGGCTTGTATCAGAAATAGTGCTTCCAGCAAGAGCAGAGAGGTGATCATCCCCCTGTACTCAGCACTGGTGGGGCTGCCCCTCGAGTACGGTGTTCAGTTTTGGGCCTCTCAATAGAAAGTCATCAAGGCCCTGGAACATGTCCAGAGAAGCTGGTGAGGGGTCTGGAACACAACTCCTGTGGAGCGTGTCTGAGGGAGCTGGCATTGTTCAGTCTGGAGAAGAGGAGGCTCAGGGGAGACCTTATCACTCTCTATAACTACCTGAGGGGAGGTTTTAGCAAGGTGGGGGTTGGCCTCTTCTCCCAGGTAACTAGCAATAGATGAGAGGGAATGGCCTTGAGTTGCACCAGGGGAGATTCTGTTTGGATATTAGGAAAAATTTCTTCTCAGAAAGAGTGGTCAGGTGCTGGTATGTGCTGCCCAGGGAGGTCACTGAGCCATCGTCCATGGAGGTGTTCAAGAAATGTTTAGATGTTGTACTAAGGGACATGGTTTATTGGGGAAGCATTGGTAGTAGGTCGACAATTGGGCTGTATGATCTTGGAGGTCTTTTCCAAATTTGGTTATTCTAAGATTCTGCGATCTTGTCTAGCACTCATTGTCTCCCACAGTGCTTATCCAGCAGGAGAGAAAATCCATCTCCTGTGTTTCAAGAGGCCTTCTGCAAGCTTCAGGACACATGACCCCTGGCTGCTCACCTGGAGCCATAGGGAAGCCAAGTCTACACACAGCTCCAGTAGGTTCTTACCGAGCCGTCATGAATGGGCTGGCAGCTAGGACAGGTGTGCACTGAAAAAGCCAGGTACCTTGTAAGATGATGCTCTGCTCTCCTGTTCCAGCATAAACAGCACCAAAGTATTGCCAGATTTTACATATACTTATCTATTTAAGTGTGTGTGTATGTATATGTATATACCTACACATATATGAGCACCCAGTTGTATATATATGTATAAAACAACATATTTTTCACTGCCCTCACATTCAGAAGCAAGATGTTGTTTTGGATAAAATTTAAATAAAATAGCAGCTTGAGTCAGATACATTTGGCAGAAAGAGGAGCAATTGAACATAAACACAATGGAAAATATTGGGCAGGACTCTTAATAGGAGGTGCCACCAGTTCCGCCCAGAGCCATAGATTACTCATCTCAGCCCCTGAATCTCACAGGAATTCCACAGGGCCTGGTGGCATGATGACTGGTGGGGATAGGACAGGCAGGAGTCCTGCTGGGTGCAGGCTGGGCCAGTGTGGTTGGTGGCTTTGGGTGTGATAGCTGAGCACTCCTGTTCAAGTAATGCCCAGCTGCATCTTCCTGCATCTCACAGCCAGAAACATTACCAGCCTGCAGCGGTGCTGGGCAGCACTGCCTTTCCTCAGCTGAAGCCATTCCCAAACATTTATTTGATCACAAACTTGTTTCTGAGAGCTGCTGAGTTCTCAGAGGCTCCAGCCCATGTGAGCGACTCAGAGACACGTTTCTTTTCAGTGTTGTACACCAGGGCTGGTGTATCTTCTGCTGCACCACAGTTGCTTGTGCTGCCACATCCTGCGGCTTGAGTGTTTTCAACGTCCCTGAGAACCCATGAGGTACGTGCAGTTCTCGGATATGTATCGGTAAACCCAGTAGGTTTTCACAGTTTTAAGGAAGCTCGCCTGGTAGCCAGAAGCCACCACTTTTGTGGCCTACAAGAGAGAACAGGCAAATGGGCCATGGGCAGCCCAACTCTGAGGACCATCAGGTGCTCAGGACAGAGTGCCCAAACCTCTCTGGTAGCCTCCGTGGGGCTTTGCCCTCCAGAAGAGGATGGGAATGTTGTTGTACGGCTACTGTGGTGAGTTACGTTTGGGTGCCAAGGAGCAAGCTGTACAACTGAGCATCTCAGAAGGAGGAAAACCCTCTTAACCGAGAGCAGCCCCCACCATCATCCAGCTCTCAGCAGGTGCAAGGGGAGGTGTGGATCAGCCTGGTCCCGCATCCCACTTATCCTCTACCTCTCTAATCTTTCTGGAAGGATATCTGTGACATCCTGCTGGAGTGCTCTTATGAACAAACTACAGTCCAGGCAGCCAAGAGAGCTGGAGGGGTGAAACTCATCCACAGGAGTGTCTCAGACCTGAATCCTATCACTACGGGCAGCACATAGTAAGTCCCAGCCACATGGCATAGCAAATTCAGCTGTGTGCTTAGGCATAGTTAACAAAAGGTAGCAGAGATTTCACCTGTGAGGAGATTGCACTGGAAGTACCTGGAAGACTTTTTCTAGGTACTTTCAAAATCATACCAGGGAACAAGGGTGACAGGAATAATTTTCCTTCTATTTTTGCTTGTGTAGACTACATGTATTACACAGTTGCTACTCTACCTCATTGGATTAGACCTACCGAAACATCTGGATATTAATTTCCTACAGTCCGATGCATATGCAAACAAGAAAGATCTTGACTCCTAAAATCCCCTGAGCTCTGGCTTTAGCTTTGGACATTCTCACTGCAAAATCATTCCATTTGCTTCAGCCTCATTTGTTTGAAAATATTAAAAGTAAAGGTTCAGAAGGGAAAAAAAAATATATGTGGATACACTCAGCCAGTTGTGTAGTTCTCCCACACAGGCACACACATACCTCAGAGGTAATCAGTTGCAACACTGTAGGGTGAAATCCAGTCCTGGATTATTTGAATGCTACACGTAGTAGCCAGCGGTGATTAAATTGGCCAGTGCTCTTAAAAATCCAGCTGCGGATTCTTGACGTTGAGCATCTGCATTAGTGAAGACCAGAGGCTGTCTACTCAGTGTGCAAAGCAATACCCTTTGTAATTCCTTCTAAATTTATTGTCTTTTGGGGGTCAGGGGGGAAGAACTGATTAATTCTGTCTGTGCCCTTCAGAATCTGGAATATCTCACTCAAATGCTTTTTAACTCTGCTCCTTGCTCTGCTAGAGAAAGCCTTCTCTGGCTATCATTCTTACAATTTCTCATCCTACAGGACACTTCTAAGAAGACCAGTTCTTTCTCCTTAGTAGATCTCACTGCACCTTGAAACTGGGATTAATCAAGCTGGCTTCTAGGCTTTATTACCCCTCAAACTGAGGATGAGAGTCTCACACATGGGCTGTTTTGAGAAGTGCACAAATGAGAAGTGCTGCAGGCATGGTAAACGTTCAGGAAGCACAGAGGTAAACGTTCAGGCAGGTCATAACCCTTCGCCTCCCTCCAAGCAGTGCTGCCATAGGAGCACCACCATCACAGAGAAACCACTTGCAGGTATCAATGCCATTGCACATCCCAGGGGACATTAAAATGTCCAAGATATTTCTGCGCTGCAGTGAGATGCTTCACTCAGTGCTGTGTAAGGTAGCTATTGAGACCAAGTGGATGCACAAAACTATGGACTCACTGCTGACAGCGGGTTATTAGGGTGCAAGCATTAAGCTGGCTGCCCTGGGACTGCTGGCCAAGTCTATGTGGTGGCACTTTTTGGTTGGAGAAGTTGTAGTAAGTGCAAAGATATGGGATGTGGGTGAAGAAGTTAGTAGCATAACTAGATACTCAAGGCTCCCAAGTACCGTGGGCTCATTTGTACTGTGCAAATGTGGCTTTGCTACTCCTGACTCTCTATGCTGATTAGGAGATACTTAACCCACTGCATATTTTGCAGTTGTAGATGTGTTGTAAATCTTGTCCTGTGCTTCTTCCTCAGCTACTAGCAAAATAAGTCCCACATATCTCATGTAAGCAAGTTGTTTTCTGTGCGCTTTGGAACAGCTAATGTCAGCAGCGGGGCAATTTCAGAGTGTCTGGATACTAGCTGCCACAGTCTCAAATCATGCAGGGCCCCTTTTGCCAGTGTACTCCAGGCTGCCGAATCCAAGCCATCTGGGATAGGGTGAGTAGGTATCTACCTAAGCATGCATCAAAGCAAATGGGAAATAGGTTGTGAATGCTCCAGTTCTTATACTGAAGGAAATCCACATGGCACATTGATTACTTACCTCTGGAAGTCCTAGGGCTCTCATGTTGGAAATGAGGTTGGACAATGTGCCCCAACAGTCATGTATGGCAGAGGTGAGTACAGAATTAGAGAGCCAGGTCCCTGTCTCACTGTCCCACTGGCAGGCCAGTAGGCCATATTGACACTGTAATTATACATTCCACTTTTGCCTTTGGGGCATTTTACTAGAGCAAGATAATTAAGCTCTCCTTCTGGATATCCTCTTTTAATGAAATGGTGCACGTAACACAGCTTGGTATTTATTAATGATAATGAGTTTTTAAAACAATTTGAGGCAGCAGCTCACCTCTCACTTGTGTGGTTGCAGTGCATGTCCAGCATCATTCCCAATTTAATGATGCCATGCGTCTCGGGTCTGTCTCCTTTAGAAGGCAGTCTGCAACATAATATACAGCAGCCTCCATTTGCAGTCAGGTCATTCTGAATGAAAAGCAGGTCCAGGCTTGAGCTAACACAAGCAGATGCTGCCTTCCCCCTCTGTTTGAGGTGCTGATGGCGGTTTATTAATTTTTAGCACAAGGTCACAAGTTTACTTGCCCGCTGAATCTGAGTTAGTGACCTCGTATCTTACAGGCAAGCAAACACAAGCCTTCAATATCTGACACACTCGATGTTTCTTTACAAGGAAAAGTGAAAATGTAAACCTCAAATTTACAAGAGCCAGCTAAGGTTACACATTAATACCTTGGCTGCTGGAGCAGAGATGGTCTGATTAGGGAAATGTAGCTTTCTGTCCCAAGGAGACCATGGCAGCCAAAGTCACACTGGTGACTGCTGGCTGCAGCAAAGGGCTGCAACGCACTATGTAGGAACCCTGGAGCAAAATGAATTATCTCACTGGGCATTTTTTTTTTAATTCTGGTTCCCAGTGAAAACACTCTTGAAATGATGTTGGTGCTTGAAATACCATAGAATCGTAGAATTATTTGTGTTGGAAGGGACCTTAAAGTCCAACTAGTTCAAACCCACTGCCGTGGGCAGGGCTGCCACCCACCAGATCAGGCTGCCCAGGGCCCCATCCAACCTGACCTTGACACCCCCAGGGATGGAGCATCCGCAGCTTCTCTGGGCAGCCTGTGCCAGGGCCTCAACGCTCACTTGTAGTTTAACACCATTCACCCTTGTCCTATCACTATCAGACTACGTAAAAAGTCAGTCTCCTTCCTGATTATAAACTCCTTTTGAGTCTTTAAAGGCTGCAGTGAGGTCTTCCAGGAGCCTTTTCTTCTTCAGGCTGAACTAGCCCAGCTCCCTCAGTCTTTCTTTGTAGGAAGGGTACTCCAGCCCTCTGACCATCTTACTGGCCTCCTCTGGACCTGCTCCAGGAGCTCTGTGTCTTTTTTGTGCTGGGGGTCCCAGGCCTGGATGTGGTACTCCAGATGGAGCCTCATGAGGGCAGAGCTGAGGGGGTAACCACCTCCCTTTCTCTGCTGGCCACCCCTGCTGGAAACCTGGATGACTGGAGAGTTTTCAATATGGTTTTCCTTCTCCAAGAGACCAAGCTGGAACCTCTGGAAGGTGTCTGGTTCCACACATGGCCCAGACCAGGTCTGACTCTGGAGGACTGGAAGCGTGCCTTTGGTGAGATGCAGGCAGAGCCACACTCAAGGGGTGCGTGTTGCCACATTATGGCAATATGGTGATGCTGTCATGCAAGCAGTTGAAGATGCATACTCCCAAATGGAGTATGAAGGGTGCAGGGTGCAGCACTGTGCCTGGGAATCACCACCATCTCCTTGCTGCAAACCATTCAAGGAGACAGAAAGATCCTCCAGGACACCCCACCACTTCAACAGATGCCGGTGTCAGGGCAGCAGTTCAGGGCAAGAGGTTGGCTGCCCAGCAGGACTGGGAGCTGTCCAGGAGCCAAAACCTGATGGCAGTTGCAGGGATACAAGGGACTCACTCAGAGATTCCCTGCTTGGAAATAAACCTCACAGCATTTCTCCTAATGCTGGTCCTGCATGCACATGCACCACAGGAGCACTGAGCAGCAGGTGCATCTAGCTGCTCTGGCTGCATGTGTATTAATACAAGACAGCAAAACTTGATGGGATGGCTTACAAGCTGCACAGGCCCAAATCTGGCTCACCTTCCCCAGGGAATCAGCTCCACCAAGGACTGAGGAGTTGCGCTGGCTGATGCCCAAGCTGAGCTTAGCACAAATACTGCTTAACTTTTCCATGAGACATTAGTGATTCTAATAAATCCCCGCATAACACCTTCATTAAGCGGGATTTACTGTAATATGCGATATATGCTTTATGCCTCACCTGCATAAACAGCCATGTTAACACTATAAATTACAGCATTCCTGTTAATGGATTGCAGGCACCTCAACCAAGGTGAAATGCTTAATGGTTTTCAGCATGCACCCAAATTGCAAGAAGCATGGAGTAGAGTGGTTACAGAGTGCACGAGCGCTGTAAGCCTTGTAAAAATCATTCTTCTAAAAAAATATAAAGAAGAAAAGATCTAACCTCCCAAAGTTTTGCATAGTGCAGCATTAGCACTAGACTTCAAGGCTTGGTAACGGAAATTGGCTCTGATTTTTTTGAGATATGCATTACATCATATTCTTCTTTTAGGACATTATGTCATTCCTGCTGAGACGCATTATCTCGGCTTGGCCCAGCATTAGCAATTTTTGCGGGCCTACTGCAGTGTTCCCAAAGCACTGCTGGGAACCACAGATTGAAATCTGAAACGTTTATCTTTTACAAAGCTGAAAAGAGGGAAAGATGTTAACATCAGGCATCACTGCCTTCTTTAACCCTCTCCTGACTCTGCTTCCTTCTGGATCTTGGGTTTGATGTCTTTGAACATGCTGTACAGAGGAGGTAGCCTTTAAAATCTCATGTTAGAGGGGGCATAATACAATGTTTCTTCCCACTCTCTGAGCAGTGCCTTTGCAGCTTCCTGAATAACACCTCCCCAGTCTTTGCAAGATGTCAACATGAATCAGATTGCACCTATATGCATTGACAAGCTGTATTCCACAGACATAGTTAGAGCATACATTGATAATAAAAGGGGAATGCAATGGAAAGCTTTCTGTGACTCAATTCTTATTAAAATTTTTATTTAGTATCAAGCAATCCTGATATTCTATTTTTCAGCGCATGTAGAAATCAGGCCCACCTGGCTGGATCCTTGCATCCTGATCTGTTTGAGGACACAAAAGCTGAATTCCAGGAGGCTGATGCTGGAGAGCAGTTTCTGTGCAGGGAACTGTGCAGATATTATCTCTTTTGACTTCAACCATGAAATTAGCAGCCCATTTTGTCTCACTGCATCCAGAGCAGGGTTACAGGCTGTGCCATAGAGAGCACAGACAGGTGCTTTCAGGGTAAACCAAGGATGTTCCCCAAACCCACATGAATCCCAACACCTCCTTCACCACAAAAGCACAATTAGAAATGGTGGCTGTGAAAGCTAAGTGGAAATGGGAAACATTCAACCATGACTAAATTACAATTCCCCTTCTTATTATAAACTGACTAATGCTATTCATCGGAGGGCTTTATTTTTCTGCTCCATTTTTTCTTAAATTATTTGTTTCAGTGAGTTGTCACATTTTTGGTGCTTTAAGGCTCTCTGCTACAGCTGGTTTTCTGGAAAGATTGTAACAGGAACTGTTTCATCATAAACTAATGATTAGTGGCACAAACAGAATTCGGTAGACAGGCATCACTTAATCCTGCCAGAAACTGCTTTCCCGCTTGGACTGAAAGCATTTCCCTTTCTTCATTTCCTTTCAGATTGCAGTGCCTGAATAACACACCATTAGAGAGGAGAACAAGTCCTTATTTTTATATAACACCTGCCTTCCTCATCCCAAACCCCATGTGCGTGAAGAGGACTCTCTAGCCCCAGCAGCCACCCTCCACAGACAGAAGTGGTATGTTTGGGGAGCCAAGTGCTGTTAGTGCTTGACATTTCCAAGGGATGCATGTGGCAAGCCCCCCTCCTACTGCTCTTCCTGGTTGTGACAAGGTAACTCAACCTTAGATGTAAAGCTGTTACCTAGAGGCAGGAAAATCCAGTCTGTTTTGTTAAAAAGCCAGCCATGAGAGGTGGAAAAATGGAGTTTCCAGATATTTTCACCAAAAATGCACTCATGGAGTTTTTGACATTGATTCATTTCAACAAGAAAAGGCGATGATGTGCTATAATAACTCACCCAAGGGAAGACAGCTACCCACCAACCGAAGCAACAACAAAGCAGCCCACAGACAGGTGGGATTACTGGCAGCTGAGTGCTCCAAAAGGTCAGGGTCTGATGTCATATATTACACAAGGGAAGACGCTAGGTTTGCCAAGGTGAAAAGCTATTACAGACTGGTGCTTTATGGGTCCTGCATGGCTCAGGATGTTCAGCCACAACTCATCAGCAGAGGAGAATATATTGATCTGAAAGATCCACGCTTCCGAAAGCTGCTTTAGTTAAGGCACCACAGCAAAGTGCACTTAAAATTCAAAGCAAGTAAATACAAATACTTTTGCTCCACACCCCGAGGACTAGTAAAACTGCAGTTGTGTCACTATAAAATCACAGGACCAAACTCTGCTCCTAAACAGCACGGCATAAATCTGGATTATCTTCTTGGACTCTAGCAAAGCTACTTCACCTTAATGCAGGTTTAAACAAAAGCAGAATTTGGCCCATGGTGCCAAGCAATGGACTCATACCTGACCGAGCTCATTTTGTGGAGACTCCTGCAGGTTTTGTGCTGGAGACAGCAACCTCCAGGTCATACAAGAAAGCCCACTGCTAGCAAGAGGTGCTGGAGCTGGACTTGATGATCCTTATGGGTCCCTTCCAACTTGGCATCTCCTATGATTCTATGATTGCCAGTGCCAAGTGACATTGCCTCAGCAGGAAAACAGTTCTTGTCATCCAGGGAGATTCAGGTAGGGGAGCTCTAACTCACAGCTTCCCAACAGACAGTAGGTCCCTCCAAGACCTGGTGTGTCCTTGCAGCAGCAAGGTACTTCCTTGCAGTGGGGTGCATGTCCTCTGACTTCTTGCTGTCAGAAGGCAGTGGGCTCCACATTCCTCATGCATTTGGGGAGCAGAACCTGCATAAGCAGCCCCACCCAGCTGCAACAAAGATGGTGAGGCCAAAGCTTCTATCAGAATTAAATTCACTAGCTTAAATATTCATTTGCCTTCTGTCCTTTTCCTTCCAACATCCTCAGACATAATTTACAAAGGGATTCTTTTGATTTTAATTAACTTTAAATTCCTTTTTCTTTTCACCAGTGGGGTGAAATTAGAAGCCTGATTCCCTACTGCACAGCTCTGGTTTTACAACTGAGTACCTCAACTCATTTTACTCTTCCCTGAGCTGTGAATCTCACAGGTGCATTTATGCCTGCAGAAGACATCAGCCTGCTACAGTCCCAGTGGGAATGCCTTAAAGCACGGGACTGCAGCTCGCAGCTTTAACTCTGGATTAGAAAGAGTTTTTATTAGCAAGTAGATCTGTTAAATAGCAAATTTTAAAGAATTTGATAGAAGAACTTAAAGAACTTGATAAGTTTCCAAGGAAAAAAATGGCAAAAGTATATAAAAGCTCATATTTAATTTTTGTGCTTTTGACATGTAGAGATTTGTTTTAGAATGCTGCACCAATTTCCATTTGATGTTGAAAACAAAACTTTTCTACTCATTACTTTGAAACACCGTTCACTTTAAAGCTGATACAAGTGCCCCCCTAAAAAGGTAAAAATGTTTTGGAGAACATTAAGCAGTGCCAAAATGAAACCGAAAAAGCTTTAAAAGGTCAGCTAGCATTTTGGCATTAGTTCAATAGCATTTTTCAAGCTTTCTTGTTGCTTATTTGGTGGTTTTCTCAACATTTTTGTTTTGATTGTCCACAGAAACACAAAGCTTGTTTTTCTTCCGTAAAACCAGGCTAACAGTGGTGGGACAGGATGGAAGTCCAAGGCCTTACTGTGTACACACGAATTTGCCATTCACTCCAGATCATCATTCATTATCAGACCATGGGCACAAAAATCTGATTTTGGAGTGTCCAAAGCCTTTGCTTTTGCCCACAGCCATCCAGCCACGTCCTCTATCCTGAGGAACCAGTATGTTTGTTCACTCTCTGTCACTGGTGATCACTTACAGACAACAAATACCTTGTGATCTGTTTGCACAAGAACATATGAGAGTAGGGTGAAAGCCCACCACAGCCTTTCTACTGGTCTTAGCCAGATTTTCATGAGATCAGCCTTGAACAGCAAGCTCTTGTCCGCTCTGTAGTAGTGTTACAGGAGATGGGAGTTTGGGGAGAGGACTCGTTTTTGATGAGGTTTCTTGACTCTCAGAGAGAGTGTATGTGAGCAAAATAGATATTTTTTTTTTAGGAGTATCAATAATGGACTACATCTGTCACTCATTTTACAGCCTTGTAGCTTAAAGACTTTTAACTTTCAGACTACTGAGAAAAATTCACTCTGGCTGAACACTAACACAGTCTAGCATCCGGAATCAGCTTTCATACTCTGGTACATGGCTCAGCTCTCTGCCCAGTGCAACTTGAGCATCTGGACAAGGATGTGCTGGTATTTATGGAGGCAAAAATTGCTGCAATATTACATTTCACTGTAAAAGTAACCCTCCACTAGACATGTGCTCCATGTTGCATCAGCATGCCACACTTGTGGACTGGGGAGCCAAGGCTGCAGGAGAAGGTGAGTTTACATGACACGTGTAGGTACAGCACATGGGAACTAGTGCTGCAAGGGCCCCACAGCAGGAGTTTTGCTTTTCATCACAAAGTCACCATCACCAAAACACAATTAAAAGTACCCATTTATGCTCAGTGGCAAAATGCTGTATACACTGTTCACTCTTCCATAACTGGACAAAAAGGAATTGCAAGAAGATGCTGAGTAGTACTGCAAACAGCTGCCAATAGGGATGGGCTCACACGTGAGAGACAGGATTGTTGAGGGCATCCTTATGATGTGTGAAAATAGCTATCAAAGCACAGTGAAAGTTAGATTCTGCTTCTGCCAGTAAAGCTGCAACAGCAGTGGGCAGCCTGTGTTTTGTATTCAGAGTCCCCTTGGGGCTGCAGCAAAGAGGGAGGAGTATGTCACATCCCAGCCAAAAAAAGATCCAGATCTGAAGCAGACATTGGAGCTGTGGGGTGATACATCAGCTTTGGAAGCGCTACCTTTCCCTGGTGCCCAGGGTTCATGCTGCTGCCCCAGAGGCTGATGAAATGCCAGGAGGTCAGGCCCTCATTGCCTTGCTGCAAGGCCCAGGGAGCTAGAGAGGTCTCCCTTGTCCTGACCAGGGTCCATGGGAAAGGACAGCCATTTTCTGCTCTGCACTATACATGGAGAAATTAATTTCAAAATTTGTGGAGAGGCCAAAATACCATGCAGTGACCCTTGTCCTAGTGTACTGGCTGGATTGTCATCACCTTCCAAGCCATCTTGCAAAGTCTGAGAGGGGTTTCTCTGTTTTCTCCTCCTCATTAAAACTGACAACCTGCCCATTCTTCCTTTAGCACCAGGAGTGTAACGCCAAGAGCTGCAGGAAAGTCATCTGGGTGCAGTGGCACAGAGATGTGACTCTTCGGAAGGAACAACTTCTTTCAGCCGCAAAGCACATGAGAGTCAAGACTCAGTCATAAAAGTCAGTGCATATCATGCAAACTGCTGTCCTTTTCTTCAAGTTAAGGCAATAAGTGCCAAAGAAGGGGAAGAATGAGGTGTTTTCCCCAGTTTCCCTGCATTTCCACACTCAGTGGCTGTAGTGCAGCACCCATGTAGAGCTGCAGTCAAGCTACATAGGATCATAGTGAACTCAGCTGACACAATTTTAGAAATGAACTCAGTGAGGTGAAAAGATCATTTTTCTCTCCTGACATTTTCAGCTACTTAGTTGCTTAATTATCTGTTTCCAGAATGTCTCCCTATAAGCACCAGCAATTTTGCCCATTAGCAATTAGTGAAAACAGTTATTCTATTGAACTTCGTTGCAGTTGAATAAATAGATTAATGCTGAACCTTGTGAATGTGTCTACATTGGGCAGATTCTCAGCTGGAGCAAGTTGACTTAGCATTACTCAAAATAACATTTTACTTTTGTACTTTAAGAGCAACTTGAAAATGACAAATCTTTTTTTAAGAATGACTGTATTTCCTATATTTAAGTATTCTAGCAACAATATATTCTTTTGTCATGCAAATAATTTCAGCAGTGATCCAGTGAACAGATAAACTTCTGCCTTGCACATATTCTAGCTGTTGACATACAGTTTTATAAACAGTGTATGTTTTTTTATAACCAGCAAAAATCTTCCAAAAAACAACAGGTTGGAGTAAGCTTTAATGAAATCACCTTCACATTACATCTTCCTGCTCCAAATTATCATAACAATTTCATTTAATGAAGTTAGGCCACAAGCGATAATTACACTGGACCATTAAAACTTGCTAATGGAGGATTCACATCACAAATGTAATAGTGTAATTGGATACATTTTTATCATCTGTAAAAAGATACCCAGAGAGTCACTCCAGAAAGCAAACAATCCGGCTCTGTCTATCAAAGACTTTGCAATACATCAAATTCAGCACTTATGAGTTATCTGTTCCTGCATAAAAATAAAGAGCAGTAAAAGAGGAGATATTATATAGTTTAAAAGAAAAGGATTTTTCAGGAACATCTGCAGAAAAAAAAAAATCTGAGAAAAGTCCCTTTCCCTTTTCTCTGAGTTTTCCCTTGCAGTTTTTAGAAGCCATTTATAATCATGTCTCCGAGAACTTAACCTTGCTATTTTAAAACTGCTTCAACTTCATGCAGATGTGCATGGCTTCTTTTCCTGAGGACTACTCATTTGTTACAAGAATAGTGCCTTTTTTTTACTGTATTAAAAAAAAAAAAAAAAAAAGCCTTAGAGAGCTCTGCATGGCTTGATCAGAGCAAGGACCTTGAGAGACCATCTGTGTCTGTGCTCTTGTCCGGGCCTATAGTGCAGCACTCCTCTGCTATCACCTGTCAGCCAGCTCGGAGGAGACTGGAAATCACAAGGGCACGTGGCTCCAGCAGCAAAACATGAGATAGCTGATTTGGTATCTCGCAGTCTGAATTGCAGGTCAGCCTAACCAAACTGAGAGCCCCCAGAGTGCCCAAATGCAAGGGCAAGGCTGGGACCAGACCAAGGCACACATGGAGAACGCGTGGGCCCAGCACTGACCTCCATCACACATCCATACCTGAGCCATATCACCTCCACAGCCAGGGACACTTACAGTAAATGGAGATTTCATGGCTAAATTTAGGAGGCTACAGAAGCCGACCTGATATTCTCCATCACCCACTCCCTGTGGGTGCAAGCCACATGCACACCCACCCTGCTCACTGCTTCAGTTGGTGCAGAATGCCAGCCTCCACTGAGGGGCAGATTTTTCCCCAGGTGTGGAGGGAACATAGACAGGGAAGGCTGTCAGCATGCAGAGGGAGACATTCAAAGTATGATGAGGGAAGTGGTAACCCCACCAGGAGCAAGCTGCCACAGCAGACCACTAGAGAAAACCTCGGTACAAGTGTCTTGGCTCAGTCCTGGCCCAGCAGCTCCTGGTACATCCCAAAGGGCCCACTTGGGCTGGGGCCTCCTCTCAGCACATGGTTCAGCCACCTCCAAGCAGGACACAGGCATGGTTCACAGCTATGCACTGGATCACAAAGATATTTGTTCACCAGCAGCCCATACAATTTTAACCGTTAGCTCTGGGAGTTGTTCCCTGTGTGCCATGCCTCTTCATGGCATCAGCATCAAAGCAGATGTCACACAGGTATTGCACTTCCATGAATAAATACTTTTAACAGGAAGCCTCAGTCTCTTCACTTGGTGGTAAAGAACAGTGCATGGGCACAGGAGGCTTATTTATTTCTGAGGGAAGTCACCTTTTCCAGAGGGAACTGTAAGGTTATTCACAGAAACAGCAGCTTGGGATGAAGGGATGGAAGGAGACCACCCATCCTACTTGAGAAGTGCAAAAGGGCAGGACATGATTATTCAGGATTTTGGCCTTCTCAGGAGCAGGGACTTGTAAACCACTTGTTCTGAATACAGGCTCCTTTTTCATCCCAGAAAAGTCAGTAGGACAGGCTCATAAAAGTAACAGTGACCCTCACCTTCAACTCACAGGTAGGTACATATCACAGCTGAGAAGAAAATATTGCCCTCACACAAGCAGCATCTTACAGAAAACGTAACTGCCTGAAGGCACCCTGTGATGGCAAAACGAGGAGATGCTTTCATGGCTCCTGGGGTCTCTTCACAGCTTGTTTTTAGCAAGCCCCCTCATTTTGCTCATCAGGACAAAAGCAAGCAGCTTTCTGTGCAGATTGGCATCTTCACAGGCAAAGAGCTGATGTTTAAGGGAAACCCTACTGCCTTGTGTGGACCGCAGAGACCAGGAATGCACCCAGGAACTTGCAGTGCCCCAGGAGACACAAGTGCACACCCTAAAACAGTGAATTTTACATTTTCAACTCCCTGATTCACAGGATTAGTCATAACTGATCACAGCCATACAGATATTCAAACAGCTGTTATTCTGTTCAAGCTATTTCTCTTTGTTGGCTTGTTCAAGACATACTAACAGACACCATTTTCCTGAGCTAGTTATTGAAATCACTTTTCACAGTAGTTTCTATTCTCTCTATTATCACTAATGTTTAGACTGTCTATAGACTGGGTGCTCTGTAAAGCAAGGACATAGCTGTGCTCTCTCAGCTGCAAGGTCTTTCTGAAGGCAACATTCTTCAGCCAGTCTGGGCTTTTCAACAGCACTTCAAGGGCCTCATCTACTGTCAGTGGATGGTGTTGCTCCTGCAGTTCAGGACATGCGAACCTTAGCAGCCAGTGCCAGCTAAAGGGAAAGGGAATAGCTGCCACGCTATGGCTTTCTTACAACTATTTCTGCAATGTGTCATTTAAGTTAAATGAACCCCTAGTTCTTTTCCCCATTCAATCTGAAATGCTTCCCACAGTGCTGATGAGATGACGTTTCTGGAAGCATCATGTTTCAGCAGCTCTGAACTTAAGAAATGAGTAAGGCATGAGCCATATGTTCAGAAGTTCTTTAGGAAAATTTTGGGAAAGCCTGTCCCTGTGAGAATGTCCCTTTCCTTATGTATCTGCTACTGCATGCCCCAAGCTGGTTAGAATTTCTCCAAGCTACAAAGCTGAGTGCGCCTTCCTGGCCACCAGCAAAGACCACCACAGCGTTCCCAGGCAGACAATGACTGTGTGTAGCACACAGCACAAGTTGTGCACAGCTCTTGTTCCCAGTGCTTCACTGGGCCACGTTGACTCCAGCCATAGCTCAGCCATTGGGCCCTGCAGCTTCTGCCCTATCAGGTTTGTAAAGACATGCTTATGCCTAGCCAGCATAGGTTCATGAAAGGCATGTCCTGCTTGACCAACCTGATCACCACCTACAACCAGGTGACCTGCCTGGTGGAGGAGGGAAAGGTTGTGGTGAAGTCTACCTAGACGTTAGCAAAGCCTTTGACTATGTCTCCCACAGCATTCTCCTGGAAAAGCTGGTAACCCATGGCTTGGACAGGTGTACTTTTCACAGGTAAAAAACTGGCTGGAGGCATAGGCCTTGAGAGTGGTGGTGAACAGAGATAAATCCAGCTGGTGACCAGTCTCTTGTGGTGTTCCTCAGGGGTCAGTGCTGGGGCCAGCCAGCAATATCTTCATTGCTGAACTGCATGAGGGGATGGAGAGCACCTTCAGAAGGTTTGCAGATGACATCAAGTTGGGAGAAAGAATTGATCTGCCTGGGAGTAAGAAAGAAGGTTCTACAGAGGGATCTGGACAGGCTGGATTGATGGGCTGAAGACAGTTGTATGAGGTTCAACAAGACCAAGTGACAGTCCATATACTTTGGTCACAACAATCCCAAGCAAGACTACAGGCTTGGGGCAGAGTGTCTAGAAAGGAAAATGATCTGGAGGTGTTAGCTGACAGCTGGCTGATCATGAGCAAGCAGTGTGCCCAGGTGGTCAAATAGGCCAACGGTATCCTGGCTTGTATCAGAAATAGTGTTGCCAGCCGGAGCAGGGAGGTGATCCTTCCTCTGTACTCAGCACTGGTGAGACTGCACCTCAAGTACTGTGTTGACTTTTGGGCCCCTCACTACAAGAAAGACATGGAGGCCCTGGAGTGTGTTCGGAGAAGGGCAATGGATCTGTGAAGAGTCTGGACCACAAGTCTTATAGGGAGCAGCTGAAGGAACTGGGATTGTTCAGTCTGGAGAAGAGGAGGCTCAGAGGAGACTTTTTGTTCTCTACAATGATCTGAAGGGAGGTTGTGGTGAGGTGTGGGTCAGTGTCTTATGCCAGGTAATAGCTACAGGACAAAAGGAAATGGCCCTAAGTTGCACCAGGTAAGGTTCAATTTGGATATTAGGAAAAATTTATTCTCAGAAAGAGTGGTGAGGCATTGGAACAGGTGGTAGAATCACCATCCCTGGAGGTCTTCAAGAAAAGGGTAGATGTCACACTGACAGACATGGTAGAGAGCAATCACAGACATGGGCTGATGGTTGGATTAGGTGATTTTAGTGGTCTTTCTAACCTTAATGATTCTATAATTCTATGACACCCATGCAGATGCAGAGCCACAGGGAGGATTTACAGGCCAACTAGCAGTGCTTTCCCACTACTAAGTACAAAGTAACAGCATCTGGCGTTGCTTAGACTGTGATGGCAAAGGCAAAGAAGTGTAAGTGAGAGCAGGGTCACCCACATCTTCTCAGACACTTCCCTGACAGCTGCTGAAATTCAGCCAAAAACCCTGCAGTGATGGTTTACACATGCCTGTCAGGAGCAACCTGCTGAGATTTTTAAAGGCTGAGTGGACATCCCTCTCCCTCCAGTTCAGTGTATGCCAGTGCCCACTTCTCACCTAAGACAGCTGCAGCTGAGTTTGGTATTTCCCAGCACAGTATGTGGCACTTATCTCTGACAGAGAAAGAAGACAAAATGGGGGAGTGCTATGAGCTGGAGCATACAGGCAGCAGTTTTCATGCTGTCCTCCTTTGCATGTTTATTCACCTAAGTTAAATGCTGTTAGTAATTGCCTAATAATCAGATATTCAGAAGATGATGACAATATGTAGCAAATGGTGGAACTGACATCAGTCTGATCTCCCAAACCTTTGCAATTCTAGTGGAAGTCCAGAGGAGTAAAATGAAATGGCAAACTGTTTAACCTGAAAAGCTCAGAGAGGTAAAGTGATGGTGGTAAAGTGAACACACACACATATACAAAATACATGTTACCAAGCATGTCTGGACTGTCTGTTCCACACAGAAGACTGCAGGCACCTGCAGGCATATCCATAGAATAGTCCTCAGAGTTGATGGACAATGTAATTAGACTTTCTTCTTGCAGATAAAAGGAGGAGATAACCCATAAAATATTTCAGTCTATTTGGTAGCAGCACTTTCAGTGTTCTCCACAATTTATGTGTAATAAGTGCTGTTTATGATTTATCATCACACCATATAAACACACACTGAATCTTAAAGGTACAAGCTCTTTTTGCTTCACTTGCATTACTTAGCTATTGGTTATACTAGGGACTGAATTTTCCCTAAAATCTGTCCCAAAATACTTTTTTTTTGTTGATTTTTTTCCCATGAATATAGAAGTCATTGCTCAAAGTGCAGTTCAGTGTACTTTCAGCATTCACATTTCTAAAAAGATGCTGATGATCTCAAGATATTGAAGATAAAGGCTGTATAAATGATTTCAGGGCTGAAAGAAGAGAGGTACAGGGAAGAACTTCAGGAGTCTTGTTTGCACACTTCAACAGAGTGACATTCCCTGTGGTTCTTCAGGAAGTGAAAACGTCGAGTCCTAGAGGCCCTCCTAAGTTCAAGTAGAAATACACTGGAAAAACTGGTGACTGGAAATCTAAGAAGGAAATTCAACTACAAGAAAGATCACCATTTTTAAGCAGAGTTCGTAGCAACAAACAAACAAGGAAAGCTAACGCTAATCAAGATTTATGGAAAGTTTTGTTTGTCTTGCAAAGTTAGAAGAACATGTGAACTGCAATCAGTGTCCTTCCGTGTAGAGAAATACAAGTCAGGAGGAAATATTTTTCTCTTGCCTTAGCCTTGGTGACTAGAAAACGTCTAATCTGCAGACATGAAAACAAATTCAGACTCACCACCTTCATGTTTTCTTATGCCCACTTAAAAGCCCTGGCAAAAATCACCCAATAACACCTCTGATACGCTGAAAAACATAATGTTTTGCATCAGAAATGAAAGCTGATAATTTTGTAAAGGTCAAATTCTCCTATCTGAATGCCACAGGCAGCCTCATCTGCTCATCTTACTTATTATAAGAAATTAATAAAACCATTACCTCACCAAGCCTACTCTGGACAGATGGTTATCTTGCTAAATAGATGGCTTAACATAGCAGATCAGTTTCATGCTGAGGCAGGAGTCCAGAATATTTTTGATCTGCTGTCTAGAATCTGCTGTGACCACTTTCCCTCCCTTCTAGGAACAGCAGGGTTTTTTTTCTTCAGACAGGTAATGATGGAAAAGGCTGTCCAACAGAAGCAGATACTTGGTTTATGAACAACACGTGCATTAGCCACTTCTGTTGCAAAAATTAAAAACTATCACTACAAAACTGTGATTTAGAACCACTAAAATGAGATGTTATTTGTTCATTTGTTTTTATAATACTTCAAAGATCACAAAATAATAAGTTGCAACTATTTTCTGAGGCTGCTCCTTGGAACTATTATTTTTAGTCTATGCACTTCTCCTCCAACTCTGAATTTTTGGCAACGCAAAGCAGCTGCAAGGCCAGGAGTTAATGATCATGAGATAAGCATTTATCTCACTTGGTGCCATGTCGGCTTGTTCTACTTTCAAATATTATTTGCTCTTATGCATGCCGTTCTTCTGCCAAAGCTGAAGACAAATTATTATTCTTTTTCCAAGAAAGAAAGCACTATAACTTGATTCCAATTAACAGTGTGGGTTTTAAGTACAATCTTTCTATTGCTTCTTTTTTTACTCTCATTTATCACTATTGCACACTTGTCATCTGTTATTCTATAGTCTTCCAACTCTTTTCCCATATCTGAAGATATGCTTGCGGTAGGGACATCTTGAGTACAAAATGAAATTTCAAGCTCTTGTCTGAAAGGACAAGGGTCCCAGAGGTTATATTGATTTTCTAGCATGCTCTTCAATGTTCCAGAATGGTCCCAATTACAAACATTTACTAAGTAGCTTTTCCCTGTGCTGTACCTTGCACTCCCTTTGAGTTTGTCCTTGCCTTTCATTTTCTGTTCTGCAGGATGGAGCCTCAGGTTACTGTCAGGCAGCCAGGACTGTTTACTGCTTCCTGAGTGTTGCTGTTCACTGTGCAGAGGAAGCTGGCATCTGTGAGAAGGACCAAAAAGAGAGCATCAACTTCAGTTCCCGTAATTCACCTAGGGATTGTTTCTTCACGTCTTTTGTTCTCACAGTTCTCTCAGTGTAAGTGGATTGATTCAAGGATGAAAATGGAAGGCATTTTTCTCTACAGAGCACATTTCAATTTAACTGAATTTTTCTCTCTATAGAAGTGGGCCACAGAGCTATCAGCCACTGTCATGCATAAGTAATCCCACCTGCGTTTTTTATTTGATATCTGATAACTGGGGTTTTGGTAAAACTCAAAAGCTGACGCTTTTGAATTATGATATCCTTTACTATACTGAATATGGAGTAAGAAATGCAGCACACAAGGATGTCCCTCTACCTCAATAAGATATGCATCTGTAAATCCATGTTACACTGGCCAGAGCACTCTCATGCTCTGGTTTTCCTGATCATTGCCTTCCACAAGTGCTGTTTGCCTCCATCCGGCTGCCTCTGGTCCATAGCTTGTATTTTTCTCTTTTTTTCATTGTTTACTGTTTCTGTAAGTTTAAATCTGAGTGCTGATCTACTTCTCATTTTGTATTACTTTTCCACTGACCCAATATTTTTTAAATTAAAAAATAAATTACTTTATAACTAAAGAGAGCCATTTCTTGATTCATACTTTTCTTTTTCAACGTATGTTACAGTTGTTAACAAATTAGTCTAACTGGTATTCCTGTGAGACAAACCTCATTTTTATTTTCCCTTGATATTTAGAATTTTCTGAAGACCAAACCGATCAATAATGTATTGTTCCAGGTTTTCAGTAGCTAAACTCCACCAACCCCAGAAAAATATTTTCTAAAATGTTTTTGTCATGTTTTTGCCTTTTTGGTCATGAGACGACAGAAAACAGAAGGAAAAATCTGTGAATGTCTCAATCCATTATGCATTTATCAAATTGAAGTACCTAAACCACACTAAAAATGGCAGGGTTAAATTAACTCTTGTGATACATAAAATACCATTCCTCAAAAAATTGACAGTTAGCTTCATATACGGAGCTATGAAACCATGAATCCATGTTTATGTCTGTTCAAAATTATACCATAAATTGGACGTGCTTTGAGTTTTGCAGCAAGAGGGATTCAGAATAAGAAATAAATTGTAACATTTCTAGCAATAAATTCTAGCAAACATTCAAAAAACGCAGCAGGTAAGAACATTTTAGCAAGAGAGGCTAGGCTGTCTGCTAAAATGAGAGGCCCTAAAAATAATTTTTTCCTTTTTAATTTTCTCTAAAGAAAACAGTAATAGGGCCAAGGAAATAATCTAAACTGATACATAAAATCTGCTTTAACCGATTTTCTGCCTTGAGGTATACAGTCAAGACTAAAAAGCACAACATAAAATCTCAGCAAGAATATCAGAAATAATCGCATCTCACTGCTTCTTCAGCCCCTCTTGCTCTTATTGGTGATGATGTCTAACATTAGAAAAATCAGTTGGATAGTGAGGTTACAGCTTATTCCTACTCTTTAGGAATAGATACAGCCTTCTGGGCAGATAGCATCCTGCCAGCTGCACCTGGAGCCATGCAAGTGTACACTGCCTTCCTTTTATTAAATACACTTTGGGATGAGGGAATGAGTCAGGATGTTAAAGGCTTCCTTAAATCCCTTAAATCCATGCAAAGGCATAGGCCTGAGAGCGGTGAAAGAAAATTGCCTGTAACAACACACATTTCACCCAAACCTGCAGTAGTGCCTTCAGCACTGCTTTTGTGTCTGTGCAGCAGGGCACACCCCACCTGGAGCAGCATATGAGCACACTGCAGACACATGCCTGCATCGGTATCTGTTATCAGCCTGCAAAAATCTGTTTGAACCAACAAAGCAGGATCCATACCACCCAACCTGCCAGCCCATCAGATTAAGGTGCCTAACACAGCAGTGTCTGAAAGTAAATACCCGGGCTTTACACAGCTCAGCATGGTTTTTTCAATCTCTCATGCTTGCAGAGCAGTACAACCTATTCACACAAGGGTATGTTGCTTTAAAGGCATCAGGGAGTCTGGGGTGGGGGGGTTCAGACCTGATCCAAGACTTCCTCCTGAGGTCTGAGAAGAACAGGTCACCTCCAGTATGTGAACTCCAGCCCCCTGAGCCTCACATGAACGTGTATTAGTGTAATAGTGACCTTATACCAAAGGTATGCACAGTGTCATGTTCTGATTCAAACCAACTCAAACATTTCTATGATATATATCCATGCTGAGTAGCTTTCTATATAGACATTCTTCCCATTCTCTTTTTTAAAAAGCTCCTTGTAATGTCATATGATTCTTGCAGCTACTTCAGGGGGCAAGTGACTGCTCCAAGAGGGAGGCTCGCTACGCCTGTCAGTGGTTCAAAAGCTGGCACAGACCCAGTGGACAGTGAGGTCACTCATTCAGTCATGATGCCAGCTCATTCAGTTCTGCACTTACTCCCCAAAAGCTCCTCTCCTTCTGCACTTCTACTTTGCAGTGGCAACAACCCAGGGTAGGAGAGGGTGATTGCAAAGATAGCACAGGAAACATGTATGGCCATCAGTGTTGCCTTTCCACCAACCCCAAATGAAGGTGGGATACAGCTCTGAGCAGAGCATCCATTCCTCATACTTGAATCTGCATGGGATGTGCAGAAGGACTCGGGAGTTTGGCCAATACTGTTAGCGTGACCATCTGTTAATAGACCTCCTTGCTTGAAATGTGCAGGAACCTCCCTCTTGACCGCTCTCAAAATTGATTTAAATTAAGTAGTTCAGAAGTCACCAAAGTGACAGATGAAGGCTGAGGCTGCATAAGCACGATCTCCCCAGGAAAGCAGAGAAACAACAGAGAAACGAGACGAGAGAAAGAGGATGGTCTTGCTAGGACACTGTAGTGACTATCCAGCTCAGCAGCACAGACGAACATTAGTCATCTGGCAGCAAATAGATTCTTATTTCTATGATTAAAAAAGAAGGTGCTTTAGAAATCCTGAAAATCCAAAATACACCCTGAAAAAAATCACATCTGACATCAACTCTGAGACAACAAAACAAAGAAAACAATACTGTAGTACAAGGAAAAAAAGAATGACAAACATATTTCAGCTTCTAAAATAAACCTGGGCTGTTTCTGAGGTCTTTTTCCATTTCCCAGACCCAGAAATGAACAGAAGTGAAAATATGCAAACTCTAAGGGAATATTTATTTTAAAAATTGTCTGGCTATTTGCTGGAACATCAGAGAACTGAATAGCTAAATACTTTGTGTCAACCAAAAAAGGAAATGACAAATGAACCAAAGATATTTTTGGTGCAACTACATATAAAAACAACAATAAAAAACAAAGACCTGCAATATCAAAAATTCAGTTTATTGTGTTTCACCTTCTGACCCCAACCATGAAAGCAGTTCTGTACTCTAACTGTTCAGTTAGACCTACATGCCACCTAAGTAGACAACAGATCTAGCTGAAACAATTATGCCATTGTCCAGGAAGGATTACTGCTGCTGCACTCTGCAGAAGAAAAAAAAAACAATGGTAAAAAACTGAAAAATGGTGAGGACGTTAAAAAAATAATTATCCAGTACACCCTGTCTCAGCAATCAGATATTTTCCTTGAAGCTGAACAGCTTCCCCAAGCACTGTGCAAACCAAACCCCCTAACCCCATTTGCCTGCTGGCTCCCCTCTGTTCTTCCTCTCTTCCAGTCTTTCCAGGATGTGGCTAAAGTTGCCAAAAATGTCTCAGAATGAAGAGAGAACATGATGAACTTGTTTTTCCCATGTACCATGGAGTGGAGTCTTGTTTCCATTTGGCCAGCTCATGGCTTCATTCTGCAAACAATTTTAGGTTTGAAACTATCATTGACTGACACAGGAGAAATGTTTTGGTCTTGTCCTGCTCCAGCATCAGGTCTCAGCCTGCTCCCTCTCATGCCAATGGCCTCTACCTGTCACATCCTCCCACCTTCTTCTCTTTCTCTTCCAGGCAATATGAAAATCTGCAAGAAAAACATCATCAAGTCCCAAGAGTGCAGTGATTCACCTTGGTACACATATCCTATTCTGCGTACAAGTAATACACTGTACAAAGTGTTTCGATTTGTTCTTCAGGAAAATGTTTCATCATCATTTTTTATTTTCTTTCTTCAAAAAATAAAATCATCTGCTTTAAGGATATCACCACCTGAGGTTTTCTCCAGCTTTCTCCTTTTTATGACTGGTGTGGATCATTACTCAAGGTAATGAGGTTAAAAACTCTTCAGTTTCTGAGCCTTCAGTCTGAAAGTAGTGCTTTTTCTAAGTGGCTGAAGCTCATGCAAGTCAGAGCCCTAAGCAGCCATAAAGCCCAAACAGAACAGCTTCAATTTTTGCTTTGTATGGCCTGCACACTGATACCTCTGTCCAAGTAGCAGGCAGCTCTTCATCCCTTCAGACAAAGGTGAAGAAGAAAGAGGGTCATAAACACACATAGAGAGAAGAGGTTCTGTCATGAGAGAGCTGATGTTAGAGAAGGCAGAGAAAAGATGAATGCAGTAGGATGTGGAAAACTAAGAGAGGAAAACCAATACAATCTGAGTGTCATAAAAGTGACAGGAGACTTTCTGTGACTGAGAATGAAACAGGACCCAAGGGCAGGTTTACAAAGTTTTAGTGAAGTTTAGTCATGATCACAAGACCTCTCCCTCATGAGGAAGGTAAATGAGAGTGACAGAGACACCCTGATTAAAATCTGCAGCAGTTTATGTACAATTTCCAACGAAATGTTACGCAAACCTATCAATTCTTATAATTACATCAGTCCTGCACAATCCTCCCCACAATTCCACTCACAGAGCTCCCGGTGCTGGACAGTTGCAGCCCTGGGCTGCCTCAAGGCCTCTGTCTGTGTTCCAAGGGACCTTGCTCTCCTCTAGAGTTTAAAACAGGGCTCTGAGTCTTTTTGTCACACAGTTAGTTTGTTGCTTCTGGTACATCCTGCGAAAGTGCTCAGGCTGGTGTTTACAGCTCTGGCAGAGACAAAGCAATTGGTGCCTGTCTTCCAGCAGGAGAACAGCTTCCAGCAAGCTCTTTCCATACAGAGCAGGGCTGAGCAGTTGGCCTTTTCCTCACAGGAGCTTTCAGGTATCTTGGGCCAGAGAGAAGAAAGACTGAGTATTGGACAGATAGAAGAAGTGCATGCCAAAACAAGCAGTGTCTGGAAGGCTCCCCAGAGAGGAAGCTGCAGCAGGGGGGGAACTCCAGTGAATTTTAAAGGGGACTTGCAGGATGAGTTGTAGTTTAGTAACCGTTCTGGACAAAGTGATACAACTCCCTCTCTGCTAAACTACGCTGAACCAGATGTTTCTGATTTCGGTCCATTACTGCAAGTGTTTTCACATGATGTTTAAAAATGAATGAAAGAGGAGAAAGGGTTGAGCCAACTTCCCACCCAACAGACATCAAATTTCCAGTAAAATTTTCAAAATTTCCAAAATTGTTCTCCAGTGTGTCTGGGATTGACCTGAGAGCCCAGAACTGGTTACTAGTGCCTGAAGACTAGCACTTATCTGATAGACTGGTGATTAATTAACTGTCTGTATCTGAATGTTACCACCCACCAGTATTTACCACTGTACTTCTGACAATGTCCAGCTTCCATAGCACTAGTCATCTGGAAAATCTTATACATTTCATGCTTTAAGCAGGTAACAGATTCAGGATGATCAGCACTACCACGTTGGGGTTACTGTGCTTTACAGCACTACCACATTGGGGTTACTGTGCTTTACAGCTCTCTGCCAAAATTATCCTTTTCTCTTTTCCTAATTTTTTTATATATATCTAGATCTTTGCTGCCAAGTAGTTTTGTTCCTAGAGAAGAACCAAGAGATTCTTCTGTTTCATTCCTTTTTCTTCTTTTTCTGTATCCTCAGAATCAACTTGTTATGACATTTCCCACCAGAACTCACATTGCAATGGTGGAGATGTTCAAAGCTCTTCATCATCTTTGAGGCTCTCTGCTGGACTCTCTCTAGAAGATCTCTGTCTTTTTTGAACTGAGGGGCTTGGAACTGGACACAGTACTCCAGATGTGCCCTCACCAGGGCAGAGTAGAAGGAGAGGATCACCTCTCTCCACCTGCTGGTCACACTCTTTTTATTGCACCCCAGGATGCCATTAACCTTATGGGCCACAAGGGCACACTGCTGGCTCATGGTCAATCTGCTGTCTACCAGGACCCCTTCTCCACAAAGCTCCTTTCCAGTAGGTCAGCCTCTTAACTTGGGCTGGTGCATGTGGTTACACCTTCCCCAGGTGTAGCACTCTGCACTTGCCCATGTTGAACCTCATAAGGTTTCTCTCTGCCCAACTCTCCAGCCTGTCCAGGTCTCACCAAATGGCAGTATGGTCTTCTGGTGTGTCAGCCACTCCTCCCAGCTTTGTATCATCAACAAATTTGCTGAGTGTGCACTCTATCCCTTCATCCAGATCACTGATGAAGACATTGAACAAAACTCGACCCAGTACAGACCCCTGGGGAACTCTGCTACAGGCCTCAACTTATAAGTGTGTGGTATTTATAAGAAGTACTCCACGGAAAACAGGAAGGATTAGGCCTAAGATACGTCTTTATAAAAATACAGAATAATAGAATCACCAAGTTTGGAAAAGACCTCCAAGATTATCTACTCCAACTGTCCACCTACGACCAATATTTCCCCCCTAAACCTTGTACCTTTTATCCTGTGTGACCTTACATGCATGTGAGCTGAAACACCCATGACCCTATACATTTGCCCACAGCTAAACTGTTTAAATCATGAGGACAAGTTCTTAACTGACATAAATGATCACCATGCTGGTGTTTTCCATTGTTTCACATCATTCCCACACAAAGCACTTTAAGACAAAAGGAGAAAATCTAAGAAGGGTCTACCAAATCCAGAAGACTCAGACTTCCTTTTCTGTTGATGTTCCTTCTATGGGCTTTTCCATCGCTTCCTACCTGAAACACATGTTTTGAGCACAAACAGAAAGTGTTGTTTCAGCATTAGGTGGAAGGAGAGGAGACAGTGCCTGAAAGCATGTAATTAATACAAGCATCCACAAGAATGACTAGTGGTTTGCTGCGCTCCACAGCATATAATTACCATTAACAACAAAGAAAATTAAGTGAATGACAACTTATTCTGAATAACTGAGTATCCGGTGGAATACGTGCTTAATACATTTAGTTTAGGGCAAGATGGATGTTTTTGACAGGGAGCTTGATTGTTCATGGAACAATTTATCAGTCTGCTGTAGGTTCTTTATCACTTGAAGTCTTTAGAACACAACTGGATAGTCTTCTCAGTCATGTTCTAGCCATGCATAAATATCTTTATGCAAAAAGCATTTTATGGAGTCACAAAACAGTTTGGGTTGGACGGGAACTTAAAGATCGTTTACTTTCAACCTCATTTTGTAGAAATCTACACTGGACTTGTGTGAGAGGTCTGAACCAAAGGTCTGTTGTGGTCACATCTTGTTTCAGATCTATATCTCAAACTGGATTCAGTGCCAGAAAAGCTTTATATCAGTAAGCACTGTGAAGAGTGAGTGCAATATATCCAAATCCAATATGCAGGTAAGATCTGTGGAAAGGCTCTCTTTGATATCTCTGAGTTTTGGATGACATCTTCAGGGGGTGAGTGCAGTGCAGACAGTATGCAATGATCAGGCATATCACTTTTAGCAATTATTAGGTGACGCTGCCCTCAGACGTTCAAGACAGAGTAGGCAAATTCTTCCTAATTCTTAAAAACAAATTTAAGGAAGGATTTTAAAATCAGAGATATACATTTAAAGTAATACAGTGTAAGTCAATCCATGATTGCCCTATCATACTGGACAACTGAGGAAAACTGTATTTCTTTGTTCATAGCTATCAATAAACCAGAGTGCAAATATTCTAGCTTAGGAAAAATGCAAATTTGCAAAAAGGGTCAAGGTGAAAGTTTCAGACACAGGCAGCCGTAATGCTTTTTCAACTTCTTTCTATTTTTGCTGAATTCAACATAGCAAGGAAAACAATGTGCTCTATGGAATCAGACCTTCAGCTGAAAAGCAAGAACAGAAAAGAAATAAAAGGAAAAACCCTGCTCCACATAAAACCTTTGTACCATAGCTAAATTTGTCTAGAAAGTTAACATTAGAGAAATTAAATGGGCACTGCAAAGTCCTCCATTAGTTGAGGGAATATTATGTTAACATCAGAAACAGAATGCAATTAGATTTTTATAGCATATTTTATGCTCAAGGTATGAGAGTGCTCTGCAGAGTGTGATACTGAGGAAGCAGTAATGGGCTATATGACAGCTCACAGACAGTGAGGGACACTGGGGAAGCAGCCAAAACAGCCTACAGGAGCAGATTTAGTCTTCTATTTTCCTTCTATGGATATTGATATCCTTCTGTGGATTTGATATTTATGGACTTTGTGGAAAATCAACATTGTCGTATCATCCCAGGAGCAGTGACACAGTTTCTCAGAATGACAGGCTGACAAGGTGGTTTAGGCCATGGACAGGATGGGACCAGGCCCCAGGGCCTATTCCTCAGCGATATCAGGGCTGTGCATGTCCTCAGGGGCCTGATGCACCATGAGGCCAATGTTTGGAGTGAATACCTGATCCATCCAGCATAGCTTCAGCAGGCATTCATGCTGCAATTTGTCAGAGCTAATTTATGCTTGTGCTTGCAGATGGGATCCATCACTCACCCAGAATGCCCACACACCTCCCCTGGTCATGCAGGAGCCGTGACTGAGCCACACAGCAGGGGCATCTGCTCTGGGGGTGCCAAAGTTTGTGAAACAATAGGCAGCTGTGAAGTTGTCAGCTCCCTCTGCTCTGTTCAGAAGAATATGAGTCAGGAAGATAAATCATGCTGCATAGAGTGGCACCCAGAAAATCCTCCAGACAAGTAGAAATTCAAAGGAAGTGAAGCACTGGGGTGTTTAATCTGAAGTGGGTGAGTTCAGAAACAACCTAGTGGGCATGCTGTACTGCAGTAGGAAACCACCATTTTCCCTTCCTTACTGTTGAAGTGCCTGATACTGTCTTCCCGCTTAACCAGTCTAAACAAAAAAGATGCTTTGGTTTAAACCTATAAATTTCTATGGGAGGTTTTAATATTAAACCACGGAGAGCCAGGACCTAAAATCTTTTGCATGTATCTTCTAAGAAAACAAGTAAATACAATCTCATCTTTTGGTTAAGCAGATAAAGGGTGGCTGCACTTTGAAAACATGGCTAATGGCAGGAAAAAAATGTGCCCCTTTCAAATGCTCTCCATGAGGTCATTTCTGCAATCAAAAGAAAACTAATCCTCTTGCACTGGATAACAGGCTTAGCTAGCCACTAATTTTACTACCTCAGACAAAGGTTTCTGGAATTCAAAGATGAAAAGTTCTAGAGATTTAAAATGCTTGAAGAGGATTGAGCAGAAAGAACTTGGGTAAAAAAAAGAAAAAAGAAGAAGTAGAAGAAGGAAACAGAGAAATGAGAGAAAGAAAAAGTAGAAGGGAAGTAGCTCCTAAGGGAACAAAGATGCTTTTCCATCTACATTTCTATTAGAACTTGTATGTTGATCTGTCATTCAGAGACTGAGCCAGCTGTTGCTAGCTGACAAGCATTATGAAGCAATGACTGTGCAGCAGGTGTGTTGCAGAGGGCACACTGCTAGACTTTTCCAGAAGACCTCCTTCTGCTGCAATGGTGCCTGCCTTGGCTGCAGTGAGACAGAGCACTGCAGTTGAAGAAATTTTGGTCTAGACTACAAGAACTCCCAAAATCTCCCAGCAATTGTAAAGCTAGGCAGATGACCACCAGCTCTTCTGCAAGCGCTTTTCTCACAGTGTAATTGGACAAGAAATAAAAAGGACAAACAGCCTTCTCCTTAAAAAGACAAAACTGTTGACTAAACAAAAGAAGCAACTCAGAATAATTACAGCTGACTTCCTTTGCGACTTCTGTCACCTCTCGAAAATGAAAACTTTGAGACATTTAGAGAATAAATATATTTTCCAGTATTTGAAAATGATTGTCTTGGTAACTTCGTTCTTCAGTATCTGTGTGAAATAAGGATAATACCTCTCTCCTGCAGAAGAGTTATGGCAATGAAATAGTATATTACCTTCCAATCTAGTTGAAACCCTAGATAATTTAGAAAACAGTTATCCCTTGCAGAAATTCAGTCCCTCTCCTTAGGTTTGCTCAGGCAGCTCTAACCCACTCCCCCCCATATACACATACTTAAGCCATCAGTTTCACTTGGTCACCGTGGTCTTCCATGATCACAGCCTACTGTGGCCAGGCTGCCATGGTGATGGGATAATGCATACCCACAGGACATATGCAATTCAACAGGAACAGATATGCAGCAACCTAGTAGGGCACCAAGCACAGGTCTATGCAGCAGAAGGCAATGATCCTATATGCACACCTGAGAGCAGCTCACCTTGTCAAGGTATTACTGCAAGCAGTTTAAGTATGATGTCAAAAGCCATCTGAAAAACTGTATGGAGACCCAGGCAGTAAATCCTCATTAAACTGCCTATTGCCATAGTCTTACTGTTAGCTGTATCAAAACAAGGCAGTTTATAATTATCGTAAACTCTTTGTTCCACTACAGAAAATTGTAAACCCAGCTAAGCAGCCGCTGATGAATCCATTCTGGCTATAGGAGATTTCCTTGTGTGTCACCTGGAAAAACTATGACAGCACCCAAAGAGGTGCTAGAGGGGTTCTCAAGGTGCTGAGCTAGTAGCATTCTCTGACTTCCTAGGAACTGCTAGTCTCAGTAGCCTCATTTCTTCATTATCAGGATCATCTCATCACAATTAATGTAGCAAGAGGCTGAGCTCATTCCCTGACACTGTACCAGCTAAGATGTGAGGTGAAAACTACCATTGCCAACTTCTTCCTGGTCTCCTTATTGGAAGAAGTCTGGGGCACATCGAATTTGCCACTACTTCCCTCACTGTGGATTGCAGAAATTCCTCTCTTGTAATGGAGAAAATATTAGTTCAACCTTGGCAGCTTGATTTTCTTCGAAGAGAACACCATTGTAGACGGGCTTGTCCCCCAGCCAAGCACCAAGATGGTCCATGCCCTTGACAGCAAGTCTTTGCTGCATAGCAACTGCAGAACTTTCATTTTTAAATGTTCTCAAAAAAGGTTATAAAACACATTAAAAACTGAGGAAAGAAAGATTGTTTTTTTTCTCTCATACATTTTGAGCTTTTTCTTACTCTAAATTTCAGCATTTATAATAAATGGATTTTGTAGCCAGTAGTTACATCTCTTTTCACTTTTAAGGTGACTAAGTCTTTGTTCCTCTACAGGAGCAGCATGGGTTCAGGCGTTGCCTACTGAACCAGAGTTCCTCCTCCCATCTGCTCTGTCGCTCAGCTGTGGCTAACTTCCAGGCACCAAAGAAATCAACAACAGAGGGATTTTCAGTGCGTCTTTCCAGGAGAAATGCTTCATCCTGGCTTTTTGATTTCTCCAGTGGGAGAGTTTTCATTGGTGGACTTTGCGTGGCAGGAACATGGTGCTAAGGGATTCTTTGTCCTCATCATGACCATAGACTGGCTCAGACAACAGCTAGATGATGGGCTTTGTGAGGGTGCCCAGTGTGGTCAGGAAGAGGGAGCTCCCTGAGGGGCTGGAATATTATGTCAAAAAAAAAATCCAAAATTTAAATCCCATGCAAAAATTTAAGAGCAATTTTGGAGAGAATTTTTTAGGAAACTTTCTATTTCAATCATACATTTCTTTTCACTAGGTCCCAAGCTGTCATTTTTAATGTGACTGTGAAACTCATAAAACCAGACTGAAGTTTATTCCTGACCCACTACTCTGAATCAGTGACGCTCACACAAACCCAGAGAGACACCAGTAACTTTAATGACTTTTTACCAGATTTGCAGTCATGAAGATCAAAGCAGAATCTGGCCTAAATAAACTGCTTCTTAAAAAAAATGTATTGTTTCCAAAGTCAGCAGTTCATTCTGAACTACCACCTGCATTACTCTGACTCCAGTGAATTTATTCCAGATTTAGCTAAGACCAGGATCAGTGCCTGTGACTTCTCTCTTGCAAACTCATCCAACCCTATTCGGAAAGCTATTATCCAATGTGTTAATATTTTTTTCTTATCTTTTCTTACATTGGTGAGAAATTAGAATGCTTTCTCACTCTCCTATCTTTCTTAAGTTAACAGGCTGCAATATGGTTTTGGACAGATAGAGCACCCAATATATAGGCAGTAAATTATTCTGAAGCAAATGTTGATATGTGGAAGGCTAGTGACATTTATCATGGTTTAGCCTGTAAATTAATTGAAGCTCTCTAATGTAACCTATGACAAAATTTGCTTTTTTCTGGACTGTGATCGAAGCGTGGTTCTACAGCCCCCAAGCACATTGACATGAAGGCAGAATTTGACTCCAAAATGCCAAAATGCAAACAGCCTCTGTGGGGAAGGCATTGTGTTTTCTGGTATACTCAAACATTATGAATTTATCCTTCTACCCTTTTCTTTGTCTTTTTTTTTTTTTTTTCACTCAGCTACTATAGCAATGAGATAGGAGGAAAAATCTCTTGCATTTTTGGGAGAGGTCAGCTGGCAATAAAAAAATAAAAATTAAAAAAAAGTCAGTTCCTGACACAAGCTTATTTAACAATCCCTTTGAAACAAACCTACACAAGCACCATCTTGCCAGCTAGCAGGGGGTGGGTATTGAGCTTATGGTCAACAAGGGAAGAAGAAAATTATTCTTTGGCTTAGTCAACACCAAAATGCTGACTAGCAAAAGCGAATTAAGTCTGAGTTGCTCCTTTCTGCTCAAGCCTTAGAAATAGCTTCACAGTGGCTACTTACCTTACCATCTCAGGCTGCTGAGAGCTGAGTTTGTAAACTCCATAGAGTAGGATGATAACTCAGCCCACTACAGGTAATACTCATGAGCTCCCTTTGGTGACTCCAAATTTGCTTTCAGATGGCTGTTCTCTCCTGCTGTGGATGCAGTTGTAATTTCCTACATGTTTTTATTGGGTGCTACTGTCAACAGCGGCAATGATACAGAGCAGCAGTTAGGGTAGCTAGTGACCACCACAGGCTATATCTGTACCAGCTTATGCACTGCACGTATCCCACACACCCCTGTTTGAGAAGCCTTGTTTTGAAGTAAACCTTAGGTCATAAGATTTAATCATCATCTTTTTAACATATTAACAAGAAGAGCTGTCTTCAGAGTAGTGGTTCTTTTTTAGTTTGTGTTGGGCTGTCTGATCCATCTACCTCAATTTGACACAGGGACTAGGACGGAAGGAGAAAGATGGCCCTAAAACATTGACCAGGATTTTTGTTCTTGCCAAATATAGTGCTTTTGTAAGGGCAAAACAAGATGCCTTGACTGCTCATATGAAAATTTAACTCAGTGAGAGTTACATTTTTGCATTCTTCCATAGTTAGAAAAGTTGAACAGTGAAATCTTCAAAACGGCATGTTCACCCCCCTCACATTCCTACATTGTAAAGTCTCTTCCTCATGAAAATTAGTCAAGAACCTGCCCTGAGACTGTTGTGGCACCCAGGGGTTCACTACAACTCAAAATGTAAAAAAACTAGCTGTCGTAATATGCTCTGTTGGGCTTTATGCTAGCACGAACAGTCTTGTAAAAACCTTCTTTTAGTGCTTTTGCTCCTTGGGTTTTTAATCAGTCCTGTCTGAAATTTGCTCCAAGAGCATAGACTGTTACGTGCTCTGGAGCCATATTTTTTATTTCATTTCACTGACATATGCCAGGCCCTGAAAATGGCGGTGAGCGGGGTTAAATACAGGTGGTCATGAGTGGTATTCCCCAGTGGTCAGTTCTGGGGACAGTCCTGTTTACTGATGATCTGGACTAGGGGATTGAGTGCACTCACAGAAGGTTTGCAGATGACATCAAGTTGGGAGGAAGTGTTGATATGCTCGAGTGTAGGAAGTAAAAGGATCTGGGGATGTTATTTGACAGCCAGCTGAATATGAGCCAACACTGTGCCCAGGTGGCCAAGAAGGCCAATGGCATCCTGGTTTGTATCAAAATTAGTGTTGCCAGCAGGAGCAGGGAGGTGATCATCCCCCTGTATTCAGCACTGGTGAGAGTGCACCTTGAGTACTGCGTTCAGTTTTGGGCCCCTCACTACAAGAAAGACATGGAGGCCCTGGATCATGTTCAAAGAAGGGCAACAAAACTGTGAAGAGTCTGGAGCACAAGTCTTATGGGGAGCAGCTGAAGGAACTGGGATTGTTCAGTCTGGAGAAGAGGACGCTCGGGGGAGTCCTTATCACTCCCTATAGCGACCTGAAAGGAGGTTGTAGCAAGGTGGGGGTCGGCCTCTTCTGCCAGGTAACTATCAATAGGATGAGATGTAATGGCCTCAGGCTGAACCAGGAGAGGTTCAGGTTGGATATTAAAAGAAGTTCCTTCTCTGAAATAGTGGTCAAGTATTGGAAAAGGCTGTCCAGGGAGGTGGTGGAGTTACTATCCCTGGAGGTGTTCAAGAAACTTGTAGATGTGGCACTAAAGGATGTAGGTTAGTGATTGTGGCGGAGATTGGTTGAGGGTTGGACTAGATAACCCTGGAGCTCTTTTCCAATCTTAGTGTTTCTACGACTCTCTACTCTGAGCACCTTGCAGTAGATTTTACTGTATTTTGTGTTAAGAGAAAGGTTATTGAATAGTCATTTTTAATTTCATAGATGAGTAGCTGATTTTCCTCCAAATTTGCAGGCACCACTGGAGTCCTGGTGCATGAGCAGATTGAGCTGTAGCTCCACAGACATCTACTTGAAATGGGAATATCAGTTTTTGCAACTTCCAAAGGGGCAACTCTATTTCAAATCCACAAGCTTTGAGTGCAGAGCAAATGCTCACGGTCCGATCTCTGTATCCAAGCACTGTGTCAGCAGTTCTCACTGATCTGCAACATGCAGCAGCACACCAATGGGCAATATAGTATATTTGAAAATGGAGGAGGAAAACATATGTGAGGTTTCAGTGATGGTGCAGAGGACTGGAAAATATCTTGTATACTAGATCATTTCACTGGAATTTCTGATTTTCAGGACATTGGTTCTAATATTACTGCAGTCAATGTGTTTAATGTCCCTGTTGTGGAAATCCAATGTTAAAAATCTATGACTGCTAGCCAGGAAAGTGTGCCTCACTGCTTTTGACTAGGCTAACTGTTTTAAGACCAACCTCTGCCAGGGACAGAGCTTCCAAGCTCTGAAGATGTGCCTGTGTACCTGCTAAGAAAATCTATTATAAGCCAGAGTCTATGCAAGTTCACATTTAGAAACTTATAAATGCTGTCACAAGTAGCAAAAATTAATGTTGAGGGACAGCAGGTATTGGTGTTATTTTTAAATTTTGTGTCTGTCCCTACCTCTGCATTTAACAACTGTGAAGTGATTTAAGACATTTGCAGGGAAGGGACTTTTGTTTATGAGAGACAGAACTCTGGTAGCTCCTTGGACTAGCCTGTTGATTGAAACTCACTCTTAATTTAAGGGCATCTCTGCCTTAAATAAATCAGGACAGTAGTAATTGATACTGCTCTGTTGTGCTGAGGCTGGCATTGTACATCTTTCAAATAAAATTAAAAGTCAATATTGGGACACTTAGAATGGTTTTAAATGACACATTCATTCTAATTATGTCATTTCCACCATTTTAAATGGCCTCCCTTTGGAAAACTGGGCAACATTATCCACTCTAGGAAGCACACCATTCCCCCAGCTCTATTAGGAAGACTATGAGCCTACTGGGACGAGGCAGTGCAAAACTGAAAAAGAGAAATAATTGTTTCTGAGGATTTCTATGGATGCGCCTATTCTTTCCTCATTCATGCAGCTGGGTACAAATAGGGACTCTCTGAACTTGGAAGCTGCCATCACCTAAATTAAATCAACCTCTTCAAAAGACAAAACAAGCTTAGCTTTGCCCTGCCATGTGCCATCAAACAGATGCTGAGGAGATGAAGCAACAAGCCAAGAATCTCCGCTTCTTCCCTGTTGATCCTCCGTGTGGGGGACACCTTTTACCATGTGATAAACCTACCAGAGGAGCAAAGGAGACCATCTTCCCATTACAAAAGAAAGTCTGAGCCATGAAACACTGCCAAACTGCTATACAGACTAAACCCCAAAACTCCTCAGAGAAGACATACACATTCTTGCCAGACTTGTGGGAAGGAAACTTCTGTGAGCTCAGTTAGGCTAGCTTATAAACTGCATTCCTGAGCTAGATTTGAAAGATCACATGTGACATAAGCAGTTTTAGTTATGTCTTCTTTTGTAAAATTCCTGTGTGTCACTTCAGCCTGATCAACTCCTTTGCCTAAGAAAAATTCAGACATACCCGGAGGCTTACCCTACTCACATCCATCTGTACCCAAAAAAGCTCTTCCTTCTACATCAAGTTTTTTGGGGTTCTAAAATCCAAAGAGCAGCTTTACCTCTCAAAAATACTGATGAAAAATCTACAACTCTTAGAGTAAGATTCTTACTAAAATAGCAAGCTGACAGCCCTGGGATTCAGGACAGTAGGCTTTGGCTTCTTCAAGAATCTGCTTGGTAGAGTACTATGAGATAAAGCCCTGGAGGAAAAAGAGGCACAAGAAACCTAGCTAATATTTTTAAGGATCACCTCCTCCAAGCTCAGAAGTGATCTTAGAATCATGGAATGGCTTAAGTTGGAGAGAGCCTTCAAGATTATCTAGTTCCAACCCCCCTACTGTGGGCTTGGAGCACAGTTGCCAACCACCAGATCAGGCTGCCCAGAATCCCATCCAACCTGGCCTTGAATGCCTCCAGAGATGAGGCAACCACAGTTTCTCTGGGCAGCCTTTTCTACCCACTGAGTAAAAACGTTCTTCCTAACAACTAACCTAAATCTCCTCTCTTTAAGTTTAAAGCCATTCCCCCTTGTTCTATCATTATCAGACTGTGTAAAAAATCAGTCCCCCCTCCTGCTTATAAGCTCCCTTCAAGTACTGGAAGGCCACAATGAGGTCTCACCGGAGCCTTCTCCAAGCTAAACAAGCCCAATTCCCTCAATATTTCTCATAGGATAAGTGCTCCATTGCTCTGATCATCTTCACACCCCTCCTCTGGACCCGCTCCAACAGCTCCACATCCTTCTTGTGCTGGGGTCTCCAGGCCTAGACACAGTACTCCAGATGGGGCCTCAGGAAGACAGAGTAGAAGGAGAAAATCACTTTCCTCTCCCTGCTGGCTACTCCTCTTTTGATGCAGCCCACGACACTGTTGGCTTTCCAGGCTGCAAGAGCTCACTGCTGGGTCATGTCCAGCTTTTTGTCCATCAGGAGCCCCAAGTCCTCCTCATCAGGGCTGCTGTCAATGAGTTCCTCTTCCAGTTTGTACTCGTATCTGGGGTTGCCTTGATCCGAGTGCAGCACCTTGCACTTGGCCATGTTAAACCTCATTAGATTCTTATAGGCCCACTTTTCCACAGAGGAACCTGTGTTCAGGTTCCTCCAGATGATGTCATAGAATCATAGAATGGCCTGGGTTGAAAAGGACCTAAAAGATCATCGAGTTTCAACCCCCCTGCTGAATGCAGGGTCGCCAACCTCTAGACCAGGCTGCCCAGGCTGTCCAGCCTGGCCTTGAATACCTCCAGGGACGGGGCATCCACAGCCTCACTGGGCAACCTGTTCCAGTGCATCACCACCCTCTGTGTGAAAAACTTCCTCCTAATATCTAACCTACATCTCCCCTCACTTCGACTGTGTCAACTGCACCATGCAGCTTGGTGGCATCAGAAAACTTGCTGAGGATACCCTCAATCCCACTGTCTATGTCATTGATAAAGATGCTGAAGAACACCAGTCCCAAGACAGATCTCTGGGGTTACTGCTTGTGACCAGCCTCCAGCTAGACACAGAGCCACTGACAACAACCCTCTGGCTATGACCATCCAACCAATTATTTATCCTGCTAATAGTCCAGCCTTCAAATCCATATCTCTCCAATTTAGAGATAATGATTTGTCCTTACAAAGAGGAAGTCAGGCAAAAACATCAGAAGGCCTGCGTGGATGAACAGGGAGATCTTGGTCAAACTCAAACACAAAAAGGAAACCGACAGAGGGTAGGATAGGCAAGGATAAGCAAGGATAGGTAACCTAAAGGAAACATAGAGACATTGTTCAAGAATCCTCGGTTCAAGTTAAGAAAGCTAAAGCCCATAGAGAATTGAATCTTGCCAAGGACAGCAAGGGCAACAAGAAAGTCTTCTACAAGTACAAGTGACAAAAGGAAAACTAAAGAAAATGTGGGCCTTCTTCTGAAGGAAACAGCAGGCCTAATTACCTGAGACAGTGAAAAGGCCAAGGTACTGAATGCCTTCTTTGCCTCAGACATTACTATCAAGACTAATCTTCAGGAATTCCAGATTCCAGAGGCCAGGCGGAATGGCTGGAGGAGGGAAGACATGTCTTTGGTGGACAAGGATCAGGTCAGGGAATAATTAAGCAAACCTGATATCTGTAAAACCACAAGCTGATGGGATGCACCCATGAGCGCTGAGGGTGCTGGCAAATGTTATTGTGAAGCTACTCTATAATCTTTGCTCAATCATGGCAACCAGGAGAAGTGCTCAAAGACCAGAGGAATGCAAATATCAGTCCCGTTTTCCTAAAAGGCAAAAAGGAGGACCAGGAAAATAACAGGCCAGTCAACCTCATCTCAGTCCCTGGGAAGGTGATGGAACAACTCATCCTGGAATCCATCCTCTAGGCACATGAAGGAGAAGAAAATCACGAGGAGTAGTCAACATGGATGTACCAAGGGAGAATAATGCCTGACCAAACAAGCTTCTATTATGAAACCACCAGCCTGACAAATAATGAGAGAGCAGAGAATATTTTCTTCCTGGACTTCAGTAAGGCCCTCATAAGATCCTCATAGAGAAACTGCTGAAGTATGGGCTGGATGGGCAGATAGAGAGGTGGATCAAAAACTGACTGAAAGGCAGGAGCTATAGAGTAATGGTCAGTGGTTCAAAGTCTAGATGGAAGCTAATAACAAGCTGAGCACCCTAGATGTCAGTACTGGTTACAGTCTTTTTTAACATCTTAATTAACAATCTGGACAATGGGGCAGAGTACAACCTCAGGAAATTCGTGGATGACACAAAACTTGGAGAAGTGGCTGACTCAGCAGAGGGCCATGCAGGCATCTAGAGGGACCTCGACAGAGAGTTGGGCTAGCAGAAACCTCATGAAGTTCAACAAGAGGTTTAGAGTCCTGAATCTGGAGAAGAACAACCTCAGGCACCAGCACATGCTGGGGGCCACCTAGCTGGAAAGGAGCTCTTCAGAAAAGGGCCTGGGAATCCTGGTGGACACCAGATTGAACAAGACTCAGCAGTGTACCCTTGATGCTAATAGAGCTATTATCAGCTTTAGGCAAAGTATCACCAGAAAGTCAATAGAGTTGATCCTTCCCCTCTGCTCAGTGTTGGTGCACACCTGCAGTGTTGTGTCCAGATCTGACCCCCCCTTCGTCTTCCCCCCCTCCCTTTCTAAGAGGCACCTGGACATAATGGATTTCAAGGAAGGCTTTCAAGATGATGGAGGGACAGGAGCACCAATCCTGTGAGGAGAGGCTGAGAGAGCTGGTACTGTTCAGTCTCGAGAATAGGAGGCTCAGGGGTGATCTCTTCTATAACTATAAATTCTTGAAGGGGGGATGCAAAGAGGATGGAACAAGGCTCTTTTCAGTGGTGACCAGTGTCAGTACAAGAGGCAGTGGTCAAAACTGGAACACCAGAGATGCCATCAGAACATCAGGAAGCACTTCTAACTGTGCAAGTGATAGAGCAAAGCACTGGCAAAGACTGCCCAGAGAAGTTGTGGATATTCCTCCTTGGAGATCTTTAAAAGCTTCCTGGACATGGTCCTGGACAACCTGCCCCAGGTGCCTGTGCTTGAGTAGGGGTTGGACTAGATGGACCCAGAGGTCTATGACAGCCTGTGTGATCCTGTTATTCTCTATTATTGCATTTCATATGTGCGGGCATCAAGCATTTTCTTTGATCTGAACTACAAAATGGCCATAGCAACTTCGAGGGGAAAAAAAATACAATCATTCTTCTGGAGCAGGATAAACAAGGAGCATTTGTGCCTCTGCACAAAGCTTGGTACTGCCCACCGGGCCGAGGAGACCCTGTGCAGCCCCAGAGCCACAACAGGTACAGAAGGACACCTCTGCAAACCACTGTCTCCTTCTCATACACAGGGGCCCACCTGGGGCTTTCTTGTACCAAGGTCACTGTTGCGCCCATTATCACCAAATAATGGGATGCGTGAGTCTGTACAAGAAAGGAGCTATGTGGACTTTTAGCCAATTAATTTCAGAATTGATTCCCTCTGTTGCCAGCATCCTCTACAGCCATCAGGGCTCTTCACTGCTATCCAATGCAATGCACACACCTTTGAAAAATGATGCTTTCAAGCCTGCCCTGTGGTGCAGTAAATTTGAAAGTGCTCTTAATAATAATAAGGATCAACATTGACTTTAATGGTCTTCAAACCCTTCGTGTAATTTCATTAGATACCCAACACAGATGCAAGCAGGGGTGATGTCATACTTTTCCCTTGCTCTGAAACTTGAGTCAGGCGCCAGAGATAGAAATCAATTTTATTGCCTGTAATCGGATTACAGTTTCTGGAGGCTGGTGATCGATAGGTGATTGCTGGAGTAATCCAAAAATACAGACGGTTCTTGTGAAGATGCAGAATGGCTCAGATTGGGGCAGGGATCTAGCAGACTGCATACAGAGTTATGGATGTCGTTAGATGCCTGTAAGCACCTTGAATTAACAGGGACAATTTGGCATTTAAGAGTTTTCCTGTCAATGCAAGTATCAAAAAGTGTGCCGTTTCACAGTATCAACCAAATTTTATTTTCACACTGGTGATTTCCAGAATTGTCCTTTTTTATTGCAAATCTCCCTGGCATAAACACCCCATGCAGGTACTAAATCACCATTGAATGGGCAACCTAACAGTTATCTGTGTGTAAAAGTTCCTTCCTCAGACAAACTCCTGTTGCCTTCCTCTATGTACCACAGTGAGCACCACTGCAGGTCTAAATTTGTACGCACCTTACCACAGTTTGCTATCTTTGCCAACAGGAACTAATAGCTGTGACCTTGTGATATACGTGGATACATATCAATGCAATGACCTCCACTCCACCTTGCAGAGCACAGATCCGGCGTATCAAAAAAATATAAAAGAAAAATCAGAACAGTAACAAAAGAGAAATTAGGAAGCTGAAGAAGTCCATGACCGTTGACTGCTTTTAACAAGACTTTTTCAATAAGCTGATAAGATGCAATTACCTCATCATCTGAATATTGCAGCAGTAAAATCAATGCTACTTAAGGAGTCTGAAAATCGATTAGATACTCTCTCGATATTTGTGAAAGTCAAAGAAATTCTGTGTAAAACATTGATTCGTGCAGAGATATCATTAAAGCACCACAATACGAGCTCCATAATGGATACTGAGAAAACTAATTTATTCTAACCACGGTAAAATCAGACCTCTGAACCTTCCTCTTTTTTGGATAAAGCCTTTTTTTTTCTAAATGAGAGTTCTTCAGTAATTTCATCATTGCTGAGGAAGAGGCACTTGTGAAAGCACAGCACATATCTGCCTAACAACTTGTTAAGATACAGACTTATAATCTGGTTGGGCTTATGGTATATTAACGTCATAACATCATTATCCAGTGGGTAATACTTCATAGTGCAATTTTGACTTTAGCTCTATGTATCTGACTAGTAAATAGACCTGTGAACATGTAACGAACAAACATCAGGGTCACAGAGACCCAAATCATCAAAAGCGTTTAAGTATGTAACATCTCTTGATTGCTTCTTTAGGTGAGCATCTAGCTGCCTTTCAGCATCACTGAATGTCCTGTCATTTATGTACACTACAGATGTCAAGCACAGGAATAGACTGCCGTGAAAGGTTGTGGAATCACTATATTTCAAGATTTTTAAAGAGTAGATTAGACAAAGAACTGCCAGGAATAACCTGGGCATCATTGCTCCTATTTTCCAGCCAGAAAAATGGGCTACATAACCTCTTGAGGCCCTCCAGCTCTATAACAGTTCAAAAAGCCCCTGAAACCCAGTCATGATTTTCTGATTCTATAGAAAATCTGTCAGAGCTTTCATCAGATGTTTAGATAGTTATTCAGTATTAATTTTGTCATAACAATCATATCTAGGATACCATCGATTACTTTTATTTCTGGTATGGTTTGGCTTTCCTGGAATTATTAGAGGGATGAATTTAGTTCAGCATTTGGATAATTAATAATCTATCAGGACCTAACATTAATGCTCATATTGAGTTATTCTACCATCATTTAAAACAGTGGCATCACTAATGAGACCATTAAATATAGAGACCATCAAATTACACTGGATTCATGTTTTCATTATTTCTACCTAAGGTTAGTTTTTACCTCAGTCAGTTAATAAATGCCAGGGTGATGCTGGCGCAGAAAATATGCATCTCTTAGTTCTCATTAAGATGTCAGGAAGAAAGGTAGTAAATAGACAGATGTGACTGTTTTGTATCACAGGGTCCTGCCAGATAGAGGAAAACTAAAAGATGTATCCTCATTTAGAATACGATACACACTTTGTTTTTTTTTTTTTGCATGTTATTTCTGAAACTGAGCTGTACCAAATTCAGAAGCTAATTAGGACTTTGTTCTGGAAAACACATCAGCTCCTGCTGAACTTTAAATACACAAGTAGCTGCACTGAAAACAATGCCTAAATTTAAGCTCACAACTGAGCACTTGCCTGACAGATTACCATGGCTCCTGAAGTGTGATTACAAACACAAATCTTACCCCAGCCCCCTGGCAAATTAACAAAGCTTGAAAACCTTTTCAACTTGAATTGGGTTGTGAGTCTGTGGTCAAACAGAGGAGTTCCCAATGGAAGCTCCATTACAGATTAGTTGAACATCAAACCAAAATGTCAAAATTTTCTTTAATTTTAGATTCTTAGAACGCACATTTTCAGACTGAAAATGTGAAATAGCACAAACTGAAGTGAAGATAATCTGTTGCAAGAATAATAGGGAAACTTTTAAGGTGAGGTTTAGAAATGATGTCATGTTGGGATGTTTGTGATATTACATCTTTAACAAAAATGAAGTAGACTTTGAAAGATGAAAATGACTCCTCAGTGCATCATATTATGTGCCAGACTGGCAACATAGAGTCAGTTTTATCTAATTAGGCATCAAGCCCATTCTTCTTTGACACTTATAAAGACTAAATATTAAGAGATCAAGAACACAGCAGCAGTCAAGATAAAGAACAATCTGATCGCTGCAGTACAGAGTGTTGCTTTAAATTATCACAATATCTCCCAACAGTGACACCAGGCAGGTGAAATGAAGTATTCTCTTAGGTTTACCAAAAGAAAATGGACAAAGACTAAAAAAAAAAATCTCAAAAGAACAGAAGCACCAATGGCAATAGCCATGAGGCCCCTGGTAGCATCATATAAGTTCAGACTCAGACTCTGTCAAGCAGTTTGCATTAGTTATATCCTCAGCCTAGAGCTTGTCTCTGGCTCATGCCAGCTCCTTCCACATTAATCCTCCACTTTCTTACCACTTTGCTCTCCGTTAACAAGGCCATCTGGTCAGCATACTTCCTCTTTTCTCCCTGCATCACACAACCTTGTATGTTCATCTTTAGGATGAAAAATGCTTTCAAAGATGCTGAACAAATGTATGTCTGTTATAGAGCGCAGAAATTCCAACAGTGGTCAATACATTTGGGAGGGGTAGGGGAGGAAGAGAAAAAAACAGAAATAGGGTGCTCTCCAGGTATTTTTCTTTCCATTCTCATTTTTTCTTTCTCATTTCCTCTTTATGACCTGCATAAAGTAATGAATCAACATGGACTCTTACTGACCTATGGCACATAGGTAGAGACTCTGGAAAGGATCACATTTTCTGTATTTCTTTGCCCCATCACAATTTCTCAGAGCAAGACATAGGCTGCTTGTTTCGCCAAGCCCCAGCCTCAGTGACATTTTCTGATGATATGAAGAAGCAGCAGGAATGTCCCACTAATGAGCAAGGAGGTTCCTGCTGCTCCCTGTATGCAGCACTGTCAGTCTGGGCGGAATTTCACAGGCTAGTAACACATGAGATAAACTGACTTTTTCTAATATCTTCCATGTTATTTCATTGTTGATACCAGCACTGTCACAGACAGAGTGGGAGCTATATCCAAGGGAGGTGACACATGCCGCCATAGAGCCCCGCACTCAGCAACAGAATAGGAAACCATTCTCATGGAAGACTCCTCATTTGATGCTCCCTATATAACATAGTCTTTCCCTACCACTACTGACACTGCAGGATCTTCAGCAGGCAATGCATATATGCATCACATTTTCAGCGAGCAAGTGAACAAGTGGCATTTTCAGTGGCCTTGGGAACAAGGCCTCCTGCAGGCGAAGGGAGAATTACATGTTCATAGCCCTGGATTTCCCATCCTAAGCTGTTTTCAACCACTGATGTGCTATAGCTTCCCCAGCAGTTGTTAAGCAAGCATCTTGCAGAGAAATGTCTGTAGGCTAAACTCTTGCATGTTGCTGAAATAAATGAGGCTATATGTGAAATCCCACTATTTACAAATGTCACTGAAACTTTAAGTCAGTAGGTCCTGATTTTGTGCAGCTTTGTATCTCATTTTTAACAGAGTAATAATACAAAAGATAGGAGGGGAGGGAGAGGGAAGATATGTTTTTATGTAGGTGTTTTTTTCTAATGACAGACTTTGCTACTGAAGAATTTATTACTTCAAGTTTCATGGGGTTTTGAGTAATAATTTTTAGGCCTAATCTAAAGGTGCAGTGAGCAACTGAGTGTTACGAGTTAGACTGTTGACACAGCAAAGTGAAACAGTCCACGTGCCAGTATCCTGTATAAAATTAATTGGTTTGTTAACCTCAAACAAGGTCAAATACAAGAACCTAGGGGCATGCGCTTTCCCTCTCCGTTACTGCAGAAAAGTCACTCCTGTTGGCATGAGAATGTGCAACGAGTGTGTTAAGAGCAGCGTGAGGATAGCACTGCCATGCTTAGGGGGATGATGAGGGCACTCCAAAACACACAAGCTCCATTATCCCAAAGTGGGTTCATATAAGCCTTAGAAAACTCTTCCAGGAAAAGTTCTCAGCCTGCTGAAATCACATGGACTCTCAAGGTGCCTGAGAGTCGTATTCAGAGTCCAGGATGGCTGTTACAGAATGTAAGAGTTCAAGTTCACCTTTCTTGGGCTTTTCCTGGAAGGCAAGCTGAGCAGCAGAAGAATGGAGCCACTCTGTGCTCCTGGTGAATTCAAGTGTTCGGTACTGGCTGCAACCAGGTATACCTTTTATGCCAGGGCCTTTCCTCTCTATTAACACAAAAATTGTTATGGAGTCTGTCACCTGAAGGGTGACTGCACCACGCGTAGAGTTACTCTTGGGTTCATGTCCCAGTCTCATCAATGGGGCAGAAGCAATTAGATCTTACTATTAATGTAAGCAATTTCAACTACAAAGTAGAAGATCATTTAAAAATTAAGACTTCAAATAAGGAATCACTGTAAGAAGGTAGTTTTGTGGGCTGAAGACACTCAGACTTCATCCTAATGGTGGTCACTGCCCATGAGGTGGGCTGGCAGTGCATTCCGCACACTCTTTTTAACAGTGCTGATTCCTCCTGCGTGCGGACCACATTACTGTGCCTCACACCATGTGCAGGGGAAGACAACACAAGAGAAAATTCTGCATTATAATTCCTGGGCAAACTGAAATCTGAAGTGCTGATAGCTGATCCTCAGTAGTAACAGTAAAGCCCAACAGGGAGTGATAATTAGAACATAAATAGTAATTTTGATCATGAGTAGCAGTCATGTGTTCAGACACTGGATGAGAGGAAAATCACAGGCTAGTTCACATTGCCCATTGGACAGCCACACTGAGCAGAGACACGCTTAGTATCATTACAGCATCTGAGACAGATTCACAGTCAGGCATTCTCATCCACCCAAGGAAAAGACGGGCTCTGTGCCAAAGGGGCTTTCCGTATTTGACATTTCAGTGCACGTGCTATCAGACAACTCAGGGCAGAGAGTGGGAAGTTTACTAGCAGTGGCTGGAAGAGTTTAGACAGATGTTGCTTTCCACTGCATTTCTGAAAGTCTCAAAGCATCAAACTCATGCAGAATTTTATCTCCAAAACACTGACCAGGATTGCATCTGTGGGTAGTTCAGCTTCAAACAGATAAAAGATTATAGCAAAGGGAAAAAAATGGCTGCCCCCCTGTCTATGGTGGAACAGAGCAGACAGAGTGGGCGTAGTGCAGCAAGCTAGCTGGATGCAAAATAGACATCATGAGAAGCTCTCCAGGAGTGAGGATAGGAAAGTCCTGGAGCAGTTCACGGGCAAACACCACAGAGAGTCCCATATGGAGGTAACAGACATAACCTATCTCCACCCAGGGGAGGGAGATGAACTTGGTGAATTCCTGCAGGTCTTTCCAGACTTGCAGATCATCACATTACATAGAACAACAACATGATATAAAAGTCATATCATGTTAGCATTTACACACATCTCTTTGAAGTCCGATCAGGAACAGAAATTCTATTTCAGATAAGTTTCCCAGAATGCTGAGCCTTTCCTTCAGCATGTCTCAAATGTATGAACGCTTGAAAGGACCATGCTGTACCTCTACTTCCTAGAAACCTTTTTGCTGTATGCTGAAATGTTCCCTTTCCCTAGTCTCTGTGTAGTTCCTAGGGCTCTCCCTGTGCGATCAAAGGTGAGCGTTCTATGATTCTATGGTTATTAACGTAAATCAAGTGTCAAGTTTTGGAAAAGTACATGGAGAGAAATCATTTTGTGTCAAAACATATTTGTGATTTGACTTTATAAACATCTGGACCTGGACGGAATGCTGTGTCCTACCACAAGACTTAAGTAAGGGAGAAAATGCAAAGTGTAAAACAATAAGTATTTCCACAGAAAGACCAGGAAGAGTGCTGCAGGAATTCCCAGAGAGATCACAACCAGAACAGGGCATGATAGTCCTGCTGAATTTCTCACATACATTTCCGTTTCCTTGAAAGGTTGAAATGATTCTTGACCAGATATTCATTAATGAAAGGGTTTTTTTAATTGACATAGTTTTTTTTCTAGTGCTAAAGAAAACCACTTCATGATTAATTCAGTATCCTGATATTTGAAGAGCACTGATGCTGTGGTACTATATAGCTATCACAGAAAATTACTGCTTCAGGACAGATGGTGCAGTGGTGTTGATGAGTAACAATTAAGCCCAATCATTGAGGGCTCTTCTGCTCATTGAAGACATACACTGAAGACGTGTTCACAGACTTTTTAGAGAACCTTTTTCATATGTAGAGGAATTAATTAAAGGGGTTGTAGCTGAATTATGACTTTTGGTTCTCTTTCATAAGTGTTAATTTTTTTTTTAACTGCCTATCTTTATCCTAGAGTTACATAGTATTTGTAGTCACTGAAGACTATAAATTTGAGGGCCGTATGCATTATGTCTGACCATGAAGTTTCTAATTTTGATCAACCAGATTAATCAAATCTTTAAAACTTTGTACCAAAGGAACTCCACAAAGTCATTCCCAGCGCCATTCCCCAGTGGAGCAAATGAGTTGTTATTTTAGCACAGTAAAAGTTCAGTAATCTGAAAGGATGATTTAATAAAAAAGGGCATTTTGTACTTTTTCAGTAGAAGAAGAAGAGAATGATGACTGAGTGTACTATTACACTGATAGCAGCAATTCATTACAGATTTGAAATACAATAAAACCCATCAGACTTTTAGAGTAATGAGTGACAAGCACCTCTGTACCAGATGGAAGCTAGCTGCTCATAGGTCTGACTTCAGTGCGGCAGAAATACGGATCTTCATATACCTTCTTTAACACACCTCACAGTTTCTGTCCTCAAACCAAATACAGAGGACCATCAGCTGGCCCCATTTTCAGCCTGCGGTAAGATTCCCTCCACAGACTGAATGTTGTGGCCGTCTGGAGTTCTCCATAGCAGAGGCTTTGTGGAAGCACTGAGGAGTCAATGTACTCAGGTGCTGCAACAACTGCAAGTGACGCTGAGAGCAATGGTGGAGCTGACCAAAACCCCAGGAGGGTAATCACAGCCCACTGCTTTCACCAGGATGTGCAAAAAGGCAGGTGACTGAGGCAGCCAAGGCCTGGCCTCAGCATTTGTATCCAGAACGCACAGAGACAAGAGTCACTGAACTTGGCTGTGGGGGTAGGCCTGAAATCCGGCCCCAGCATATGGGCTGAGTACTGGAGTCACAGACTCCGAAGATGACACAGCCAGACAAGCCAGATATTAAAGCACTGAAGACTGCAGTGGCAGCATGTTGAACAGTTGCACTTCAACAAATCTGCACCGGAAAGCAGGACCTGCTTGCACCCTGGGTCAAATGAGGGAGAGCAGGGCACTGCCAGCAGGTACCTGCACAGGGATGGGAGGAAGAGCAGGCCCTGGAAGAGAAGGGTGCTTCAGGGCAGCTGCCCAGCTCTGAAAGGAATGTCAGGTTGGACTGCAGGTTCTCTGCAACTAGTGCCCTTAATGAAAGAGGCAAGTTTGAAGTCAGAGGTTCCTCCATGCCATTGTTTTCTGATAACAGGACGAAATACTGCTGGAGAAAGCTGCGTGAATACAGAGCTGGGTGAAATATCTGTTCAGATATTTGCAGATAGAAGCAGAGTCACGGTTGCTTCAAAGATTATAGTGACAATTCATCACTGATTTTCTGATGAGCGTCTGTGGCCTACGACAGGGTCATGCTAACCCATTGCCCTCTTCTCCCAAGATAAAAGCACGTATGATACCAAGGGGGAGAGAAAGCATATGTTAAATAGCTAACTTGTGCCTTTCTATTATCCTCCTCCTTCCTACATAATAACCTCCTCTTCTCTATTTATATTCACATCTATATTTAATGCTCACTGAAGACTACAGACTTGTGTTTGATGTTCAGCTGAAGACATGATTCATCACAATCCTCATTTTTAGTAATGGAAAAAGGCTGTGGTAGAAAAAAACAGATGAGACTGATTTTCATCTTGGTAGCCGTGTAACCTTTTTGTGAACTTGGAAAGTCATACAAAGAATGGCAGCCTCAGCCTACCGAGGGTGATTCACAAAGTTTTCTGAATGCTGCATGACCTCCCCTAGCAGTATCTGATCTCTCCTTCTTTAAAGAATGGTTGTTAAAAGCAGACAGTAAATCACCCATTCCTTGACCTGCTATTTCTGTTGTTGTTTTTCACATGAGATGTAAAAGACATTCTATTTATTATAAGAAGTTTTTGTTTTTGTTTTTTTTTTAAACAGATGTTATCTGTAGACCAAAGAATGAAAACAAGGGGCATAGGTCAATTATTAACTTGTTTTTCATGCTCTGCCCTGCAGCCAGACCCACCAGTGTTATGACTCCCAACCAGCTGGTGGGAGGGCAGCGTGGCACTCCCTGCAAGGCTACCAAAAACAACCCTCCAAGAACAGCCTACTGCAGGGGCACTGAGTGTAAATAACCTCTAACACAGACCCACAACACAAAATAATCTAGTGCACTTTCTTGCGAGCAGCAGCCCATTTTTTGCCGTGGGATGCGTATGCTCAGACTCTCCTATGCATTCTTGCATCCTGTACCATGGAGCACTCAATGTTCTCAGGGTTAAAAGTATTCCTATGCACAGCAGCTAGCGGCTAGATATTATTCAGTCACAACTTTATAAATCTCTTTGCACAGAAAATGTATTTACCTCTGTCTTTTCCAAAATAGCCAATTTGCCTTAAAATAACTAGTATCAGTCTGTAAGAGATCAGACATAACTGGGTTGGATGACACTATAATTTAAGAATATAATTTAACGCTAACTTTTAATATCGAAGCAAAAGATTGAAATTCCACTAGAATATGTGAATTCATTAAACTGAAGTTATTTTCATCCTTCAGAATGTGTTCCTTTCAGAAGTAGGAAGTAGTACAAATGACCTCCAAATTCACAGTTGCTCCTAGGGCTATTACAATTTCATTTTAATGAAAAATCTTTGCATTTCTGGGTAAAAGACAAGAAAGCTTCCTTCATGTCTTTCATTCCTGCCTTCCCCAATGAGGTTCAGTCACAAGGGGTTACAGACAGCAACAATCTCAGGACCTCTTTCCAAACAGCATGCCATTCCCACTTCCTCTCTCTGCCTCCTAGCAGCCTGACATCTCTCCATCCCCTCATATCGCTGTCTGCATGCCTGGCTGGTTGGTCAGGGATGCGGCACCTGGGCAAGTAGCTGTGAGGCTCCAAAAGGACCTGTCAATGCAGGATGGGCCTGAAATAGCTGTGCTAGAAGTCAGGGAGGCCACATGAATGCAAGTGCCAGTCCTCTCTTCCTTCCACTAGCATGGGACCGCAGTTCCTCATGAGGGACAGCCTGGCCCACACACCTCAAAAAATCTTCACCTGGACTCAAGAAGAGACTGTAAACAGAAGGGCAGGAAGCACGTGCTGCTCTGTTTTCCCGCTATCCCCAGCCCTCCCTACATCCCTATTAAAAAGCACCGATTGAAACCCATTTACTTCCTTGTTATTTGTGCATTATTATTTTTCTTTAATTGCCCCTTTCTACATATACATGAGAATGATAGAATGAAGAACAATCCAACATTGCAGTTGAATTACAAAAGCATTGCACATGGCTGTCCTATTAACTTCATAGCAGTGATGTGTTATAAAATGCAAAGTGCAGAAAAGGGGGTAGTAATTTGTTTATAAATATGTTAATTAGGTAGAGCAAATGCCATATTGCCTGAGAAAACCAGTGACTGCAAAGTATGCCTTCTAGCATGGATTTCACAAGGCAAAATGTAGTTAATAAAACTACCTTTATGCTTTGTATTACAGCTTTTTAGCATAAATAGCTAATAACCAATTTACATTAATGGTATTGGCACAAACATAAATTAGGGTCTTTTTGTTTGTATAGCTGAAGTGCAATTCTATTGCCAGACAATTGTATTTGGCCATTTCATTAACTGGAGAGATCTAAGAAAGAGATACAGTCCCAGAGCCTGCCCAAGGAATATTAATATGGCAAAGAAATCACACTGCATACCTGGCTGCAAGCTGGGGCCTCAGACAGACATGTGCTCAGGACACCATAGCGTGTCTTCTGCCACCCATGTAGGCAGACACCACAGCTTCAACAGGCTGGTGGTGTCCCACGTCAGGCTAAAAACAGTGTTGTGTAGCTTTTCAAGATTTCAGTTGCATTTTTGTTCTGAATCACGGGCACCAAGGTATTGTGACTCCAGCTGTCACTCCACTAAAGAAAAGGAAAAAAAAAGCTGGAGAAGCATAAGCCAAACCTGGAGTCCAATCTGGAGTCATGGGGGCCTAGGTTTGGGCCAGTACTGCCTGGCTGGCTCAGACCACACTGTGGGCTTGGGTACCCACCTCAGCAGTGGGAGGACGATGAGGTGCGGTGAGGTCAGAAATGAGGCTGACATGGCAACATTAAAGAGTCCAGCTCTATCCCATTAACCCACAGTCTAGCATTCCTGAACTGATTTAGAGCAGCCTTCCCTTCACTATAGTAGAACCTTGCTCCTGCGTCTGGAAGAGGGGCTGTATATCTTCTCAGGTGAAGGAAGCGATGTGGAACCTCACAGGGTATTTACACCACAACTTCTCTGCATTCCCAGGATAATAGCTTTCCTGCTTGACACCTAGAAAAAGGGACTGTTGCAGCATAATGATTTTCTTTCAGGGTAGGTGGAATGTGCAGAAGGTGGTCTTTACAGCCCTCTAAATCAGTGTTTCTGTTAGCCAAAGATCAAATGTAAATGTTGGCAAATTACTGCAGCGCACACGAAAGCTGCATACTCTGGTCTGCTGTAGCAAGAGGTTTTCTGTTTCAGGCCTCATTCATCTGGGACCTTTCATATTCACATGGTCTTTCTTTAGTCATGCTATGTAAGCACCTACTGTACATACTGAAATCCAGTTTTCCCATATACTTGTGTGCTGCTGGAGGGACAATAAATCATGAATCTATTTCCAATTTCATTACCCTTTATATGATATTGATACAATAGCATCCTTTCCTTATATCTACTTGTTTCCAAGATAAAGACTAGGAGAAAAGCTTCTTCTCCTTGTAGAAATCAGCAGTTAGCTGTTTTGCTTTTCTTACATCAGTACAGAATGTGATAGACCTTTTCTACAGCAAGATTTTGTTAAAGGGACACGTGTACTGGTTCTCTGTTATTTCACTACACGGCATGGAATAAACCAGGCTGAATTTTGCTACCACTGACACCAGCAGAACATCTCCAGAAATCCACTGATGAACTGAGAATAAAATTTGTCCCTTTGAACATGATTGGTCATTTTAAAAAATCGTGATCTGAATATACATACATGTATATATTCATCTGTCACAACTCCCCCTCATCCTCATCATGTCATTTTAGCAGATCAATAGAATCTGAGCAGATTTCTGCCTTGTATATATCCTGCTTTGCTATAAACCAAGAATAATTTCATTAAGGTTCATTGAATTCTACTGGGGCAACGCAAGTGCAAATAAATTCACAATCTGGCTTCGTGACTTCTGCAGTCTCTGTCCACTAACAGCATGGAGTATAATGAACTAAGTAAATGTGGTAGGCAAGATACTGCATGCAGAATATCAGAAGTAGTTAACAACATCAAGATATGTGCTAAGAACAGCCAGGGCTTAAAAGTAGCAGAAGAGGAGATTCACTTATGTGAAGGGCTTGCACATGGAGACAGATACATCATATTAGGTCTGTGCTCCAAGCTGGTTCTGGTTCGGTAGTTACTTAAAGCAGTTACTGTCTAGTTGCAACAAGGTGGATTAAGTAAAAGTCTTCATAGCTTCACTTCCATTCCTAAGCAAATAGACCAAAATTCCAGTTGGCTTATGTGCCTCTCTTGCATATTATGAGCCATACAAATATCAAATTGAGCTAATTATGATTCATGTTAAACTTACACAGTCCGATTCAAATCCCATTAACTGAATACAAAGATTCCCGGGGGTTTCGTGAGGTTTGGATCAGATGTACAAGGACAAATGCCAAGTTTGTGGGGCCAAAATGAGCTGACTACACCACAGTAATTTCAGCATAACTCTATTAAAGTCAGTGGGACTACTCTGATTTATGAGAGCTGAACAGAGAGAATTTAACCATTAGTGGTCTGTATGAGAATACAGCAAGCTTCCCATTTTATAGCAGCTGTAAAAAATATTTTTTTGTTCCAAAAAAGCCCTAAATTTTTTTTAATTTCAGCTGTAGCTGTTACATATTCTCTTGATGGTTTAATGAGCTCGTCATACCTTCTAGTAAAAATATTTGTTATGATCTACAATGGGACAGGAAAGCTCTTAGTACAGTGTAGCCTTTGAGTCAAACAGGGCTCTTACTCACATTTCAGCAGTGTTCTGTTCTCACTTGACTTCAGTGACATTGCCTGAGAGGAAACGAGAAAAGGATTTGGTCAATTATATATGTATAATTTTTACAGAACCTGCTTGAAAGTGACAGAAGCAACCATTCATGAAGGCTAATGAGAAGGTTCTGAGGTACAGGAATAACAGTTTATGATTTCACAGTAAAGGCAAAGATGGATGTATTAGAAATGAGTGATCACAAGAGCCGTGTCCCAGTATGGCGCAACATATTTAGCAGTATGTGGCTACTAATGCTCCCACACGCCAGTATTCCTATATGAACAACATTACAAAGCTTTATCCTGCTACTGCAGCCCCAGCTCATGTTTAAATAGAAGGTAACACCTGCTAATTGGAAGCACCAAAAATGCTAGGTAAAAGGGTGCATGTGCTGGGTAGGGCTAATGGGGGCAGCTCAGGTAATAGAGAGCTGCCCAGTGCTCCCCTGCAGTCAGTGCCCACCTCCCAGCAGCAGGAGGAAGGAGAGGCGACACCAGACACTCTGTGGCAGGGATGTTGAGCCTGATGTTTTTCTGTCATGGAGAATAGCACTGTTTGCACAAAAAAGTACAACACATCCAGCCAGCCTTCCCAGAAAAGCCTACTAACAGATGAGGTTCAGAAAAGCTAGGCTGCTGAGTCAATGCTTCTTATGGGCCCTCTGAAGCTGTGAATGCCTCTTCTTAGGAAAAGAAGTGCATGTTCCATAAAACTACCTTAATCTACATTCCTTTTTAAAAAGGTGTTAAAAAAAAGTACCAAGGGACATATTTAATAGCTCAGATTTAGTCGGTCAGAATCAAGGGCAGGTACGGAGTAGCTATTAAAAAAGATCAATCAGCATGCACATCAAACCCAGCGGAGGTGGGTGAAATGATATATGGTGTAGTTCAGACTGACACATTTGCCTACAGTCACTGCATTTCCAGCACTATGTCCTAACTTAACTGCTTTTTCAAAGTGCACTAAAGAGGGAAGTGAGAGAGGAGCTATATAAAACCAAATTTTGCTCTATTCTATTTAAAAGTTAAAGGCGTCAGTAAAAGAGAATAAATATCACTCCTCAATTTATGCAGATGGGAAAATCCATCACAAAGTGATTGATAAGCCTCATTCCTGAGGCAGCATTTGGGGTGCCATGCTGCACACACTCCAGCGTGGTTGCTGGTCCCAAGCCTCTCTGTGCCTGCCAGCGCAGCCTGTGGAGCAGCAAGCCTGCCATGCTGTTTTCTTCAGGGAGCCGCAGTGTGCACTCCAATGCTCCTGCCCCATGGGCAGCCCCAACATCCCCCAAGCACAGGGCAGGGTCCTCATCTGCCCACCTGAGCCGGGTTGTTTGTGAAGCCGTGGGTCTTTTCACCCAGCTGGAGGCACTGGAGTGTTGGAGCAAGAGGGCAGTTCTTGGTTGCAGGTTTCACAGCACTGCAGCTCTGCTGTGTTGGGTGCCTGAGTATGTCACTCCACAGATCCCTTCTCCACGAGTCAGAAGCTCTGTGTCCCTTACAAGCTCAGAGGGAGGATAAGAACAAACAAATTGTCTGAGACATTTTTATTTGCCTGGAGACTTCCACAATGACCACATGCAATACCAGGTAGGGGGAAATATTAAGTGTCACTTAATATTATGTGTCACTGACACAGCCAAGCATACCTCACTGAGAGGACAGGACAGGAGCTGAACAGGAGGGAGAAGCTCCCTGCCTCCATCTTCATCTGCAGATGTCACCTTCATTCACCTCTGGATAGGTAGTGGTAAGATAGAGGTTATGAAAGTCTTCCCTGGCAAGGTCACTAGCCACACTGCACCGGTTGCAGAAAGCAAAATTAAGAACTGGAAGCTGGAAGATCTGCCTGCAGTAAGTGAAGATCAGGTTTGAGACCATCTGAAGAACCTGAAGGTGCACAAGACCATGGGACTTGACGAGATCCATTCACTGGTTCTGAGGGAACTGGCATATGATGTTGCCAGGCGTCTGTCCATCATATTTGAAAGGTCATAGCAGTCTGGTGAAGTTCCCACTGACTGGAAGAGTGAAAACACAAGTCCCATTTTCAGTAAGAGTAAAAAAGAAGATCCAGGGAACTACAGGCCAGTCAGTCTCACCTCTGAGCCTGGCAAGATCATGGAGCACATCCTCTTGGGGACCCCACTAAAGCACATGGAAAATAAAGATGAGGTGATTGGTGGAACCAACATGGCTTCACCAATCATGCCTGACAAACTTGGTGGCCTGAATTACAGCATCAGTGGGTAAAGGAAGAACTGGCATCATCAACCTGGGCTTGTGCAAAGCATTTGACACTGTTCTGCATGACATCCTGGTCTCCAAATTGGAGAAAAATGGATGTGATGGATGGACCACTTGCTGGATAAGGAATTGGCTGGATGGTCTCACTCAGAGCGTTGTGATCAATGGCTCAATGTCCAGGTGGAAACTGCTGCCGAGTGGCATTCCTTGGGGACCGATGCAGGGACCAATGCTATTTAGCATCTTTTTAGGTGAAATGGACAGTGGGATCGAGTGCAGCCTCAGCAAGTTTGCAGATGATACCAAGCTGAGCGGTGCAGTTGACTCCCTAGAGGAAAGGGATGCCACCCAGAGGGACCTGGACAGGTTTGAGGGTTGGGCCCACGCCAACCTCATGAAGTTCAACAAGGCCAAGCGCAAGGTCCTGAACCTGGGTTGGGGCAATCCTAAGCACAGATACAGGTTGGGTAGAGAATGGCTTGAGAGCAGCCCTGAGGAGAAGGATTTGGGAGTGTCAGTTGATGAAAGACTCAGCATGAGCTGGCAATGTGCGCTTGCAGCCCAGAAGGCCAACCGTATCCTGGATTGCCTTAATAGAAGTGTGGCCAGCAGGTCAAGGAAGGTGATTCTGCCCCTCTGCTCTGCTCTTGTGGAATCCCACCTGGAGTACTGCATCCAGTTCTGGAGGCCCCCACCACAAGAAGGACATGAAGCTGTTGGAGTGGGTCCAGAGTGGGGCCATGAAGGTGATTAGAGGGCTGGAACACCTCCCCTATGAGGACAGAGAGCTGGGGTTCTTCAGCCTGGAGAAGGGAAGGCTCCAGGAAGACCTTATGGAGGCCTTCCAGTGTCTGAAGAGGACCTATAGGAAAGCTGTGGAGAGACTTTTCGTAAGGGCAACATGAGGGGAAATGGTTTTAAACTGGAAGGAGGTAGATTCAGACTAGATGTTAGGAAGAAATTCTTTACTGTGAGGGTGGTGAGACACTGTAACAGGCTGCCCTTGTGAATGCGCTCTCTCTGGAAGCATTCAAGGCCAGGCTGGATGAGACTTTGAGCAACCTGGTTTAGTGGGTGGTGTCCCTGCCTCTAGCAGGGGGGTTGGAACTAGATGATCTTAAAGGTCTTTTCTAACCCAAACCATGCTATGTTTCTATGATTCTATGAAAGTCTGGTGAAGAGACAAGGTCAGATTATTGAATTGAATATCTGATTGCAACTCTATACATTCCATTCAAAAATCTGCAGGTAATGCATTTATATCAACTGAAAATGGTGTTGTAAACAATGATTTTTTTTGCAGTCTTGAAACCTATTTTCAAATTCCTTTATCAAAAGTGAAAGCATAGCTGCATATTCTTTGCCGTTCAAAGCTCTGTGTTTAGTCAGTGCATCAAAATACAAGCAGTTATGTGCCACCACTCAAGCCAGCACTGTACAGCACTGCCCTCCCCGCCCTGCTTTCAGTTCACACAGCATTAGTAGCACGCTGTCAGTTTGGCTGCTGCTGAGCGATGGGCACGTGCCTGGGGCCACTCCACAGGGATGGAGTGGGCCATGGTGCCACATGCATCATTCACATGCATCACATCTTCAGAGCTGGGCCTGGCAGGCAAACTTGTCCTCTCATCCAAGGGGTGTCCCAGAAAATTTTGGTAAGCTACATTTCCTAAAGCCAGCTCTGGACATCAGATAATTGCAACCACTCAAATCAGTGACAATTTCTGCTACTTCCTGGCAAGAGAGGGGTGAACAATCACATTTTTGTTCAAGGAGATGATGGAAGAGCAGCCAGCAAATGTGATGCAATGCACAGAAAACATGTCACATCTGTCTGCAAAGGCTCCAGTCAAAATGCACCAAAGCTCCTGTAGCTTCTTGCTGCTTCAAGCCACATTTCCTCATGAGGAGAAGCATAGTGAAAATGTAGATTTCCATCCATAGAAGCTCTGTTCATAAGCAGAGTTTCCAAAGACAAAAGTGCTCACACACTTCCAGCTGGCAGCACTGCCCAAGTGCTCTGCCAGGTCACAACAGTCTGATAAGGTGAATGCATTCATGTGTTATCTGTCTGTTGGTAAGACTGTCCCTCATCACTAATAAGTGTCTCTTTACAAAGCATTGGAGGAAAGACGGTATAATTGTTAGTGTATAAATTTCAGATTTAGGATTTCCTGGCCTGCAATACCTCTGTGATCTTCAGCAAACCACTTAATACCTTCCTGGCAATTCTTCATTCTTTAGAAAATGTATGGATAAAGATGCTTCCCTTTTCATGGCAGGTTGTGAGGATAAACACAGCTCAAATGCTGAAGTGTTGAGATACTGTGATAATGTATGTGTCATAAAAAGGAAATATCTTATGAATACATGGAATAAGACAAAAAGCAGGTTAGTCTTAAAGAAACAGCATATGTCAGTCTGGCAATGTACAGTCATACTTTTCTACAGCTTTCTCCTTTTCTGCCTTTAAGGACTAAAGCTATGGCTCACTAGCGTTCATCCACTTGTCATCAAAGCAACAGTCTCAAGTCAACAGTATAAAAAGCTTCACACAAGATCTTAACGGCGCACTACAAATTTGTGGTAAAGTCTCCCTGGCGTAGCCTGTTACACACAGGCCAAGGAGCATGGTGCACATTTGCAACACAGCTGGCTTCATGTCATGACCCGGAGGAAATCTCAAAGTCAGAAAGTTGCTTTTGTTGTGGAAAATAGGATTACCCTGAGTTTATCTTCTTACTGTGAAGGATGGGTCCAAAGTGCCCCTAGTTTTGGAGGAAGGTTTCAGGCTTGTTTTGAAAGACAAGCAGTGCTGGAAGGCCACAGTGTTCTAGGCAGAGTGAAAGATCCTCCAGTAAAATCAGTAGTTTGTCAAAAGCAACCTCGGGTACACTACCTTGGACCTTTGTGTCCAAAAATTCCCTCTGGGTTTAGTTCATGACTTATTTACCCAGGTAATGCTAAGCTCCTACAGTGCTGTAAGTAGTTAGCCCAGTACAGGATCTCCTTCTGTGACCAAAGAAGTCAGAATTTGACCTAAATGGAGCAAATCTGTATCATGAGAAACAAGAAACAGAAAAACACAGTGAAGAGAAGCATATTATTTTGACTACGCATAATCAGACATAAAGACCTACATTCAGATTGTTCCTGCAGCTTGATCAGGGCACAGACTAAATTTCTCTAAATACATTAACTCCATGTTATACGCTGACATAAAGCAACATTTTTGCTTGTCTTCTTCTTTTATCAGTAGATCCACCCAATATAGCAGAAAGTAACAGCAAAATAACACTTCAGGAAAAAAATGTTTTCTTCTGATTCTCTACTCTGCTCATAGCAAGATGAAGATAAACAGTCTCTTGGGAAGCAGATGAATTTGGAACATTTATTTTATTAAAAAGGAGAGACACTTAAAAACAGTGGAGCATCATTTTAAAATAGACTTACCCAGCCATTCTTCCCATATCCCTTAGGCTTTTATCATTGTGAAGCTATGAGCAAGGGGGAAGAATTCTGTCCTATGTAAGAAGGCCATGTCTCCTGCCCTCACGTCTAGCATTTCTATAAAACACAGCTGTGATTGCCTTTATACTTTTTCTCAGAGCAAAAGCTGAAAAATGAAAGCAAATGAGTCCTGTTCCTCATTCACATAATGGCCTGCTTAGTCTTTCTGGAATTTTAAGTGTTTTTCAAGAGGGTTCATGTTTACTTTCACTGCCTTTTCAGCATGCACATCTATCAAGAGCCCTGACTCAGTAAGACTCATTACTTCTCCCTAAAGATGTCTTTCTAGATGAGCATTCTGATCTTGTTTGTGTTTGTGATTGAAAGTGTAATGTCCCCAGCTGACAGTGTAAATCATTAGAGTTTAATTATCAAAACCGTTTTCTCCTCATAGTAATCTTTGGCTAAACAACTCAATCTGACAATTCAGGAAGGCTGGGATTTTTACAGACTGCTTGTACAAATTCACACAAAGTGGACAGTAGTGCACAAATGAGATTTTTACTTCAGGAGTCTTTGCAGGATCAGATCACATCCTTCATACTGCAACACGCACAAACTCAAGCACCCCTCCTTTCTCTTCAGATGTTTGTTCCAAAATGGGACTAATGAGATGTCATCCAAATTGATCCCCATGACAAAACTTCACCATGACTCCTCTCGACATCCATAGTGAGTATTGGGGTGGGTGCCCCCCATCCACATTTGAACTGATGATGATAAATCCAACATTGCAGGTATGTCATTCAAAAGGTAATTTGGCCCTTCAAGAAGGGCAGGCATTTGGAACTGTGACCTTGACAGCCTGAAATGCTGAATCTGTTCAGGAAGTCCAAGGGCAAAAACGTGTGCATTTTCTAGAACTGTAAGAATATTTACAGTTAATAGGCTGCATTAATGTCTGAAAGTTAAATTACAGTCTTTACACCATCTCTGCCTTTCCTCTGAAGAGTCAGCTCAATTTGTGCATGTATGGACAAGAGAGATTTTGAATTAATAAATGTGGTATTATGTCATGATCCTTTAAGCAACTGAGAGAAAGAAGTCTGATTTTTGTTTCAGTCCTAAGCATACTGACATCAGGGGCAAATTTGGAGCTCAATGCAGTGGAATCATGCAACCGATATTAAAGCCAATAGGAGCTACAAGAAAAGCAAAATGACATTCTATTCATTGGTCAAGAAATTAAATACAGATTGCAACTTATTCAAAGATTTCAAAGTCAATTACTTTTTGCACTGAAATCAGTGAGAAGGACTTTCCTTTTCAGTTCATCAGGCTTGCCGCCCACTGAGAAGAGTGACTTTATCTGGGATCTTCATCGCCTCTTGCTTTATGAGGTTGCTGGGTTTTGTTCTTTCTTTGTCTGATGACTGGTCTTAAAAATACAACATTCTTTTTTTATTTTTTCTTTTTAAAAGCCGCTTCCAATAACTGGCTAGAATTTTGAATAATGATTGGACTTTTCCTTTAAGACATTGCAAGTGTCACAACAAAGAACCATATTAGGTGGATGAAGCATCCAATGCACCCATCCCATTTCCCAGAAAGTCTGTCAGAACAGAACAGCAACTAGGGAGAGATCTGTGGGGTCATTCTGACTAGGATTAACATCTACCTATTGACCCCTCTATAAATACTTTGGCTTGGTCTTCATTTATTACAGTTTGGTTAAGGTAGGTATCGCTTGGCTGGTCTTGTTATTTCTCCACTGTTGGTAGCAGTACCTACAAAAGCATACAGTCACTTTTAAAACCACCACAGAAGATAGAGTAGACATACTGGAGGGATGTTAGGCTGATTTCTACATTCCATTCATTCAAAGATGTCATCTCTGTCTGCTTCTATGTACTGATGTACTGATCCCAAATTTTGTTTCAGTGGATCGTGTGTTAGCATTGTCATCTCATTGGAAGGTAAGGGGGCCCAGCAGAGGTGGTTGATATTCAAGCATCACTTCATCCAAGCTCAAGATCAGCGCATCTCTAAGAGTAAGAAATCAGGAAAAGGTGCCAGGAGACCTGCATGAATGAGTAAGGAGCTAGTGGAAAATCTCAGATGGAAAAAGGAAGTCTACAGAGCTTGGAAAGGGAGTCTAGCCTTTGGAAAGAATATAGGAACATTGTCAGGGCATGTGGAGATGCAACAAGGAAGGCTAAGGCCCTTGGAATTAAATATGGTAAGGGAGGTGAAGGACAAGAAAGGCTTCTTATAATTATGTCAGTAACAAAAGGAAGACTAGGGAAAGTGAGACCTGCTGCTGAATGAGATGTGTGCCCTAGTAGGGAGGACATTCTCAATAATAGTTGCAAAGTCATGGCAATCAGGTGAAGTCCCTGGTGAGTGGAAAAAAGGCAACATCACACCCATTTTTAAGAAAGGTAAAAAGGATGACCCTGGGAACCACCGATCTGTCAGTCTTACCTCTGTGCCAGGAAAGATCGTGGAGCAGATCCTCCTGGAAGCTATGCTAAGGAGCATGGAAGATGGGGAGGTAATACAGGAAAACCACCATGGCTTCACCAAGGGCAAATCCTGCTTGACCAGCCTAGTGACCTTTTATGATAGTGTCACTGTATCAACGGACAAAGGAAGAGCCACTGATGTCATCTATCTGCACTTCAGTAAGGTCTTTGACATGGTGCCCCACAGCATCCTTCTCTCCAAATTAGAAAGATATGGATTTGATGGGTGGACTGTTCAATGAACAAAGAACTGGCTACAAGATCGAGTCCTGAGAGTTCTGGTCAAAGGCTCAATGTCTGGATGGAGATCAGTGATGAGTGGTGTCCCCCAGGGATCAGTGCTGGGACAGATACTCTTTAATATCTTCATCAATGACATTGACAGTGAGGTCGACTGCACCCTCAGCAAGTTTGGGGATAACACTAAGCTGTGGGGTGCAGCAGGTACAAGGGATGGGATGCCATCCAGAGAGACCTAGACAGGCTTGAGTAGTGGTCCCAGGTGAAGCTCATGAGGTTCAACAAATCCAAATGCAAGAATTTGCATCTGGGTTGAGGCAACCCTCACTACCAATACAGGCTTGGAGATTAAAGGATTGGGCACTGCCCTGCCAAAGAAGACCTGAGGGTACTGGTGGACAGGAAGCTGGACACAAGCCAGCAATGTGCCATTGCAGCCCAGAAAGCCAACCGGATCCTGGGCTGCATCAAAACAAGTGTGGCCAGCAGGGCGAGGGAGGTGATTCTGCCGCTCTGCTCTGTGCTGCTGAGGCCTCACCTGGAGTACTGCATCCACATATGGAATCCTCAGAGGATTGTGATCAGCGATGCAGTATCTGTTTGGAGGCCTATAGCTAATGGTGTTCCAGTCAGTACTGCGTCTGGTCTTATTCAATATCATTATCAATTACCTGGATGAAGGCATAGGGTGCACCTTCAGCGAGTTTGCTGCCAATACAAAACTGGGAGGAGTGGCTGGCACACCAGAAGGCTGTGCTGCTATCCAGTGAAACCTGAACAGGCTGGAGAGTAGGGCAGAAAGGAACCTTATGAGATTCAACAAAGGCAAGTGTAAAGTCCTACACACGGGGATGAATAACTGCATGCACTAGTACAGATTAGGGGGTGATATGATGGAAAGGAGCTCTGCAGAGAAGGATGTGAGTGTACTGGTGAACCGCAGGTTGATCATGGTCCAGCACTGTAGCCTTGTGGCCCAGAAGGCTAATGGTATCTTGGGGTGCATTAAAAAGAGTGTGGTGAGCAGGTCAAGGGAGGTGATCCTCCCCCTCTACTCTGCCCTGGTGAGGCCACATCTGGAGTACTGTGTCCAGATTTTGGCAACCCAAATCAAGAAAGACAGGGAACTACTGGAGAGAGTCCAGCAGAGGGCTACAAAGATGATGAGGGGCCTAGAGCATCTCCCTTCTGTAAAAGGCTGAGAGGCCTGGAACTGTTCAGCCTGGAGAAGATTGAGAGAGGATCTTATCAGACCTTCTAAATCTCTACAGGGCATGTGTCAAGTGGGTGGAGCCAGGCTCTTATCAGTGGTGCCCAACAACAGAACAAGGGACAATAGGCACAAATTGGAACACAGGAAGTTCCATATGAACATGAGGAGAACAGAGCACTGGAACAAGCTGCCCAGAGAGGTTGTGGAGTCTCCATCTCTGGAGATATTCAAAACCTGCCTGGACACTTTCCTGTGCAACGTATTCTAGAGAACCTACTTTAGCATAGCAATTGGACTAGATGATCTCTAGAGGTACTTTCCAACCCTTGCAATTCTATGGTTCTGTGATCTCCAAGATCTAGGCTGCTTCCCAGCCTGACAGATTTCAACCATTCTTAAACCTATGTGTTCACACTAGCACATTGTCTCTTCTCTTTATTTTCCATACAGTGTTTGATTTTTTGATTCCCTGGATGATCCAGGGCTGCTATAAAATTAAAATGTCCTCCTAGCTTATGTAGAGCTTCGCTGGCTCAGGCAAGCTGAGGATCTGGCAGCTGAATCACAAGAACCCAGTGTCATACATTATTTAATAATCACGATAGCATTTTGGCATTAAGTAGCCACAGCTACTTCCCATGCCCTTTAGTTACCATGTTCCCTGTGGTCTTTGCTCCATGACCTACCTGGTCTGCATGCAGCAGATGGTGAGCGATACACCAACACACTTAAGGACTGATTTCGTCCCATAGTAATCTGCTCCTGGGGCTTGTGCTTTTGAGGACAGATGTTTGCAATGCGGTGGGGATGCGTATGGTGGCAGGGCACTCCAGCAAAGGCAGCAGTTTTCCAAGAGTACCCTCCATTCTCTGCTGGGTAAGGAAGAGCCGGGGAGGTTCCACCTTCTCACTCTTTGATGTTTCACTTCTTCCCAAAGTAAAAGTTAGTTAAAAAAAGCTAATGTCAGCACAGCCCCATCACTCAAACCACACATTTTAAGCATACTGGGGTGCTCCATGCTCCTGAGCACCATAGAGACAGGGCAGCCAAGGACACCAGGTCCAGATTCAGCAGCCTGGAAATGTGCGGATAACTCACCTTAACTGAATGAGAAGATTTAAACTATGACAAAGGCTCATTAAGAGGAATAAGTATTCTTTTTAAATGCTATTTGCAAGCACTATATATATGTGCATATATGTACATATATGTATTTATAGTATATGTAGGGTTTGCTATCACTTAAGTAAACTATTATTTGTATTTGTTAAGGGCTGTTCTCATGGATTGATTCTCATGGATGGATTTGTTACACTTGAATTACAGATTCAGGTTAAAGGGAAAAAAAATCAGATCTAAACTCTGAACAAAAAAGTATATTGTTTGGTCTAGGAGAGAAGGAGACGCACACATCTCTATTTTGGAGAAAGAACAAAGAGTGTGAAACTCCCCAGAGGAAAGGCGATAGGTTTATCACAGCTACCAAGGCTCTGCAAGTAACAACAGTGTCCACCACCCAAACAAACTGCCATAAAACGCTTTCCGATGACTGATGTTGTGATAAGAGGCAGTTTGTCATTCAGCAAACATACACACAGGATGCACTCTGAGTGCTGATACTGGTGTTTTTCTTCACTGCTCGATTGTACCATGTACAGTGCCCAACCCCGACCAATTCCCCCCCGCTCTGCCAGTAGCCATCACCTCAGGGAGGGTTCAACATGGCATCTTCTCAAGACATCAAAGGCAGCAAATTTTCATCCTCCAAATGAAATGCAGTTTTCCCAACAAAGCGGACCTTGTTGTGCCATGGCAAAAATGATGGCCATGTGTTCGTAGGGACCTGTCACCCCAGAGCTCCCGTTCCTCTCAGGAAGGAAGTGCTTCTTCATACAAGGAACAGACTGCTCCTGGTGAGGCCTGTGCCCTATTGGCAAAAATACGCCAAGCAGGGCTGGAGGGTCACCAGGGCAATAGGACTTTATTATGATTATATTGTCCATGGAAAAACAGTGTTTTCAAACAACAGTGGTGATTATTATATACATTGTAGGCCTTTAATTACTGTGTTTTCAGCACCATGTAGATATTCAGCACAGCCGTAGTGCCTCAAACTCTGTTTTGGGATAGTAGAGACATGAATTCAGCCCGGCCACAAACTTCCTGGAGACAAATTGCTCGATCTATCTGGTGACTCATTCTCTGTCTATGAAAACAGAGCCAATATCTCACAAGGATGTCAGGAGAATGAAATAAACTTGTGATTGTGATGCCCTCACCTACACCAGTGGTGAAGGCAAGGAAAGCTCCTGGAGCTCCCACTCTCCCCATTCAGTCAGTAACCGGCCCAGAACTTACTCCCTCTCCCAGAAGTTCAGAGCATTTAGGCCTGGTTATATCCTGACTGAGCTTTTATGTGGCCTTATACAGCCAAGGTTTTAAGACAGAGTCTGAGATTACTAGAGTGAGTTATAATGTTATAAAAAATCCAATGCATTTCATTACTTCTCACATTTCATAAATAAAAATATTAAACCAGGATTTTTTTTCTTGAAGTATGAATTTACTTGATAAATTCACGTTGTTTGGGTCCACTCAGGACATACTTTCACATGTACCAGGAGGATAAAGAGGACAGAACTGGGAGCCTATCTATACTGTCAGCATGAAAAGAATAAATATTCTGGTCTAGGCAAACAGTTGGAAAATGTACTTTTTCTCTTAATTTTATTTCTACTCTCTAAGTACTCATTTGAAATAATAAATATCCCACCTTCTACCACTGGAAGAATCACTGCCTTTTTTAAGACATAAAACAGATGCCCTCTTCATATGGAGAACTCATACAGATTATTTTAAAACAGATTCATACATATTCATACAAGTTATTACCTCTATAATCATCCAGAATCACATTTATGTACAGATTTCTTTCACTATATATATTATTAGCAAATAGAAGTGTTTAAATTATGAAAGGAGAGCCGCTGCCTCACTGGATTTTTACACAGTACCATTACAGTAAAATCACTTGTCGTGCTTTGTATACCATGAACAGTGTATCTCAACACTGCAACCAAGAGAATGAGCAGTCAGCAGCAGGGAAAGCAAGGGGGACAACCTTCCCACCATGCTGGCAGGGAAACAGTAATGGGATATAGTTAATCCGGTAACAAAAGCTTGTCATGACAACCTTAATCTGTGAATGTATTCAGTGTTCACTGTGCATTTTTGTTACCATTTGCTGTGAAGGTATTTTGTCCAAATATTTAGCAAAGGGCTGGAAATGCTGGCTGTTGGGTTTCCACCAAAGGGGCTCCAGTGCCTGGCTGTGGTCACACCTGCAAACATGCAGGCACTGTGAGTTTGGGAGATGGAAGGAGAGATGGAGAGGTGATGGGCTGGAGGTGATGATGACCAAGGACCAGCCACAGTGCTGTGCCTGCTGTGAAGGAGAGCAATCCATGGAGCAGTGGGGCTGGGGCATCCTCTCTGGGAGCACAAGGGGCATCCCTATTCCCACTGCCCCACAAGCACCCTTTCTGTTCAGTGGGTCACTTGGCTCTGCTGGCTGAGCTGCTGGCAGTCGCCACCCCTCTCTGTCACCGTTTCTTCCCTGTGCTGGGGATTGGGCTCTGAAGTCCTCAACATTGTTGTTAATCCTCCCCAGACTGCGAGTTGGAGCCCAAGCCAGGTTTGAAAAGATTACAACCCTACGTGTGTTTTTCAGAATCCTGCCATCTATCCCTTCTATCGTCCCTGGCATAAACAGCATTGAGTCCCACAGCAAGGTGCTGCCCACTTCTCCCCCAGCCACAATGAGAGAGCCAGAGCCCACCTCACAGCCTAGCTTTGCTGGGATGGGAACAGCTGCATCCCTTCTGTATCTTTTTTTTTTTTTTTAAAAAAAAAAAAACCTGGTCATAACCTTGGCCAAAAAAAAAAAAAAAAAAGAAAGAAAGAAAGAAAGAAAGAAAAAAAATTAATCATAAGAGAGCCCTCTGCTGGTAAATTAATTTCTGTCTGGAGAAGAAATTACAAAATTTGGCTTGTGTTAGGTTTCTTTTCTACCCTGTCAGCAGATGTATAAGGTTATAGAAAATAGTGTTGTTTCGTAACTGCATTAAAGGAACAAGGACATCTGAAAATCCATGTGCTGGGAAGACAATGGTGAATGAGGTCCCTGGGTTAGGGAAATCAAGTTAGGACAGTTTGCTGCTGATGTCCTAGGGCAGATTTAACTATTGAATTAAAGCCCCTTGACGTTAGAGGTGACACTACAACACAAGAAGGCATAGGATGCTGCCTGGTGAGTGCAAAAAAGGCAGGCTGGGAGCAGGGCAGAGGACAGGCTGCATTCCCTGTACACACACACACTGATTTCCTGGGCATGCTGTGTATGCAGTGAATATCAAGCCCTTGCCCTAGTCACAAATCTGTCCTGCTGTTTGTGCCACCCATGTTGTTACCCAGCATGGAGTATGAATATTGCTCTCTCTAATCTCTGTATTTCAGCCATACTACAATAGATGTACTGATGTATCCGTTTGATCAGTTCAGTATTATTACCTTTTAAAATGCATTTAGGGTTGAAATAAGCCCGAGCATGAGCAGACAGCCAGGTAGGTGTAGGATGGCAGTGGCTTTTGGCTGGAAAATTGTCAGTGCGCTTTCCCTTTGCAAACAGGCAGTTATCTAGTCCCAGCACAGGAAGGTCATCATCCATCTCTCCCTTCCACAGTTTTATCATTTGGGATTTTGCCTTCATTATCAATTTTGCCATCCAAGTGCAAATGGGTGCAAGTCCAGAGTTGTCCTACTGTGTAAGGCTCAGGCTCCTGGGAGCCGGGAGAGCTGGAGTAAACTCTTTGTCCTTCTGCCATCCCAGCTTTTCCACCCTGCCATTTCATGGAGTTGCCACCACATCCCCAGGGCGAGGACTGCCTCCCTGTGCTATGCATGCATTTAGCCTTACACAGCAGGGCTTCAGTCCTGGCCTGAGCCTCCAGGCACTTCAGGTTTTATTTGCATCCAATGAGGTGGACTACCAGGGAGGCTCAGGGGCTGATCAACAGCTCACAGGTACAAGCACCCAACAGGTAGAGTGTCCCGCTAGGTCTTTCCCTCTGTTCTGCCACAGCTGTGAGCACTGTGGTGGGTATCTCCAGATTTTCTGTCCCTGGCCATGGTGCATCCCTCCCAGAAGGAATTCCTCAAGGCTACAGCACTTCCAATATTTGTAAGCTGCATTAACCCCAAGCACCATGTGTGAAGGTACTGATCTAAAAGCCACGTGATAATGCACAGAGAAATAGTACTTAAATGATATACAGTGCAGGGAAATATACATAGGAGATGGAGTGGCTTGCTGCATTTCAAACATGATTATCTGAGGAAAAAATGCACCCCTGATCACTTGGTGAGAAGTTGAGTATACTTTGTGCTTTGTGGATTCCCTGAAAAGCCTGACATTGGAAAGCAGAGGGATGCTACCTTTGGATTGAACTGCATGAATGCTTTTTTCTTGCTCAGACCTGCTTTTTATGTTCATCTACTGAATGTCAAAACAGCCAATTTGGAAAGGGAGCCTTAATAAACTGATCTACTCTCTGCAACACTGGTTTCATATTTTTCATCTTTTTCCTAATATAATCGATAGTAAAGGGAAGATTAGGCTGTAAGTAAAATTGCTCATGTGGGCAGTCAATGGTGACAACTGAAAGGATGTTTTAAACGCTCTTAATAACAATTAACATCTCTGAGCAGTGTGTTGCAGCCATCAGCAGGACCAGGATTAATGCACTGTCAGTGGGAACCACCTCTCTCAGAACATTCACTGCTGCAAGGCCACAAACTTCTCTGTTTTTAGAAAAATGCCATATCTCAGATACAAACTAAGCAGCTGCCCACACAGGGCTGCTGCACTAGTGCACCGCTCTGTCCAGTGGCTCAGGGAGCTCAGTGCCTTGCTCCAGACCATGTCATCTGAGCGCTTTTTTCCCTTGCACCTTCACTGCAAGTCTTTGGGCTTATTTTCTGAATGTAATGTGTTAGTCATTGGCTTGCTTTAGCCAGCCAGCTTGTTCCAAACTCCCCACTACTCTGGATAATTATGAATTAAGCACAGATGAGAGCAAGATTCTCACTGAAGTCACTGAAATTTCTTTCTTTAATATTATAAGCAGATATTAGGAAGGATGCCAATAATAAGGTCATACCCTTACTCAGCACCTCCTTCAAAGAGAAGAAATCAAACCTCTTAGTGAGTCTGGCGAGACACCCAGAATCAGAGCTGTAATGCAGCTCCTCTCACTTTCTCACTCCACTTTCTACTTGTTCTGTGAAACTAAAAGTTCATCTCTACATGAGCTCTGTTCTACAATTTACTCTCCGGTCTCTGGTTTAAAACACACCAGATTCCAGCTATAAACTGCTTCAAATATCCTGAGAACTTCTGCAAAGCACAATACAAATTTGAAAAGTTCAAGTCTGGTGCTAATGCAATAAAAGAAGGCGAATATGATTCCAGATATACAGTTGGTGTAATGCCTTTAGGAACCGCTCCATCAGTTTGATTTAGAAAATGATTGTATTATGTTAAAACAACTAAATTGGATAAGAGGAAGAGGGATTTGTTGACGTAAATCTTGTCTCTGGGTTCCAAACCCCTCTGAGTAAATGCAAATAAGAAAACATATACAGAGAGAGAACTGCCAATTTCCCCCAAGGAGATCTTTTTTCAAGGAAGTTAAAAGTCCATATTGGAAATCAATCCAGTTGTTTATACAGCAAGAAACCTCTGTTGGAAGTCAGCGGGAAGGAAAATTGGAAGCAAACCGTCAAATAACAGAGAACAAAGGAAAAATATACCCAAACTATATATCCTTTATATATCCCAGGCTTATTGTTTCCAAATAATGGTTCCGATTCTTGACCTCATCTGGTATAAATCAGGAATAACTTGATGTGTGTCAGCAGCTCTGAGTAAACAAAACAAAATGGAAGAGAAATGAGGAGCTGTGCCAGCAGCTTCAGTAAGGTTCACCATGAACAACCAGCGTGGGCAAGAAGCAAAGCAGGGGCAATGTTAGACAGCAGAAATTCTTCAAATATTTTGTGTCAACTTGACACTGTGGCAGCTTCATGCTTTAGAAATGACAGGAAAAATTATTGATACCTATGTCTATCTAAGTTAAACAGCTGTCAAGAAGAAAAAAGAAACAAAGCTGAAATGACACTGTTACACACCTCTGTACAAAACTATTCCCTGCAGCCATCACTGTTCTTTCATATACTGTGCTAGCAAGAAAACATTTCCTAGGTGGTGAATAAACTCATTAACATTGTCCCTCTGCCTCCTTGCAGACTCGTAGACCTTTAGGCAGACACGGCCAGTAGTGGTGATGGTGGTGGTGGCAGTGATGGCTACACAGTAGATGTAGGTGTTTCCAGGGAACTTCATGCCATGCCAGACTGTAGACTGTCTTTGAGGAAAGGTGTCTGTTTTGAGGGTTGCAAGCCTGGAGGTGCATGGATTCAGCCTTGGCTCACCCCTATTTTGAGCCAAGTTATCATGCAATCAAATGTGAATAATGTAAACCCCAACAGGCAACACGGCTGCAAAGTTTATTATGGACACAGGCAGACAGAAACGGAAAACCCTGTGCTTTATTTCCTTCTGCATGGAGTGCAATCACAAGGGCATCATGCCCTTCCTGCAAAGCCTCAGGATCTTGGTGGTGATGGGGACTTGCCTCCAGGCCAGCAAAGGAGCAAGCTGGCTGCTCTGCTCACTCCACCACCTTTGTTTCATGGCCCCTTTTAGCAGTCTTCCCCTAGAGCAGTGACCGCTGCCAACTCTATAGGAAGGCTGTCATCTTTGTGGCAGAATCAGGAACAGCAAGAGAGAGTGTCTCTCCCTTCTCTTTAACTGGCATACAGCTCAGTCTATGACGAGGAATGAGAGGACTCTGATCCTGTGAGGAAGTGGGTGAAGCTGAGAGCCAGCGTTCCCAGTCACCAAACTGTTAAAGGATTGGGTTCGGCAGAGGAAGCCTTTCTGATTTAAACCAGGAGGTCCAAGTGCTGTGTGGCTACAGCCTCTGGGTCCAGGACTGAGGTTTCCTCACAGCCGGGACAATGTGAGGAATGGGCTAATCGCTGTTCTCCTGGAAGACAGGCACCAGTTGCTTTGTCTCTGCCAGAGCTGTAAACACCAGCCTGAGCACTTTCGCAGGATGTACCAGAAGCAACAAACTGACTGTGTGACAAAAAGACCCAGAGCCCTGTTTTGATCTCTGGAGGAGAGCGAGGTCCCTTGGAACACAGACAGAGGCCTTGAGGCAGCCCAGGGCTGCAACTGTCCAGCACCGGAAGCTCTGTGAGTGGAATTGTGGGGAGGATTGTGCAGGACTGATGTAATTATAAGAACTGATAGGTTTGTGTAGCGTTTCGTTGGAAATTGTACATAAACTGCTGCAGATTTTAATGGGGAATTTCTCCCTCTCTTGTTTCCCTGTTGGAGGAAGGGTCTCATGATCATGACTAAACTTCAGTAAAGCTTTGTAAACCTGCCCTTGGGTCCATTTCCTCCTCAGTCACAAAATGTCCTCAGTCACCTCTGTGACAACAGTGAAACAAACAGAGATCAAGGAAATCTCACTCACCATTAGGCCAATATTTTATTAAACAAAGTCTTATTGAGAGCCACTTCTTCCTGACACTCACAGATATTCTTACATTGTCGGCTCATATTTTTGTGACCCTCTCCAAGGGACTGGTAGAACCTTATTAGCAGGAGATAATTTATTTTTCTATTACCCTGTCTAAATTGTGGCACAAGGAGCAAGGGTACAAACTGTAAACACAAAGCAGCAGCTAAGTGCTCTAGTGGTCTCACTCGGTACCTTTCAGAAATCCCTGCAGAGAGACATCACCTACTGCTGCCTCACCATAAAGGCCCATCACCCACAACATGACAATTCATTTTTAATCACAGGGAGGGAGGTAGCTGAGCTGGCAACATACAACTGCTCTGGTGCACATATTCACCCCAATATGACCTTAGCCCCCCTCACCCTCAAACCTTCCCCCATTGCTCCCCAGTACCACTCCAATGTGGTAGACCATGCCTGCAGGGTCCAGGATCAAAAACGCTGGGGAGATGCCTCTGAAACGTAGATCTGTTTCTCCTCCTGCTTCAAAATACCTGGGGCAACTGTACACTGCCATGATGCTCCTCAAAAAAAAGGGAAAATTACATTCATCCAAAAAGTCCCAGGTCATAGAACGAGTGGTTTCCATCTTAAAATGTCCCTTGCTCCCTCTGCTGGTAGTAAGAGCCATTGTGGCCCTGTGTACAGCCGGCTTTCAGCCCCGGTAGTGATTTCTTTTCCCAAGGTCGCCTACAAGAAAAATAGAAAAAGGAACAAAACGTCCTGACTCCAAATCTTATGGCCACTGCCTCCCTGTTGCTTTTGCCAATTTTATACTGTCCCACTTGCAGTGACATTCATGCTCTACAGCACAACTCTCCTCCAAAAGGAAAATCGATAGAAGCAAACACTAATTTAAAAAACAAAGCAAATGAACTTTTCAGTAACTCTAACAATTACTCAGAAAGGGCAAAAGCACTCTAGACATCAGCAACATGCTGGGTTTCTGGAGCAGTAAACACTGTGTCTGTAGTGTTCTGCTTCCCCTTGCTGCTTCTACTGTGAAAAAGTGAATGCTTAAATTGCACCTTGCTCAAGAACATTTCAAAACCTACCATTCTGAACCAGCCCAGAGAAAACAAGGGGAGCATAATAACTGTAACTACCAGATCTATTTATGTATCAGCCAGACCTATACTGCTGGATAAATATACCATACGAAAATCCCTGGGAGAAGAGCAATTACCATAAGAGTGGCTTATCTGCATGATATTTGGTTAACAGATGAGGAGCTAAACAAACAGCGATTTCTCTTTGGCAACCTGTTCTCTTTCCTCCCTGAATTACAGGATATTTTAAAACAAAAGCAAAGAAGCCTATTTTTAGATATTGGGAGTTCATGCCAGTCACCCCTTCTCCCATCCTGGGCAACTGCCACCCAGTGAAGATTTAGGGAAAATGATCATCATCGCGGGTGGGAGCACTGGCACCCTCCCACCACACAGCCACTGTGAGCAGCACCACAGCCACCACCAGGAGCCCCCAGGGGACCTTGGAAGCCAGAGGCAGTGGGCAATACCCACGTCTCCTTGGAAGTAATGGCAGAAGTCCTGCTGCATTCAGTCAGGTCAAAGCATAACCAGATCTCTCACTTTTCCAGAGGAGCTCACCCTGCCTCGCCTGCCGCCTCACTCACCAGGTAAACCTGGGCATGATGATTTACCACAGGGAGAAGAAGACACTGCTGCTGGTGGTCAGGGGTGATGGAGTCAACATCAAAGGAGAGCCCACATGGTTGCATGGAGCAGACCAGGAGCCAGCAATGGCAGAAAGGTAATTCAGCTCTTTTTTGGGAAAAAAATCCCCATGGAAAGCACTCAAGTGTGTAAAATTTACACCTGGGTTTTTTTTGTTTGTTTTGTTTTTTGTTTTGTTTTGTTTTGTTTTTGTTTTTGTTTTTGTTTTTGTTTTTGTTTTTGTTTTTGTTTTGCTAGAAGCCTGGCCACAGGGTATGTCAATGAAGAAAATTAGAAAAAAATCTCTTTTGGAAAAAAAGAACTGTGCCATCTCAAAAACATTGCCTTCACATTAAGGGTGTATTTCTCTTTTACAGCTAAACAAAATCCTGCCCAATTGTGAACTATTTAGTAGTTCATATTATGTTATTTGCATTAAGCTGGGGATAACAGAATTTCTCTGTGGAGGCTCACACAGATATTTCATGAGTTTCCTTTTTTCCCCCATTTTATTTTCAAGTTTTCTATGTGCAAAACATAATGGTTTGTTTTTGTCTTTTCCCAGAAAGAGAAAATGATCCTGATTCAAAGCAGCATTGAAATACAAGGCTCTGCCAGATGTTACATAAACAATGATGTAATGCCAAAGTATTTCATTACACATGCAGCTCTGTTCTTCAGCCCAGAAGTGATTTATTACATTTTGTCAATCCCATTTTATGTACCCACATCATTTTTACATCATTTTTCTTCATGACATTGTTACATTCTCACAGAAGCACATAGAGATAACATGATAACAGTGCAGGCAATGAAGTTAGCATTTTAAAAATAATGTTACTAATAAATAAATATACCAGTGAGGGGGAAATGGTCTGTCTGAGAGAGTGAAAAGTAAATTTACCTTTGAATAATCTGATGGGGGGAAGAGGCCATAGTTCCAACAAGAAAACCGAGGTTGTATCCTCTTGAAGCATCTTCTGCCTTCATGCAGAACAGTGAGAAAATGCCTCTCTTGCCTCTTTTCAGCTTAATCTCACATTCTCTTTGTTTTGCTAATGTGTTCTGTGTGCTGCCAGCTAGATCTGATACACCAGCTGCTTGGTCAGAAAGATTCATCAGCGAGTGCAAGAAGATCAGTACTTAAAATCTGTTTTGACTCTGAAATTATCAATCCTTAGGATATGTTAGCTTTTTCATTTTCTGATCTTCCACCAAGATTTGTTAGGAAAAGCACACCCAGCAACATCGCTTGATACAAAGAGAAAAGGAATTCCAGAAACAATAAGATGAAAAGATATAACGGTTGTGCCAAAATAATGCAGCAGGATACTTAAAAGATGCAGTCCTACAGGAATATGGTTGAAGAAAATAACCCATCTGGTGAGCTGGATGCCAAAAATCCTGTTAGATGACTGAAGCAGAGAAGATACCTTTCCTAGCAGGCAGCCATTAAACTGCATAATGCAAAATGATGCAGTGAGAAGCTGCAGTTGGTAATAATTTGAGATGTCCCTGTTCCAAGGAACACGGGGCCAAATACTGCTTTTGCTATGTCACTAAAGAATCAAAGAAATCTACTGTTTTAAATGACATGTCCCTCTTCGACATACAAAAGGCATATTTTGTCTTTTAAGCAGAGTCTCTGCAGGACAGTATTTATTACTCAGTGGTTAAGTGTTGTCAGAATACTTAAGTATATGCTTAATTCTTACTAATTTCAACGGTGAAGCACATGCTCAGAGATTTGGCTAAAGCAAAGCTTCCTTCTCCCATTCTTTGTGATATGATTGGGCCCTATTTCAAAGCCCATACAAAGCTGTCTGAGGCCACCCACTGACTGCATGCACTGTATCTTGGATTTCAATGCAGAGTACTCAGCCTACCCAAAAACATCAATGTTTTGCAGAGAAAATTCTATGCTTACAAATAGCTGAGCGTTTCCAGGATCTGGATGCCAAAAGTAAGCTGTTCAGAAGGGAAACTTTGCTTTCTGCTCCAGGACACCTCTCAGTAGATTTCTGGTCCACAGCATACTCTTATTGTCTAAAGACAGTGTAGAGATAAGCTGGGGTTTATTTTGATTCCCTGCATGTGTTTCAGACAATTCCTAATTAACACTGTAGTTGTGTTAGCAGGCTGGGACTAGTTTCTGTTCCTCAAGTGATGAAACTCAACTTTCCACTGAAGGTAAGCAGAGAGTAGAGGTGGAAAAACTTCAAGATACCACACCTTTTCCATCTTCAGTTAACGTTAGATCTTGCCAAGTAGAATCTTTTTTTAAAAATCAAACTTTTCTACAGTTATTGTTTATTTGTTCATAAAACACAGACTCAAGCAGCCACAGTGCTGCCATTAGTTCAGAAGAGGGGTATGTGGGCAAAGGCAGGCACAGAAAAGGGAAAGGACTTGCCAAAGCTATGCAGAAGATGAATGGCAGAGCCAGAAACAAAGCCTGGTCTCCCAAGCCCCTAGCTACTACAGTGAAATGTCAACAGAGAGCAGAGCTTATCTCTTTGGAGTAACATCATGCATAATGCTCATGGATAGTTTAAGATGTTCAGTCTCTTAACCAGAATGCATCTCCAGGTGCTCGGCGGCTAGTGCCTCAGCTGCAGGTAAGGCATCAAGAGACCAGATATAAGGCACATTTCTGGCAGAGGCATGAAGAGCCCACAGACTCTCTTGCCAGACTTCAAGGCCAGTGAAGGGAGCACACTCCCCTCTCGTGTTCAGAGGTGTAGATGGAGAGTGATCTGGGCAAGGTCCATGGGGTGACATCTGTGTTTGGGGAGGAGGAACATGGTGCATGGAAAGTGAACGTGGGCTGAGGTTTTACTTGCCTCCTCACCTCAAGAAATTGTTCACAGAGCTCATCAGGCTCTAAGGACGTTCCCATGGCTTGACTTAGAAGATGCCACTGCTTTTTCTTTGGAGGGGAATGAGGAAGGACTAGGCTCAGCTGTCTCACAAAAGCCTAAGTATCTGAAAGCACCCAGCAGTGCAACATAACTACGCTCTCAAACTTGTCCTGCAAGAGGACACACAAAAATGAAGAAAGAACATTCAAGGAGCCAGGGCATACACAGGGATGCAACACCTCTGTGGATGCAGGCTCCTTTTCACATCGAAGTCCAAAAAAAATGGGTGGGGAGGGTGCTGTTATCTAACTAGCCATGAGATTCAAACTGGGGCAAATAGCAGTTTGATTTCTTTTCAGATAAAAGAGAAGTTATAAATGAGAATTTTATCTTGCATGGAGGCATGACAAAGTATGAGACAGAATCCTTCTTGATTACAATCTTCCATCATTTTGATTTTATAATTACTGAATGGAATCAATCAGCTTTCAATTGTTACCTTGGCGAAAGATTAAAACATCATTACTTGTCATACATATTTCACACTTTAGCAAATTTTAATAAACTGAATGCATGAGAAATGGTCATATTATCTTTCATGGCACTGGGATGCTAATGACATTTCTATTGATTTTAATTCACATTTGTTGGTCAAAATTACTCAAATTCAGGCAAGGCATGGGGTCCCATAATCAACACTAGCAAATGAAGACTGCTGAGCACTGAAATGGCTAAAATGGAATCATTAATCAGAAATATCATAAAATAATTGCCAATGAGCTAGGGAGGTTTTATCTTCCTAATGATCATCCTTTATGGCATATTGATCTGTACATAGCCAGTACGTGTTGGTGGTCTCTCTGTGAGAGTGTTAAGGAGAGCACCACAAAGTAGATGACAGAAGACGAAAACAGAAAGGCATCTTGGGCAGACTTGCCTGTCAGTCCAAGAGCCAGGACAGCCACTTTTACCACCCTAAAAGTATGGTAGGAAGCCAGGATGCCTCCTCACAGAGCCAGCTTTGGCTGCTTTGGCAGAGACCTTTTGCTTACGGTGCTCATTTCCTCATTCCGCCAGGATGAGCCCTTTAGACCTACAGACCACCCAGGCTGGGCACTGAATGGCAGCATCCTCTGCTAAATCCCAACTTCCAGCTGTTATGGCTGTAGTGGCAGAACTACAATTCTATGTATGATGGTGTTATGGTTTTGTGATTTTTTGTTGTCGGTATTCCACATCATTACATCATGTAAGGTACGGGCAGTTAAAGAGTTAATCCCCTGGTTACTGCAAACTACCTTTTTTGGTGTGGCCCTCTGAGGGGGGGGGGAGGCGGTGCACGCCCCAGGGGTCTTTGCGTTGGAGGGGGTGGTGAAGCCGCATGGGCGACGCGGGATCTGTTTTTCCCAGCCCAGCGGAGAAAGCACGTGGTCCTCCTGCAGTTTACTGTGTAAGATTTTCAGCCTGTAGACCCTCTATCATAATTCTACTTGCCTCATTTTGATATATTTAGTAAAATTAGTTGTTCCTCCTCAGATCGGTGCCACTGTTTTTGTGTTAGATCCGTCTACGGGTCCCTCTTCCCTTTGGTTTTCCCAGGTTGCAGCTCCACGGCTTCTCTGCCGCTTTAGCCGCCGGACCCCTCGGGGAGGGCCGGCCCCTACTCGCCGGCAATTTTTTTTTCCTTCCTCTTTTTCTCGTTTTTTTTTTTTCTTTCGGGCCTGTCCCCCTTGTCACGGACACAGACCCTTAGATAATACCGTGACAGATGGATCTTCTTTCTGCTGTGCCAGTCTGGTCCATGCAAGGCCATGACACCTCTCCAATAAATAAATAAAGGTGGAACATTCACCAGACACTGTGGACCTCAGGGGTGTCTCTTCCATGTGAGCTACAGTAACTCATGGGCCTGGTCAAGGCACACACATCCTCCTCATACCAAAAACCTTTGAGGAAACAGTGAGGATGACACAACAACCTTATAAAAATTCACAGTGTAATTCTGTGATTCTTACGCTTATAACATGGTATCTTCTTTTATCACTGTTTGCATAGTAAGACCACGACTTTGTTGGCTCCTCTGGATTTTCCTGTGTGCTTGTACACACAGTAGAAGTGGAACAAACCTCCAGTTTTTGTGGGTTGCTCTAAATACTTGTTACAAATTATAGAACAATCTGCTTCTCTTACCACAAACACCATGATTAAACCAACAGTCCAAGCTATCCAACTAAACTAAATAACCCTGTCAATGTAGACGAACAGACATACTCAGTATTCCTGAAAGTCAGGCCGAATTGACACACCAACAGAACCAGTAATTTAACCTGAAGGCCTCTGTTCTGGAAATCTAGTCAAACCAGCACTTTTATGCTGAATCATATTTTGATATTTAAACTAATATCAGTGTTTTCCAATTCTAAGCAGGACTTAAGAGCAAGATGATGTAATTAGGTCTCAAATTACTCAGAGTTCATTACTATTATCAACACACTTTAGAATATTTACTAATATACTCTCAAATGTTATAAATAATTAAAACTTAAATACATTTGTCGAATTAATAGAGCACTTTTTATGATATATTTTTTCATTCTTCTCCTGTGGTCCAATATTGGGATGCTATTAGCCTAGAATCCTGCAAGCTTTTAAAAATCACCTTGGAGAAAGCTCTTGAGAAGTGCAATTAACACCAGTATATCACAGTCTTAATGCTGAGCACATGCAGAAGTTCTTGAAAGACCAAGATTCAGTTTTCTTGCCTGCCACTGATCTTCTTGAGTTCCTGTGGCAGCCAATGGAGCAGGTAGGTTTAACGCTTTGTAGAGCAACCCAAGCCCTTTATTAACACATGAACTCACAAACACATGCAAGTCATCAGCTTACAGCAGAATCTTGCCAGTCAGGGTTCACATCACTGGAATTGTAATTTAGCTGACTTACCAGCAGATCTCTACTATTATCATCAGAAACATTGTCTCTCTTCTCATCATCACCAGAAGTAAACTTGATGCCTGAGTTTATGTCTAGTAGTGGTACTACACATCATGTTTTAAATGTGCTTAATGCAAAACAGCATGTTTAGTAGTGTCCTTAAATAATGTGTGTTTGTACTCATGGTGCTGTGTGTTTTGTGTCAGAAGTCTCCAGCACAGCAGGTATGAATGTGGTGTTGCATCTCTTTAGAAAATGCTGCAATTCGAGATCCAGCTTTAACAGGGCAGAGGATGTATACCTGCTGTGGAGTTCCTTAGAAACCATGTTCCATCCTGTTACAAAGTGTATGCACACACATAACTAATCAACAGGACCTGCACTAATAATTGCTAACTCATTTGCAATGTATATAGTATAGTAGCAGGTAAAATAGATAATGTCCATCCTTAACTGCAAATGATTTAACTACATAGAGAAATACAGTGTGTTCCTTGGTATATTCTTGCTGAAAACAGGTACAAATTCCCCGTTGCCCCTCCATCATAGAGATTATCTGTCATTCAGTGAATCTAGCTCCTCCAAGAACAATGTTGTGAGCACAGAAAAGCCAGGGTTTGAGTCTCACTTCTACAATACACGATACTGAATGAAATCCAAAGGTATCAGGAGAAACTAGAGGGATCTCTTCTAAAGTTTAGCACAGATGAGTAGACTTACACTGACAACGGGAACTGCAAACCTAAGAAAGACACGCACAAGGCTGCACTGGCTAAAAGTCTGACACTTAAGTGTTTTAAAAATGTATCAGGATTGAGTGCATCTCACTGCGTCATGTTACAGGCACCGTATTTCAAGGCTATTCACATCAAGTTTTCTTGATATTTTCTCTCTTCTACAGGTCATATCTCCCAAGGCATACATGTAAACATCAGTAACATATCAAAAGCCAATGCATATTTTAAGATCCAATCCTACTAAAGCTTAAATACAAATATACCTAACAGGACAATCAAATGGATCTTGAAGCCATAAAGAAGGGAATCATAGAAACATCCACTGCTTTGGACCAGCAACACCAAAAATTATAAGCATGGATTGCAAATATTAATCTTGTCCCACTCAAAGACTATAAAACATGCTTCCCTTGTCCACCTGCACTTCTTGAGAATGGGAGATACAATAACCCCCAACTGCTTCAGCAGAAGTACACACACGTTTCTTGACATTTCTTCATGCTTAAAAATTGCTTTTCTAAACAAAGTTGCTTATGCATTTGCCTTCAGTTTAAGGCCCCAGGCAAACTGTCCCAAGCAACTTGTTCACATCCGTAAAATCAAAAAATTCTGGACTCTGTATTTCCTTAGTAACTGGTGAGCAGCCAGGAAAACATTCTCACACATCAACTCACAGGATTTCACGTCTTCACAGGAAAACATGGCACTACAAAAAGAAAACTACACTAACTCACCAGGAAGTGAGCAGCATTTTTCTTCTGATGATAGTGTCTCTGGAACAGTCAGGCACAAGAAGAGACAGTAAGTTTTATCCTACTGAGGATCTGTTGATTAATTGCTTCTTAATAGTCAAGGTCATTTACAACATATCCAACATGACTGATGCAACATATTGCGGTAATAGTCTCAAAACAGAGGGACATCAAAAATGAGCCTCGAGGACAGAATTCTCCCTTTCCTATTCCCAATAATGGTCATTTATAAAGCTACAATAAGCCTTCAACTGCACCTTGAAAACCAAATTTAAACACAGGGGCTCTACTTGCAAAGGGAATACAGAAAAGTTTACTTTCTGTATGTTTCAAGATGCAGAGGCTCCTTATCACTGCAAAAAAATAAAATAAAATTACAGCAGAGATACAAAACCAATAAAGCAGATAAATTTGGAGTTGAGGAATCACTCCTAGACTACATCAGTCCCTAGGAGAATAAAATGTGTTGCTAAACTAAAGCCTCATTAAGATGTCATGTACTCTTCCTGTTTTCCTTTCCATGGTCACTGATTATCAGGGTTTCTCCTTTCTATTCGGTTCCTTTTTAATATCTTGCTCAAAGAGGATGGAATATTGGCTCTAGAGACAGCATGAAATTTTCCATTTACTTCATCAGGGCCCAGACCTCACACTCTAAGTTTCTTTTGCCTGTGGTTTGGCACAGCCCTGTGATGCTCCTTCTACCCTCCACCACTGCTTTCCATCTGCATCCCCAAATCTCTGTCTAACAGATAACTCCAAAGCCCCATCAGCAGCAAGAAATTTCTACTTTTTACTGAGCATATAGCTCATATACATATACGTGTACAGATGGGGATGCAGATATGGCTGTCAATACGTATGCACAAATTTATATCTCTAACACCAAAGAGGGAATGTACATACACAGATGACACCAAGCTGGCAGGAAGTGTCGATCTGCCTGGGGGTAGCGAGGCCCTACAGGGAGATCTGGACAGGCTGGATCTCTGGGCTGAAGCCAACGGGATGAGGTTCAACAAGACCAAGTGCCGGGTCCTGCACTTTGGCCACAACAACCCCAGGCAATGCTACAGGCTTGGGGCAGAGTGGCTGGAAGACTGTGTGGAAGAAACGAACATGGGGGTATTGGTTGACGCTTGGCTGAGCGTGAGCCAGCAGTGTGCCCAGGTGGCCAAGAAGGCCAATGGCATCCTGGCTTGTATCAGAAATAGTGTTGCCAGTAGGAGTAGGGAAGTCATTCTCCCTCTGTACTCAGCCCTAGTGAGGCCCCACCTCGAGTACTGTGTCCAGTTTTGGGCCCCTCACTGCAAGAAAGACATGGAGGCCCTGGAACGTGTTCAGAGGAGGGCGACGAAGCTGGTGAGGGGTCTGGAGCACAGGCCTTATGAGGAGCGGCTGAGGGAGCTGGGATTGTTCAGTCTGGAGAAGAGGAGGCTCAGGGGAGACCTCATCGCTCTCTGTAACTACCTGAAGGGAGGTTGTAGTGAGCTGGGGGTTAGCCTCTTCTCTCTTCTAACTAGTGACAGGACGAGGGGGAATGGCTTCAAGTTGCGCCAGGGGAGATTTAGGCTGGACATTAGGAAATACTACTTTTCTGAAAGAGTGGTCAGGCGCTGGAATGGGCTGTCCAGGGAGGTGGTGGAGTCACCGTCCCTGGAGGTGTTCAAGAAACGTTTAGATATAGCGTTGGGAGACATGGTTTAGTGGGGTTATTGGTGGTAGGTGGACGGTTGGACTGGATGATCTTGTAGGTCTTTTCCAACCTGGCTAATTCTATGATTCTATGATTCTGTGATTCTATGATTCTATGATACACCTAAACTTGAGAGGCTCTCATTTCGTATGGTCCCAACATCTGTCCAGTTGTGGACTGACATGAGTTCATCACCAACATATATTATAGCCATAATGCACTTTCAGCATTTTCATAGACATATGTGGAAGTGTCAGTTGTGTTGCTGTTATGTATTGTTAAAGAACCTATAAATGCCTTATGACTCAAGGATCTCCAGCCAGAAGAGAAGAGCTTAAAAATGGAACAAAATTGCTATTCATAATTTAAATGGACAGCACTGCCATTTGAAAAATGCTTTTCAATTTGAAGTTTATTAACAGGAAATTAGGAGTTCTCCCATCAGATTGTTATTGTTTACTTTATAATGAAAACTAACAAACAACATAAAAATATTATCAGCACAAATGCCTGATAGACCCAGAAATAAATTAAACCACTTTATTATAATTTTTACCCCCCACTGTCTGTCGGTGGTATGGCAGTAGAGGTTGAACCTTCCCACCAGTATTCCATTACATCTTGTTGCCGTGTGACAGATGGCAGCAGAGGGGCACTCTGACAAAGAGGTGTCTGACAGGGAAGTGCATATGAAGCAAAGATGTGGCACTGAATTGCTCCATGCAGAAAAAAATGGCACCCATTCACATTCATTGATGCTTGCTGAACATATATGGAGACCAGACAGTGGACATGAGCACAGTGAGGCAGTGAGTGGTGCATTTCAGCACTAGTGACAACAACTGAGTGTCACCTCTCATGGTACAGATTTGTGGCAGTGCAGCATGCAAGCTTTTGCTCCTCACTTGTGAAAATGCACAGCTAATGGTGGTGACTGTTGAAAAACAGTGTTTCATAGCTGAGAATTTGCTCTATCACAGTGCTATTGTGCTCTTTGTATCAGTTGTAGTTTCCAGGAAAATAAAATAGGAGGCATTTCTTTCAGAGCAACCTACATTCATAGACACTTGCAGTGTCAAAATGATGAAGAGACTATAACGTAAAAGGGAAGCTCAGTCTAGGAATTCAGTCCTTTTTAGTAGTTGCATGAGCAATGCAGAGTTCAACAAAACAGGTAACTCAATATTCCAGTTGCATTTTTATTTGCAGGGCAACCAGAAGCTTGAGGCATAGTTTTAAAGCGTTTCAAAATTAACTGTTTTAGAAAAAATGACAACATCACATGCCGTTTCTTCTAGGAAAGACTCTCAAAGTTCCTCATTCCAGTCTGACCAGAAATACAGTAATGTCAATCTTTCTCATAACACTTGAGTTCTTCTGATGGTAATATCTGAAAACAAAAAGTATAATGAGATGAAAAAAAAAGAACTAAATGGCTAGCTAGAATTTTGCAAACCTCAAGAAAAACATAAACAGTAATTGCATTGACAGTTAAAATATTCCCAGTCACTGCAAGATATCCCAGAAAACTACTGACTGCCTTTAGTTTGAGTATTATTTTTGATTGCATTAGCTCAGTTGTTCCTTGATCCAGGCTTATCAGTTTACTTTTCCCATTTTGTGTTTTTAGCAAAGAATTTCCACGTGTTTACAGTAAAGAAACGTGACTTGTAACAGTATGGGGCTGCTTGTTTTTCTGGTTCATATCCCCTGTCACATGCCTCGAAGGCTTGGTCTTTGTGAACCAATGAAACCCCGACAGGCGCCAATAAAACCTGATAATAGCTAACAGAGTCAAAATATCCAGAGAAATGGGACAATGCCCTTCAGTGAGCTACATTTTATAGCAGGAAACAAGTCAGTAGGACACTGTTGACTCATGCCTGGTTTCAGAAAATTTCAGGAGTGACTAAGTCCACGGTGGCACAGCCTGTCTCGGGATGACACTGCCTGTCGCAAAGCAGTGGCTCAGTGTCCACACTCCCCTAAAAAGAATATACAAAGAGAATCTGCACTACTGAAGTATAGCTTCCTGCCTCTTTGTCTCTCAAGGCTGGGCTTTCTGATCAGGCACAGCCTCCAAGTTTTATCTTACGAGAAATATCCAAAAAATCACTTTCCTAAGTAAATTTTCTGTAGAGGAAGAATGCATACATCTGCCTCTCTTCCAAATGAGTCCCTCATCATCTCTCCTCTCTTTAACCAGGTTGTCAGTCTCATGAAAATTACTTGAAATTGACATTTCTACATCTTTGGGTCTAATTAGACCAAAGGTTCAGGTGAGATGTGCAAGCATAGGGACATAGACACACTCCACGTGGTAACTACAGCACACTCTTTTGGGGGAAAAAGTGTACCATGGCGATTTTTGAAGTGCTTTCAGCTGCTTGGGGCATGAGAAAAATAAGCCTCACTAAGAGGCTTCGCTACAAGGTTTGAAACACGACATCCCCCTCAGCCCATAATTCCAGTTGTTCTTTATTAGGTGATAAAGAACAGCTTGATCACCTTTGGCAGGGACAAACTACATAGCCCAGTGCTTTCTGCTGAATTCTAGTAACCGTCTTGCACATTCCATTTCTCTTTACACTCGCTACCAAATTCAGACCTGGCACTGTAGGTAATGTTCAGTAGCCCTGCACTTGCAGATGCCAGTGCCAAATCTTGCCCTTCATCACCCATGTACCTATAGGGCTACCCTATCAGCCGCTGGTGTCTGAGTGCACACAAAGCAACCCTTTATGCTAGAGCATCCAGCCTGGGTGAGCTCAGTGATCTCAGCTGCTCCAGTAACCTTCACTAAATCCTTTCTCCTTTTCTTTGCTCAATCCACCTACTGAAAGGAAGGCCACTTCAAAGGGAGACTCTCGCCCAGCCTGACATCATGGCATGTTGAGATAATTCAGAGTAGTTATGATAAATGTTCTGTCTACAGGCATCAAGAAACAAACAACGGGCTCACAGCAACATAAGATTAAACATGTTTCTGCAATTATCTGGGGAATTGTCTTGCTGACCATGTCCTTTCTTGCTATTTTTCACAGCAAAAAGCAGAAACTTAGATGAGATTGTGTGAAATTCAGCTGCAGAGCTTCAGGCCCATCCAAACGCAAGGTGGGTCTGCTATCATATGGTTTGCACCTGTCAGGTGAGGAAGGGCACATTTCTAGCTTCTGCATCACAGTCTCCTCTTGGTACATATCAGAGAGAAGCAAAGCTGCTTAAAAGAGCTAGCAATGCCGCACCGTAAGCTTGGTGGAGGGAGGCTACGCTCTGCCAGGAATGAACAAGTATGGGTAGCAAAAGGCAAAAGGATTTCAAGTGAGAGAAAGCAGAACATGCCAAGCTGGAATGCTATGCAAGCCCTGATCCCAGCCACTGTCTGTGCCAAAGAGCCTGGTACTCAGTAGCCCAGCCATGAACACACTAGCCTCTGCCAAAGAGCAAATGGGAGCAGATGGATCAAGCAGGGGAGTACAAAAAGATGAGCTTAGATCTGCACACATGACCAGATTATGAACAAAAAAGAAATAAGTATTTCATGAGAGAACCTCCACCTCAATTCAACTGTTCCTTGCCATGCCACCCCCCAGTGAGTTTCTTCTTTGGTTTCTATTTCTATTGCTTCTTTAACAAAGACTTCCCTCCTTCCATGACAGCAATACAAGATACTTCATCCAGACCCCAGCAGCTCCATCCAAATCCTTGAGCTAGTCAACAACTCTCCATTCCACCCAGTCTCTCATGAAGTCTCACAGGGTAAATAAGCTTTGAGCACTCGCCTTCTTGGGGACAGAACCAAACCCATATCCAAAGACAGCCGTAGGGACACCGTTGTATACTGAACGTGACCAGCACCACCCTTTGGCAATGTGACCGGATGAAACAGCAGGACCCACAGCATGGTCTCCTTCTCTCTGCAATGGGTTCGTGCATGATCACTGACAAGCAGGAATATCCCTAGCCTGTGGTAATTCCCAGACTGTGCCCACGAGTTTCCTGGAGAATGAAAAATGCCCAGGGCTACATGTGCCAGGAGTTAGTCTAGCCATTTCACAGTGCAGACCCTTCAGTCCTGTGTCCAGGTTTGTTCAGTGTTTAATTTACCAGGTAGCTTCACTCCCACTAGATATATACTTTTCTACCAGCCTGTTTTCCTAAGCAGTGCCTACAGATTACTGAATTGGCTTCAGGTTGATTCCCCCCAAGCATGTTCTCACATGCTGGCCAGCCTTAGCTACTGACAAAGCAGTAGAGGTCTTAGAGATATTCAGTTCCTTGAATTTCATGAAAAAACACAGCCAGGTGGAGGAGAGCAATCCAGACTGACATACTATTACAGAAAAGTCTTATGTGTGAGTTTGGTCAAACTTTTAGGCCACAGAGAATTCACATTGATTAAAATCATTATAAATGCCTCAATAGCAGGAAAAATTTAATTCAGGATTCACTAATGTTCCTGTGGTTGGAAAATCATTCTAGACAACCTACATATCACTACTAGTTACAGGTTTGGCAAAGATGTTCCTTTGTTCACAGGGACTTTTTATTTCCCTTTCCTCCTTTCTTTAACTGCTTTTGTAAAAAAATATTTTTTTAATTTAAAAAATATCTTTTTTTCAACCCTATGTTCTAATACTGGCAAAGATGTATCCTCAGCATAAGTTCTGGCTCTCGAAAGACCAGACCCTGTTATACTTGTTGTCAAAACAGGACCTGAGGGATACCAGTATGGATGTTAACAAGTAATAGTATGTGAAAAAAAAAGGCCTGATATACCACAGAACAACATAAAAGAAAACACCTGGCTATTCAAGCAGTACAGAAACACACACACAACAGCTCAACAACGGTCAGAAATCCTCTGGTCTGCATCCTGATAAAGTAGAATAGCTGTCCCTCAGAGGTCTGCAGAAGAGAAGAATTGTGTAATTTTAAAATAACTGGAAATAAAATATGAAGAGAAGTATCACCCACAAAGAGTAGTCTGAACTCTGCTTTCTGTCACTTTCTTACAGCATCCATTTATCTCTGTCAGCACAGACAGCTGAATATGCTCATACTATGAGCTAAGCACAGGGCCAGGCCTGTTCCCAAGGCTGGGCTTGCCCACTGACCACTACAAGTCCACACATCTGCAGCCCACCACAGTCAGCAACTAGGGTGCCTCAACATGGGTCCATAGTGAATGTGGGCCACACGCAGCACACACTAGCACCAGGCCAGATACAGAGAGGCACAGTCTGCCTGAAGAAGACTCAAAGTAGATTTTTATGCAATGGTGACTCCACAATTGTTGCTTTCAGTCATGCTGGGAAAGAGGCAAATTTGAAGTAAAATGCTGTTGAAAGAGGTCTGTGTGGCTTAGCTTCTCAGCAGTATATGATCCTTGTTATTCAGCACTGTCACAAGGGAGAGAAGATAATATAAAGAGCTAGCTGAGACTGCTGTTTTAGCATGGAAAGTTAGCATCACACATTTGTCTCTACTTGCACTAGCCATGCTTCATGAGTTCCCTAAAGCAGGATTCACTTTGTCAGCAAAACAGAATGTGTTTAAATTTACATCTTGGGTGTCCAACCTTTTGGTTTGCCTGGGCCGCATCAAGTGAAGAGGAATTACCTTGGGAATCATGCTCACTGTACCTGCCATAGTTTCTATGCAAGTAAACAGGAGGCATTACTTTCAGAGCAGCCCTCGTAAAATACACAATACTTTTAGAATCATAGAATCATAGAATTAGCCAGGTTGGAAAAGACCTACAAGATCACCTAGTCCAACCTTCCACCTACCACCAACAACCCCACTAAACTATGTCTCCCAACGCTATATCTAAATGTTTCTTGAACACCTCCAGGGACGGTGACTCCACCACCTCCCTGGACAGCCCATTCCAGCGCCTGACCACTCTTTCAGAAAAGTAGTATTTCCTAATGTCCAGCCTAAATCTCCCCTGGCGCAACTTGAAGCCATTCCCCCTCGTCCTGTCACTAGTTAGAAGAGAGAAGAGGCTAACCCCCAGCTCACTACAACCTCCCTTCAGGTAGTTACAGAGAGCGATGAGGTCTCCCCTGAGCCTCCTCTTCTCCAGACTGAACAATCCCAGCTCCCTCAGCCGCTCCTCATAAGGCCTGTGCTCCAGACCCCTCACCAGCTTCGTCGCCCTCCTCTGAACACGTTCCAGGGCCTCCATGTCTTTCTTGCAGTGAGGGGCCCAAAACTGGACACAGTACTCGAGGTGGGGCCTCACTAGGGCTGAGTACAGAGGGAGAATGACTTCCCTACTCCTACTGGCAACACTATTTCTGATACAAGCCAGGATGCCATTGGCCTTCTTGGCCACCTGGGCACACTGCTGGCTCACGCTCAGCCAAGCGTCAACCAATACCCCCATGTTCGTTTCTTCCACACAGTCTTCCAGCCACTCTGCCCCAAGCCTGTAGCATTGCCTGGGGTTGTTGTGGCCAAAGTGCAGGACCCGGCACTTGGTCTTGTTGAACCTCATCCCGTTGGCTTCAGCCCAGAGATCCAGCCTGTCCAGATCTCCCTGTAGGGCCTCGCTACCCCCAGGCAGATCGACACTTCCTGCCAGCTTGGTGTCATCTGCAAACTTACTGAGGGTGCTCTCGATGCCCTCATCCAGGTCATCAATAAAGATATTGAAGAGGACAGGCCCCAGCACTGACCCCTGGGGAACACCACTCGTGACCGATCGCCAGCTGGATTTAAATCCATTCACCACCACTCTCTGGGCCCAGCCCTCCAGCCAGCTCCTTACCCAGCAAAGAGTGTACCTGTCCAAGCCACAGACTGCCAGTTTCTCCAGGAGAATACTGTGGGAGACAGTGTCAAAGGCTTTGCTGAAGTCTAGGTAGACCACATCAACAGCCTTTCCCTCAAAAAAGGAACAAATACATAAAAGTAGTGGGATATTTGTTTTTGAGAAATGAATGCATCACCCTGGTTCAGCAGCAGTGGTTGCAATTCTTAGTGAGGTTTCAAGGTGTTCGTCAGAGATTTTTGATGAAATTTTACTCTTCCTATGCTTCATCCTTGAAAACAGTTCACAAATATGCATACTGCCAAGAAATGATTATATGAATAAGGTGTGATTGTGAAGCGAATAATATTTTTCTCTGGAAGGCAGGGATTAGGAAAGTCTGGTAAAAAGACTTGATCAGATTTTTGAGTTATCTGACTACAACTCTGTATATTCCATTCGCAAATTTGCAGGTAATGTACTTATATCAACTGAAAATGGTGTCACAAACATAAATTGATGGGGTTTTTTTGGGGGGGGGGAAATCTTGAAACCTGTTCTCAAATTCCTTTATCAGAAAGGAAAGCATGGCTTTGTATTCTTTGCTGTTCAGAGCACTGTATTTAGCCAGTTGAAGGCATTTTGATACATTATTTGCCATAACTTGAGTCAGCACTGCACAGCACTGCCTTCCCTTCAGTTGACACTGTTAATAGCGCACTGTTGGTTTAATTGTTCATGAGCAATGGGTGCATGGCTGGGGCCGCTCAGCAAGGTAGAGCTGACACCTTTAAAGAGGGTGGTACTGGGTGGGCTGCATTGCCAGCTGTGCTGGGCCAAGTGAGAACCACAGGCCACAGGTTGGACATTCCAGATTTACATCCTTAGGAAAGAAAGCAGTGAGTCATTTCCAATGGTTCGGGTGTTCTATTCACAGGACCTGATTAATTTTGATTGGAACGTTGCAGAAAATTCTCTGAGACAATTTCAAGTATTTACTTCGGTTTTATTATTAAGCAAAGTCCTAATGAATGAGAAATTGACCTTGTGGTTAAACCACTGGCCTAGGACTGAAGTTTCATTACCATCCATATCCCTACAAAACCACATTGCTCTGCCAGACTCCACTGATTGTATTCCCTCTGCAAAACCTTTTAGCAAACCACACACATGATGCTGGTAGACACTCAGTTTCTGCATGCATTGCTCCCATCAAAGGGCCAAACCCTGAAGCGGTTCTTGCATCCATGAGGAAGATGACAAGGCCTAGTCAGCAGGCTTTATCCATTAGGAAAGTCTCCTTGGCTATGAACATGAGAAACAGCTGCTGAGCCCCACCAGCCCTCCTGACAGGAAACAAAGTAGAGCTGGCACCTTCCATGGACCTCCAGTCACGAGGAATGATAACAGCTCCAAGTGCTTTCCTACTACCACAACCAAGTGACAGCCACATAACACAGAAACACCAGGCAGAAACCAGAGTGGACACAGAGACGGGCACTACTAGATCATCAGCAGGGAGCAGGGGAGCCTGCAGGCAACAGTGCCATGTCCACCTATGGACACAACACTTGGTGCGTGGTCCCCTCTTGTCCTCCCAATGCAGCTCCTTTATGAAGGCTCAAAGGGAAAGTAGGACTGACTTCTGCATTTTCTTGACTTTCCTGGCAAAATCAAGGCAGTACCACAGGCCAGCTCTTAGCAGGGCAGCCACACATAAGCAGGGTGCTCAGACGCAGGGGCTGATGCCCTCTGGAGCAGTGGGGTTGGAGCCAGAGCACTCCAGAGCCAGCCCACACCATCACGGCAGTGCCCGGGCCACAACCAGCACCACTGTGGCGGGGAAAGGAAAGAAAAGCAAGGACCCATGCTGGAGAATCTGAGTAACAAAAGCTGCTTATATCTAAACAAAGGCTTTCTGATAATGAAAAATTAAACTGACAGGAAACAGCACACATGTTAGAATACAGCATGACAGATGCTTTAGGATTTGTTTTATGGAAATTTAAACAGGCACCATTCTCTGTGACCAACTCGATAAGGAACGCAACTCTCATTCCAGCACAGCAACCCTGTGTATGTTTTTGCTGCTTTTATTTTCTGCTACATTGACTTCAGCTACATATTTTCCAGCAAAAACATAATAGATGGTTTTTGTCACATTACAGGAAATCACAAAAGCCCCTAAAGTGATCCTGTTTTTAGGCAATTTTCTGACTTCCCATCAGCCTTTTGTCCCTTCTCACGCCTGCTACTTGGCTGACATTGGCAAGTTATAACAGGAAAATATCATTCTTAAGTCACAGTAAGGCTTTCGTGCTAAATCATTTCTTTAAAAAAAAATAGTACGACATAGAGGCCTTGCTTCCTCTTTTGTCAGTGTAACTTTAGTAGTGTACACTGATGCTGATGCACGGGGATAAGGTGATACACCACAGAAGTGCAAGAGATTCACAGCAATTCAAGTCACTACATTATTTTAGAGACAGCTCCCTTCTTTCCTCACTTCCTCAAATGCTGCCTCAATTCTGAAATTTTCTGCTAGTCTCTGTGGATAAGTTTACTATCATGACTGAACTGAAATCCATGGGCACCTGATGCCTCTTCCCAGAAGTGCCACTCTCTGCTCAGTTCTTCTTTGCTATCTGAAAAATGAAAGAGCACAGCTTGAGTTAGAATCAGAAGGATGGATTGCAGAAGTAAACTCTTAGCAAAGTCATTGTCTTCTCATGCTGAATCAGAAAGAAAAGACATTTTCTGCCATTCCAGTTATTTAGTTAATCCCAGCAAGCATTTCCTGGTACAGAGATCTCTGTCGCCATTACTCATTAAATACAAAGCTATTAAGATATTTTCTAAACAAAACTCTTAAGGAAAGTACAACTGGGAAGAAATGCCCAAACACAGCAGAGCTTTGACAGAGCTTCCCCATATGGACAGTCTCAACTTTGCTTCCAGCCGACTGGAGTCTACAGCTTGTTCCAAATATCTACCTCTCTGTTCAGTGGCCTGGGCATAAGCACCCACACCAATCATTGTGATCTATCCAGAAGGAAACCAGCTCAACTCTCCTAACAGATCAAAAGCCCAAACTAGATCTGTCTCAGCTCCTCTCCACTGAACATAAAATAAAGCAGTTCTGCTTCCAGCAGGAGGAGATTTTCTTTTTAATCTACTGGCCCTTGAGCACTCAAAAGGCAGAAGTCACAGGCATGACATCAACTGGAGACAGCCTGCCTCAGCACGTTGCGTGTTCCCAACCTTAAAAAGTACGGAACAGTCAAGCCAGCACCCCACAGCATTTCCAATGCTGTAATTTAACTCACCTGTCTGATTTTGTGTTGGATGATCGTGTGGGGTTTTATTCCACTGGTGGCCCCAGAAAGCTCTCCCATGCCCCCCTCCAGTCCATTCCCTCACCACCTGCCTGGCCCTAACTCTTGCTCCACTACCACAGCGGGCCGCCTCCCCTGCAGCCCTTAGGCCATTCATCGTGTTCTCCCGTTCGAATACTCCTGCCGTTTGGCAACATCTCCCCCTTCCGGACACAGTGCACATGATACGTCCCTAAACATTTTTTTCTTGCCTAAAAATGTCATCGACGTCTTCTGGTTTGATTCATGGCCATCAGGGAAGTTAAGGCTGGGAAACGGGCTTTTGGACAGGAGGACAATTAAACTGTTAATGCATCCTTAAGAGGCAGCTGAAATAGCAGAGCCTGCACTTCATTTAATAGGTTTACATCTGCTAGGCAGGGGTCCCCACCTGCGCTGTGAACAATTTAGAAACATGCAAACAAAAATAATTACAATTTTAAACAACATTCAATTTTTGAAAAGTGAAATTCTGAATCAAGTTTTCATCTTCCAGCAGACATATTCCCATGTGTTCTCATCCCTTTATCTCTGCTCATTCAAAAGCTACTCTAGTTTGTTACTTGGATGAAATCTAACATTGCTGAGACTCATTCAACACATGATGCTAGCAGCAGCAGATTTAAAACAGGCAAGGCCAGCAGTTACAGCCCCCTTTCTCCTCACCTCTCCAGTCTCTTCTCTCTGAGATATCTGATCTCTATCCCCAGCATTGTACCATTCCATCCCTAATCCACTTTCCTTCATATCTTAGTTGTTTTCTGTGATTTCTTTTCCCTGCCTCAGAGTGGACCTAAAGATCAAAATCATACGCTTGGATGCCCCAAAACAAAGGAGTTTGCTACATGGCTGGAAAAAAGCTGTTAGCTCATAATATGAACATTTCCAACCTTTTGCCTCTATTTTCCCATTAGTTTCAACAGAATATTTTAATCCTCTGTGCTCTTCTGCAGCATCTCTACAAACTCAGGCACTTCATGTGCCATGTAAGTTGCTGCTCCACTTTATCTATCCATGAAGCAGTCCCTGTGCGGAGTTCCTACTGGTATGCTGGATGTTGCGTAAAGTTCACTGTGTATCACAGTTCACTAGGGACAAATTTGAAAACAGTACTATGGAGAACGTCCCAACTTCTTGGCAATTACCAGAAAATCCTTGATGGCAACATAGTCCAAGCACAAAAAAATGGAATCACAGAATCTTGTAGGCTGGAAAACTTATTCTGGATGTCATGTTCAAGCATGGAATCCAAGCATCTCTAAGTGAAAGAAAATGTCATCAGGAGAATTGAACATGGATTCTCCAAAGGGAAATCATGCTCAATCAATGTGGTAGCCTTCTATGATGTCACGACCAGCTGGATAGATAAGCAGAGAGCAGATGATGTTCTCAACTTTGACATCATCAAGGCTTTTGACTCTGTCTCCCACTACATCCTCATAGGTAAGCTTAGGAAGCGTGGGATAGATGAACGGAGAGCAAGGTGGATTGAGAGCTGGCTGAATAGTAGAGCTTAGAGAGCTGTGATCAGTGATGCAGAGTCCAGTTGGAGGCCTGTAGCTAACAGCGTTCACCAGGGGTCAGTACTGCGTCTGGTCTTAGTCAGTATCTTCATAAGGGACATAGATGAAGGGATAGAATGTACCCTCAGCAAGTTTGCTGCCAATACAAAACTGGGAGGAGTGGCTGGCACACCAGAAGGCTGTGCTGCTATCCAGTGAGACCTGAACAGGCTGGAGAGTAGGGCAGAAAGGAACCTATGAGATTCAACAAAGGCAAGTGTAAAGTCCTACACACGGGGATGAATAACTGCATGCACTAGTACAGATTAGGGGGTGATATGATGGAAAGGAGCTCTGCAGAGAAGGATGTGAGTGTACTGGTGAACCGCAGGTTGATCATGGTCCAGCACTGTAGCCTTGTGGCCCAGAAGGCTAATGGTATCTTGGGGTGCATTAAAAAGAGTGTGGTGAGCAGGTCAAGGGAGATGATCCTCCCCCTCTACTCTGCGCCGGTGAAGCCACAAGGCCACATCTGGAATACTGTGTCCAGATTTTGGGACCCCAAATCAAGAAAGACAGGGAACTACTGGAGAGAATCTCTGTTTTCCCTTAGTTTGACCAGTAGGTCCTTGTTCAGTCATACCAGTCTCCTGCTTTCTCTGCTTGTTTTCCTATCCTGAGCTCTTGTGCTGTCAAAAAGGTGTCCTTAAAGAGTTGCCAGCTCTCACACTTTGTCCTTAAGGACAGCTTCCCAAGGGATCCCATCTAATAATTCCTTAATCAGACAGAACTTCACTCTCCTGAAGTTCAGGGCCCTGATTTTGCTTTTCCACAGGCCCATATTCCTCAAGATCACAAATTCAACCAGGGCATGGTCACTATAGCCCAGACTGCCTTCAATTTTAACAATGATCTCCTCTGCATTGGCGAGCACCAGATCCAGTAATGTTTTTCCTCTGGCCGGTTTGTATAATATCTGGACCAGTTATCATCCAAACACTTCAGGAATCTCCCTGATTGTTTGCAACCCACCATGCTTCTTTCCCAGTAGACATCTCGACGGCTGAAATCCCACATTAGGATGAGAGCCTGCGAACACAATTCCTGTAGCTGAAACAAGAAGGCCTCATCCACAGGCTACCCTTGATCAGGCAGTCTGTAGGAGACCCCTTTAATATCAGATGTCCTTTGTTGGATCCGTCCTTTATATTCACCCATGCACTTCAGGAATATCCTGAATCACTTGCAGCCCATTGTGTTGCTTCCTTAGGAGACATCTGGGTTTTCATGATCGTTCCCCATCAAGATGAGAGCCTTTTGTAGCAAGAAGGCCTCATACACAGGCTCCCCTTGACCAGGCAGCCTGTAGTAAACCCCAACCACCACATGTCCTTCAATGGACCAGTCCCTGCTGTTGCCCACAAGCTCTCCATCTGATCATGGCTGTTTCTCAAAGGTCTTCACAGTCTATCCACTTCTTAACACAGAGGGCAACTCCCTCGCCCGTCTATCCCCATCTGTTTCTTCTAAAAAGCTTGTTGCCCTCAATCGCTGTGCTCCAGTTGTGCAATTCATCCCATGTTTCCTTGATAGCAATTAGGTCAGTTTTTTTAATTGTGCCATGGCTTCCATCTTCTCCTGCTTATTTCCCATGCTGCTTGCATTGGTACCTTCTTCAGGAAGCCCTCCTGAGTTCCTCTGCAACAAATCGGAAGTCTTTCCCCACTGCTTCCTAAAGTGACAGCATTGCCCAGTCCTCCTCTGTCATTTAGAAATCTACATCCCTTCCCCATTAAATCTAGTTTTAAGCTCTGCTGATCAGCCCAGAGAGCTTGCTTCCCAGAATATTCTTGCCCCACCCAGCCAGTTATGTCCCACTCGAAGTCAACATGCTCAGCGCCTCAAAGGCCTGTCCAAGATCACAGAACCCATGACCTTGTAACACCATCCAAACAGCCAGTCATTCACCTGTCCTTTTCTCCTCCTTCCCAGGTGCCAGTCTCCAAACAGAAGGACAGAGGAGAACACTACTTACACGCCTGATCTCTCCTACATCCTTGCAAGAGATGTAAAGTCTCTTTTAATGTTGTGTAATTTCCTTGTCAAAGCCTTCTGTGACCCAACCTGAATAAGCATTAGTAGGTAGTAGATGTCTGGCTCTATCAGACCCACTATGTGTTGGTCACCACAGTTCATGGGGCTACCTTCTGTACATGCGGAGAATGGGGGCCACTACTCCTGGCCCCATTGAAGTCTCCTCAGTTGTTGTCACCAGAACCACCAGCTCCAGGAGGGTCTCTGCACTCCCCTTGGGGGTCCATGGTGCAGGAAACCATGTTGTATGCTGTGATCCCCCGCTCCGCTGCAGATCCTGTCAGCACCAGACCTGATCATCTTGCCAAGGGATACAGTGATACCTGAAAAAATGAGCTATGGAGATAATAGTGCCATTTTGGTTAATAGGTCTACTTAAAATGAACAATCTTGAGGACAACTCTTATCTAGCAATTTTGGTTCAGGCATCCACACTTGGATCAACCTTTCCACAAGCTCTTCACGCCACTACTCACACTGCCTCCTGACACCCTTTCACTTCTGCGCTCCCACACCTAAAGAGCGCGTTAACTTCGGAAACACTCTGTCGTTCCGTATGCCAACTGAACACCTCGCAACCCCGCCCGCCTGAGACCGCAATCTCGGCCCGCAACCTGGGCCGCAGCACCGCCCACACCACACCACGCACCGGCTCTCCAGGGGGCGGGCGATGGCGCGCCACATAGCGAAGAGAGCAGGGCGCGGCGAGCGGCGGTGACGTGCTGCCGGGCGGTGCCATTATCCGGGAGGGGCGCGGGGGGAACCATGCCGTAGCTCCCCTCCTCGTCCTCTACACCTTCCCATGCCCGCCCCTCACCGCGCAGCAGTGAGCGGTTCCGACGGCTGCGGACGTGGCCGTGCCGCGGCGCCGCCTGTTTCGCCGTGACGCCTGCGCGCTGGGCGTGCGCGCCGGTGCGCGGCCTGGCCTGAGGCTGCCTTAGCGCCCGCTGGGGATGAGGCATCCGTGGGGTGCGGAACGCCGCTCCTGAGCGCCCGTCCGGCCGCGGGCCCCTTCCCGCGCGCCCCTTCCTTCGGCCCGGCCCTCTCCCCGCCGCGGCATGGAGGAGAAGTACAGCAGCCAGGCCCTGGCCGCTGGCGGCGTGCTGGGGCCCGTGGATGTGCCCAGCGCCCGGTAACGGTTGGGGCGGGCGCTGCGCTGGGTGAGGGGGCCGTGGTGCGCCCCGCGCCATCTGCCTCCGTCCCCGCTGCCGCTGGGCCTGCCAGGCCTCGTCCTTGTGGTGGGAACCGGGGCCTCCTCTCGGCGAGGCTGTGAGGGGGCAGCGAGTGAGTGAGGAAAGCGGTGCCAGGTCGCCCCAAATGCTGATTTGCTCTGCTTTTACAGGTTAACTCGGTATGTTGTGCTGCTGTGCTTCGCCAAGTTTCTGAAGGCAGTGGGCCTCTTTGAATCCTACGATCTTCTGAAAGCAGTCCATCTTGTGCAGTTTATTTTCATAGTGAAGCTGGGGTGAGTGCGCTACAGGTGAAGCTTTGTCTGCTGCAGCACTGCACGCTTTGACCACAGAATTCTGTGTTGGTGTCAAGATGATGCCTTCCGCTGTATTGTTGTAGATCAGTCACGGAGGAAAAGGCATGGCAGTGGATCTAAGAAATGCTGTAATTGTAGCAATGTTTTTCTTCTGTGCTCAGATTAATTTCAGAAATTGCAAAATGTTTGCTACTTTGGAATTGACGGTGCTGTGACAATACTGAGTATAGGAAACTCATGTGTCCAAATTTTCTTAAGGTGTAGAACACTAGTAGAAAACTGCTTTTTCTTAAAACCTGTATTCTTGTAATTCTTACAAGTTTCAGCTGATACTCTTACCTGACTGAGAACTAAAGTGTAGAAACTGATAGCAAACATACAGAATCAACCTTTGTTAGGATGCACTCTGCATGATCCTATTTTATGTTCACCTGATATGATATTGAAGAGCATTTCTATAATAAACGTGGCAGCACTAGAGCGTTTGGAACCTCATTTTTCCCTTTTATTTGAATTTATTTACATTTCTGGGCTTCTCAGTAGAGTGTTCCCAAACACCATCATCTTTTTCTCCATCACTTACTCTTGATCACAATTGAGGAAGAAACGTTAGTTTCTAACACGACTTTGTATTCAGAATTCCATATGTAAGGAGGCCTTTGGGCATGTATCTTGCTAACAGAAGATCTGTTAGTATTATTGTAGTAATATTTCTACTAAAAAGTTCTCTGAGATCAGTTATTTTGACTCTTGTAAATCGCGGGTAGGCTTCTTGAAGTAGAGCACTGACAGTGGATCAAGAGGAGGGATTGTCCCACTTTGCACCGGGCTAGTGTTGCCTCACCCCCAGCACTGCATGCAGTTTTAGGTACCACAACATAAGGAGGACATAAAACTATTAGAGAGCATCCAGAGGAAGTCTACGAAGATGGAGAATGGTCTAGAGAGGAAGACACATGAGAAGCGGCTGAGGTCCCTGGGTGTGCTCAGCCCAGAGCAGAGGAGCTGAGGGGAGGCCTCATGGCGGCTGCAGCTCCTCACAGGGAGCGGAGGGGCAGCGCTGAGCTCTGCTCTCTGTGACAGCGACAGGGCCCGAGGGAACGGCATGGAGCTGTGTCGGGAGGGGCGGGTGAGGGTTAGGAAAAAGGTTCTTCATCAAGGTGGCTGGGCGCCGGAACAGGCTGTGGAGGGCAGTGGTCACAGTTCTGAGAGACTGGAGAGTGTTTGGACAATGTTCTCCAGCACAAGGTTTGAATTTTAGGTGATCATATGTGGAACAAGGAGTGGGATTTGATGACCCTTGTGGCTCCCTTCCAGCTCAGGAGTTGGTCAGGATATTGTCATTGGGTGTTCTCTGAAGAATTTACATGTAGAATTGACTGGAACCAATGTCCAGTTACCAATTTTTTACTGGTATCTGACACAAATAGTGCATCAGCGAAAATGCAATGTGCAAATGTGACATTTTAGTGAACAATATAAAGGAAACTTTTGTAAAGTAAGCCTGATGTAAGGAGACACCTAGTTATTTAGCACTGATCTGAATAAAAAGCTGACTGCTAATATATTAATAGAGAAAACTTTCTCCTTTTAACAGGTCTGCGTTTTTTATGGTTTTATTTCAAAAACCATTTTCTTCAGGAAAAGTGGTAACTAAGCGTCAGGTGAGTTGACGTGCAGTAATAACTCATATCTTTGTAGATGTTCTTGACAACGTGGCTCTTAACAGAAGTCACTCAGAAAGAGGAACAAAGGTTATTCCACTTGGCAGATGTCATTGCAATTTCTAGGAGTGTATTACTGGCTTAGTATCTACTGCACAGTAAAACACAATTCACATTTTTAGCTTTTGTTAGCTCCTCCATAAAGTATGGTGAAAAGTCTGATCTTCAGCTCCATGCAGGCATCTGTTTTGTGGACTAGATTTTCCAAAATAGCTCAGTCTACACAGCTGACTTAAGCAGTTCCAAACAGCAGTTTCCAGACTGCCAGAGTCAAAGTGCTCCAGTTGTGTACCCCTACCCCATGAGTGCTCTTTGCATGATGCATATGTTGTAATGGGAAGCCAGTCTAGCTGCAGTGAGCTACGCTGAGTTCCCAGTATCCTGAGAATTCAGAGCAGAGCTCAATTTGCAACCTTATTTGTGAGAAATAACTTTTCTTCATGTTCTATATTCACAAGCATTTAGTGTATTTGTAAATATTTGTAGAATAAATATTTTAATCTCTTATCTTGGATATTTTATCTGGTGCTATATATGTTTATCATACACAATAAATAACCTGTCAAAGTGCTATTTTGTAAATAGACTTGAATTTTTTCCACTTCAATGTAAGAGGCTTTGAAAAAGATTCTCTTGAAGATTGTATCAGAGAATCTAGTATTCTGTCAGAAAAGAGATTTTAAAAAAATCTGGTTCGTAGTATGTCCAAAAAAACCTAAGCTGCCCGACAAGGTAGGTAAGAAGTAAATAATTATACTCTAAATTTTGCAGAACTTGCAGAGCATATATTTTCCTGTCCATTTCTACAGCTGTTGTGCTAAAAGAATATTAATACTGAGTTGTTTCTTTTGAAACTGTGGAGAAAATTATAACAAGATACCTTTCTTTTGTAGTGGATCAAAATTTTTAAGCATGCTGTTGTGGGATGTATCATTTCACTCTTATGGTTTTTTGGCCTAACTCTTTGTGGACCACTAAGGTAAATACATACTTACAGTAAATAATATTTTGTCTTTTAAAAATCATTTTTGTGATCTTTCCCTTTGTTTTTCACTTATATGTGTCAGCCTGTGGCTTATTTTTTGAAATATTAAATGAACCTTTATACTTTTTCCTCTTAGTCTGTGTTACTTGGGACAAACCACATACAATTTTCTGTACATCTTTTAATTTTCTTTATTCATTGTTGGACAAGATGCCATGGAAATTCTTGATAGTGCTGAAACTACTCATGTGAGTGAAACAGAAGGAACACTTTTATACTGACTGTGGGTTTCATTGTTATCTTAGTCTCATTTCTGTAAACCCATTACTGTATATAACTGTTTGAAATCCAGAGCTTGACAGCTAGTGACGATAGTTTGTATTACTCTGCTGGGTGACTAGAATTCCTTTCCCCATTTGTTTCAGAGCAATGTTCTTTATTATAAAGGAATAAATAGCAATAAAAGAATGACAAAAAAACCCACAAAGGTTAACAGCTTAGAAAAACACTTTTACTTGGAGGGAATGTAAAGCTTAAAGTGTTAAATTTTACGAATTTGAAGCTTTTTTGTCTAAATATCAGAAAGCATACCTAAGAAAAATAGGGCTTCTTTAAGAAATACTGCGATGTCTTTCTGCATGCTGTCTCTTCCCAAGCAGAATCAGTAACACGATCCCTAGCAGGTTGTATCATTGAGCAAATAACAGCAGAGAACATTGGTAAATTTCACCCTGATTGTTTTCTTGTGTTCTGCCCTGGAAGGCTGTTGTTGCAGCTTGTTAGTCTGCCTTTGCTACCTGAAGGAGGTAGTGTGCAAGTCAGAAGCAAAGAGGTTCTGAGGTTGCATTAGCTATTAAATGATCAACACTTCAATAAACAGGATGTCACACAACAGAACCTCTTTTTTCTGGGAGCCAGAAACCAGAAACTTAGTTTTGGAGCAGATATTATAGTGGGAATAATATTCCCATCTTGAGCCAGTGAGTATCTTGTTGCACTACTCAAAGGAAATGACAATTTAAGTAATCAATAAATGACAAATTTTGATCTGTTATTTGATTTAGGAAGTTGTTGTGTGATGTGTATAGCTGTCACCAGTTAGATTCTTTGCTGGTGAAGACAAATAGATAAATGATGTAGATATAATAGATATTGTGGTGAGCAGGACTAGGGAAGTAATCCTGCCCCTGTACTCGGCATTGATGAGGCCTCACCTCAAGTACTGTGTTCAGTTTTGGGTGCCCCGGTACAGAAAGGACATGGAGGTGCTGTAGCAGGTCCAAAGAAGGGCAACAAGGCTTGTGAAGGGCTTGGAGAATATCCCCTACAAGGAGTGACTAAAGGAACTGGTGCTTTTTAGTTTGGGGAAGAGGAGAATGAGGGGAGACCTCATTGCTCTCTTCAAATACCTGAAAGGTAATTGCAGCGAGAGCGGGGCTGGTCTCTTCTCGCTGGTGACAGGACAAGGGGAAATGGCCTCAAGTTGCGCCAGGGGAGGTTTAGGTTGGATATCAGGAAAAACTTCTTTACAGAAAGGGTTGTTAAGCACTGGAACAGGCTCCCCAGGGAGGTGGTTGAGTCACCATCCCTGAATGTGTTTAAAAACCGTTTGAATGTGGTGCTCAGGGACATGATTTAGCGGTGGGTTGTTAGGGTAGTATGGTTAGGTTGCGGTTGGACTTGATGATGGACCTGAGCAATTCTGTGATTCTATGATTGTATATGCAGCTTTTGAGTTGTATAAGCTTGCTGTTGAAGTAGCAAGATAAATCTAACCTTTGTTATTGAAACTTAACTGAAATATATCATGCTCATGAAGCAAACTCCTAAATGGACATAAGTGTTTATTTATTTATTTATTTTTTTAACAGAACACTGTTGCTGTTTGAACACAGTGATGTGGTTGTGCTGTCACTCCTTAGTGTCTTGTTCACAAGCTCAGGTGGAGGACCAGCAAAGGTATTTAAACATGGTGGTTTTTTTGCCAGATTTAAAAAAAATCTTAAATGCTATAAATACAACTATCACTTTACCCAGAACAGACCGTGTTCTAGACCTGTTTCCATCATAACTGTGTGGGTTTTTTTTTAGTTTAGTTAGTGGTGAAATTGTAAGTATACTACCTGAAGTAAGAAATATGACATCCAAGGAAAAGCAGTGCTTGAGATCCATGACAGCAATCTGAGAACTATTTTTGAGTGCGAAAGAAAATGTTGAGAATGATTTTTGCACTGCAGCATTCTTTGTAAAGGGATTTGGGGTTCAAGCTGATAAAAGGACATATATGTATATAGTAGTCCTGGCCTTCAGGCACTGAAATCAGCAACAGAGCTTTCAGATCCCTGCCTGACCTATTCAATGTCTATAGCTTTTCATATTATTTGTTTCTCTGACAAAAAGTTTTGAGTGCTTTTGTTTCTGTTTGAGTCTGTATGTACTAAGTTTTTAGCCGTGTGTTTCACTTAATCAGACATCTATACATGAGACATCTGAGTCCCATCACATGCAGTTTCACAAAGTATTCTCTAATTGTGCCCAATCAGCTCTAAATGGAGTGAGCTAATCCCAGCTCCTAGGAGCCTTGGCCATCTGAATTCAAAAACAGTAATAGCTAGAGGAAAGTTTTTTGTGATGTCATATACCTGAGGCTGGAGTATTTGCTGTGTAAGAGAAAGGCTGGCTGTGGTGCTGCCTCAGACTGAGAATTTCAATATTTGTCTTGTAACTTCTATTAGAGTCCCTTAATCATTTTTAGTTTTGTCTTAGATCAGTTTAAACAGCCCAGTTAACTACTTTGATGCCCTGCCCCAAATCTCCTTCAAACTGACATTGTTTAGGGGATTCAGCAATAAACTGTTCATCTAGGAGATAAATCCTTTCTCCAGCCATTGACTCTAGCGGTACATGTAGTGCTTCAGAAGAGTGCTTAGATTATGCCTAGTTGTTAAGGTGCATGTGTAAGGAGGCAGAAACAAGGGATTGATAACGTCATCCTCTGAATGTTTCAGCTTTATGGAGTGAACTGTGGTAAAAGGAAGTCACTTGATTTTCCAAAACGGTAATATGATACAGCTCTGTTTTTACTTCAGAGGATGAATTGTAATAGAAGTTTTTAGCTTTAGATCTCAGGGTTTTGTCAAGATGATGGATACCAAAATTGCACTTTTCAAAATCGGGGTAGTGAAAGGTCAGGCAGCTGGGATTTTTATTTTTCTTTTTTAATCACAGAACTGTAGGGGTTGGAATGGACCTCTAGAGATCAGTCAAGTCCAGCCCCCTTCTAACACAAGTTCCCTACAGCAGGTTGCACAGTAGGCATACAGATGTGTCTTGAATATCTCTAGAGAAGGAGACTCCACAACCCTCCGTGGACAGCCTGTTCCAGTGCTCCATTACTCTCACAGTGAAGAAGTTCATAATTATTTTTGTCCCTACTTCATATAAGCAGTTGCAGAGCTCTGCCTTCTTAGGTCCTTTGAGCAGGGCTGTAGCCTTTGCTTCTTGTAAGACAAAATTCTACAGTCTGTCCAGTAGATACTGTTTATGACTCCTTGATACTACAGAGTATTAAATCATCAGACTTAAGCAGCTGTACATTCTGGGTGGAAGAGCTAGACTGTTAAGAAAAAAAGTTTGAAGTTTTCAAGATTCAGTCTTCTTGCTTCTAACAGTCGTGATTTATCCTGAGTTATGTAGCAAATCTGAAAACTAGAATAAATAAGAAATTATATAGTCAATGCTTTTTTCTCATGCTTTTGTTATTGAACTAGAGTATACTTCCATGGGGAGTGGGGGGGAGGAATATCCTAGAATTTTTAAAATCAAACTGTTGCAGGATGCTGTGATTTATTTATTTATTTATTTTTCTCCAGACGAGAGGTGCTGCATTTTTCATCATAGCTGTCATCTGCTTACTGCTTTTTGATAATGATGACCTCATGGCTAAAATAGCAGAACATCGTATCCTTCTTGCTTAGCACAAGTGTTCATTACTAATGGAGCATGGAGAATAGATTAAGTTGAATTAACTATATACTACATGTATTTATATTTTTCTTTATTTTTTGCTTTGTTGATAAAATCTGAGACTGTACTCTAAGTTCAGTAGTAATTAATGGCCACCTTCTCATTTGGACATACTAGACCACTGTGGATTGTTAAACACTTATTTGGTTAGCTTTCATTTTTTGGAAATTCTGTACATAATGGCTGTAGCCTAACTGTGTGCAGTATATGGTTGGCAGCCTAGCTGGCAGTCTTTCTTGTATAACCTGAAAAACTGTTTTTATGCTTTATAAATGCAGTAGAATTGTCAGTTCAGTTTCTAGGCTGAAAAATGATGTGAAGTAGCCTGCAGTCATTCCAGCAGTGAAGTTTAAACTGCGTGGGGAGGCTGACTAGCGTGCTTCCAAAGCCCCTGAGTAAATCGGATATGATTTTAAAGTAAGTTTCCAACAGGTCTTCTTATCATAGTAAAGTGTGCTGGAAAAAGGTTATGTATCTAAGGATGGGAAGTAACAATGTAATCATATAGATGATAACAAGTTGAAAGTAAACTTTTTTGAGGTAGGGTGAAAACATGGTATATTCAGAAATAGTACTGATTAATCAACCAAATTTTAAGTAAGTAAATTCATTGTTCAAGTGCCCTTTAGGAATAGCTTTCTCAAAAGCTACCACTAGTGGAATATTTGCTGGATTGTGCTTGTCAATTGCTCTTAGTTTTCTAAAGTTTAAATGTTTATGACCTTAAAAAAATAGAGATCATATTATAGACACATCACTGTTTTAGTGCTTTTACAAAGTTCTGTGCTTTTGAGTATATTTTTCTAAGTCTAGTTGCCAAGATTAATGTAAACTCTGTTTCATGACTGCTATGCAGTATTTAACAGTGTCTGTGTTCTTGTGTTTTAAAATATTTATAACTATTTTCTGTGGAAAACATTTTCATCTTTCCTGAATTTTAAGGATCTTTAAAACTTATAACACTCAGTTTGCTCACTTTTGGTTTCAGTGATCTTTTGCTACCTCTGTCTGTTTTTTGGCATTAAAAAAAACATCAAATGAAACACTTCCTTAATTTTGTTTAGCTGAGGGGCATCACGACAGTGCTCTTACGCATGTTCTGTATACAGTCATCGCTTTCCTGGGCGTTGCAGATCACAAGGTAAATAATTTACCATCTTTTAGTACGTTAATATGCACTTGAGTTTTGTAGGTAAAAACTTCTGCTGCTCAGAATTTGAAATCAAAAACAAAAGATCAAAACTCCCATCACAAATCAGAACCAAATCAACCCTGTAAATTTTATATCTTGACTAAGATCAAGGTTCAGTCTCATCTGAACCCACACAGGGAGTGAACCAGAATGTAGAACAAGCCAATCCATGCAATGTACTCGTATAGCTGATAAGAACTTTCCCTAACACATAACCTGAAAAGACCCATTAAAATTATCATAAAGCACTCCATTTAATCAGTGTTCTGGATGTTTGTAATGCTTTGCATACAAAATATTTCTTACTCACTTTTCCAGTCTTTGTTTTATTTCTGCTTTATTTTTTCCCAATGTTCTCCTTACTTTAGATACTTGAAGACACAGGTTCTGATACTTCTCATTGTGTTGTCCCATTGTAATGAATGGGATCTGTAAATCAGATTTTTTCTGTAATAGGTTCAACTAGCCTGATTGAGTCATGCTGTTAGCTTAGTCTTGTTGCTATATTTGGTACATTGAGCACTAAAACAGATGAAAAAAAATCTAGAACAGATGAGAAAGTTTTCATATCAGAATTCCTTTGATGTTTGAGACTGGTTAACTGCAAAAATCAAGTATGATCTAAGAGGGATGTTGTGTGTGGAGCATCTTACAATTCATTAATACAGTAGAAGAGTCTTGAAATACTGTGAAGAAATATGTTACAATGCAATTAAGTGAATGAAAAGGTTGTGAAAGTATTAGAACAAAGCCACAATGACATGACTCCTTTGAAGATTGTGTGCTTTCAGTGCTTTTCTTTTTATAATGGAAGATGTTGTGAATAGTACTAAGGTATAATCATGTACGCTGTGTTATTGCTTTAACTAGAATAACAATTAGAGCAGGCCTGTCCAACCAACAGCCCACGGGTAACACACAGCCCAGTCCAGTATGCTTTGTGATACATTGGCTAAGCACAGTCCTGTGAACAGCAAAAAACAGATATCCTTGCTCTCCATTTCAATAAAAGAATTTGAGAATAGGTTTCAAGATTGCTGAAAAAATTGATTTTTTTGCATATTTGCAACTCCATTTTCAGTTGACATAAATACATTACCTGCGAATTTTCACATGGCATGTATAGAGTTGCAATCAGATATTCAGCTCAAAAATTTGATCTTGTCCCTACACTAGACTTTTATAGGCCCTCTCTTACCAGAGAGAAGTATCCCTCTCTAACCAGTCACACCTCATTCATCACTTTTTGGCAGTATCTACTTTTGTGAACTGCCAAAGATGAAGTACAGGAAGAGTAAAATTTCATCAGAAATCTCTGATGAACACCTTGAGACCTCACTAAGAATTGCAGCTGCTGCCGTTTAACCAGGATGATGCATTATCTGCACAAAAACAAGTCAAATGGCCCACTACTTTTATGATTTTGTTGCTCTCTTTTTAACAAAAAATATGAAAGATTTAAATAAGTTTTGTTACTTACATGAATTAATTATATTCTATATTTTACAAGGGCTGTTCTGAAAGGTATGCCTCCTATTTTACTGTATTGGTCCGCAACACCAGAGGTGGATGTCGGTGGTATGGCAGTAGAAGCTGAACTTTCCCACCAGTATTCCATTACATTTTGTTGCCGTGTGACACATGACAGCAGAGGGGCAGTTTGACAAAATGGTATCTGATGTGCTCATGAAGCAAAGCTGTGTCATTGAATTCCTTTACATGGAAAAAATTGGACCCACTGACATTCACTGATACTTGGTGAACGTTTATGGAGTCCAAATAGTGGATGTGAGCACAGTGAAGCAGTGGGTGGTGCATTTCAGCAGTGCCAACAGTGACCATGTGTCACCCCCACTGGTACAGACTTTTACAAGTGCAGCATGCAGGTTTTTCTTCATCACTGGTGAAAATGCATAGTTGATGATGGTGACTGTGTTGAAAAATAGTGTTTTGTAGGTGAAAATTTGCTTTATCGAATACTGTTATTGTTCTCTCTGTGTCTGTTGTAGTTTCCATAGAAATAAATAGGCATTACTTTTGTAGCAACCTACATATTTTACATGCAGCCCAAGAAAATTCCTCTTCACCCAGTGTGACCCAGGCAAGCCAAAAGGTTGGAAACTCATGAATTAGATGAAATACGCTGTCTTAGTTGTCTGTTGATAAGGAAAGCAAATCACTTTGGAGTAATGTATTAGGCTCATGAGAAGTGTTGACAGGATCTCTCTTTGTTTCCAGGGAGGAGTACTGCTTCTGGTACTGGCATTGTGTTGTAAGGTTGGTTTTCACATGGCTTCTCGAAAGCTTTCTGTCGATGTAGGTGGAGCCAAACGTCTTCAAGCTTTGTCTCATCTTGTTTCTGTACTTCTGTTGTGCCCATGGGTCATTGTCCTCTCTCTGACAACAGAGGTAAGATAGGAAGCACATGTTAGAAAAAAATAAAACATTTTTTGTAATGCTTTTTCTTATGAAATGCAACTTAAGAATGTTTTAAACTGAAGACTTAAAACTACCAAAGTTGTCATCTTTAATTTTTTTGAGAGCTCTGTATGAAATGGTTCCACTGCATTTTAATGTGCATATTTGTGTGATAATTTTATTTCCTCTTTTGCTTGATAACATTATTGTATACTTCTAGCTTCAGATGCATCCTGGATTCTTTTCATAGCATTGTGCAGGGATTAATTACTGTAAATGCATGGCTCTCCCTTCTTCCCTCACCACAAAAGATATGTTCATTATGCCTTCCAGATTAGGGTTAATAGAATGATGCAGACACGGCATTTCGTACAGCATTGCTTTTAAGCACAGGAAGACCTTAAATAAAATACGGGAATGCTTATTACCTATGTTTGTCTTTCTATAGCTTGAATGTTTTATATGATTTTTGGTTTTATGGTTTTGTATGATCAATTTGAAATTCAGAAGTACTGATGGATTGCTGAAAGAATTTATGATGAAAGTGGTCTGGATTTAATGCTGTATTCACAAATGGTATAATGGTGAATAATCCTGTTTGAAATGTTTTTTGTTGTTGTTGCAGAGCAAAGTCGAGTCTTGGTCTTCTCTCATCATGCCTTTCATCACAGTCATCTTTTTTGTTGTGATTTTGGATTTCTATGTGGAGTCCATATGCTCTGTCAAGATGGAATCTTCCAAGTGTGCTCGATATGGATCCTTTCTTATATTCATCAGTGCGCTGCTTTTTGGCAACTTTTGGACACATCCAATAACAGACCAGCTTAGAGCTATGAACAGACCAGCACACCATGAGAGCACAGAACACGTTCTTTCTGGAGGAGTGGTAGTGAGTGCTGTTTTCTTCATTTTATGTACGTATTCATATTTCTCTTTTAGAAAATCTATTTTTCAGGTTTCTTGGAAGCCAATGAGAAAATAGCAGTATGCAAAATGCTTTTGAATGAGTTTGTGTGGATTCTTTCAGATAAAAAGAGCATGCAACTTTTTGCCCTATACTGTACAAAAAAAACCCACAACAATGCAGTATATCTGTTAAGGAAGTAATTAATCTAATCTTATTTAGTAATGAAATGTAATGGTGAACCTTAAGATGAAGTTGACGATCGCTTTACTACTTTGTAATTTTATGCAATCTATGATATAACAAATTGTTTATAAGCTTCACAGCTATTTTATAAAAATAAAAACTTATTATTAAAATATTTTCCTTGCAGCTGCCAATATCCTGTCCTCCCCCTCCAGGAAAGGGCAAAAGGGCACGCTTATTGGCTACTCTCCTGAAGGCACTCCTCTATATAACTTCATGGGTGATGCAGTACAGCAGAGTTCTCAGTCATTACCACGTTTTATTAAAGAGTCATTGAAACAGATTCTTGAGGAGTATGATTCTAGGCAGATCTTCTATTTCTTGTGCCTAAATCTGGTATGTCTGCTTGTGTTTTTTTCAATTCAGTTTTACAGAATGAAGAGTTATCATTTAAATGATTCCTGTGATTGGCTGGTGGATTGGTTTTTTTGTTTTGTTTTTAAGGGGTCCTTGGTACTGTAGTTTCATTAGAATCTTAAAATGGAAGATTCTTATACTAACCTTACAGTAAGTGGCAAGTTACATTGATTTGCTATCACAGTGGGACACTGATTCTGTGTGTAACTAGTTTACCAGCAAGTAAATGCTTTACAGTGATCAGAATATTAGGGTCCTGTTCAAGACTGAGGTATCTCAATGTTACCAGCAGGTAAGATGAAACTTAACGAGGTCTTCATACCCAGGGATGGCAAAATAGTAAGAGTGCGATTGAGGAATGTCATTTTGGAGTAGACAGTTTTTAACAGTTTTTATCTCCTCTATCTTGAAGAGGGAAAGATAGGGCAGTAAGCAAGATTGACAGAATTTGCAAAGACCTCTGTTCATTCCTTGGCAATTATGCAGGAGAATAGGGGATGAAAATGGAAGTATCCATTAAAACTTTTAAGGAATTGCATCTTGGAATTTGAAAGATGAAAGAAGTATACGGGCAGACCAGTTAATAAAGGTTAATAAATCATAAGTATATCCTTCTGAAAACTAATTTCTAAGATTGAAACAGTCAACTAATCAGAGAAGGGTTTTTTTGTTGTTGTTGTTTGTTTTTTTAAAGAGCAGGATACTAGGATGTAACCAGTAATAACTTAAGCTGCATTTTTTAATTTTTTTTTTAATTCTTCTGATTTGGAATCTGTAGCAGAACTGGTAGCAATTAATTTGGTCAATTACTAGCTTATGTACATTTACAGCCACTCAGATGCTGATACTTTATTCTTTACAGAAGGTGTTTAGGCTAGTCTAACGTGAAGAACAGCTACCTTCTTTAGATATTTATAGCTTGTGAAGCAAGTGTTTGTAGATGTACAGGCTCAGGTAGGCAGGGACCTCTGGGTCCCTCTGGTCCAACCCCTTCTCAAGCAGGAACATCCAGAGCAGGGTGCCCAGGTCTATGTCCAAGCAGATTTTGAAGATCTCCAAGGAGGAGACTCTACAGCTTCTGGGCAACTTGTGCCAGTGCTCAGCCACACACACAGTTAGAAAGTATTCCCTTAAATTTAGACAGAATTATGAAAAATATTTTTTTCTACTTCAATTGAACCTTTAATTTTTTTTTAAATTATTTACATTGGCTCTTGGAAATAAGTCTGTAAGTAGCTACCTTGAGTCTTCCTTTTAACTGCAATAGTTACACCTGTTTTGCCCATCCTGACAATTTTTTAGACAGTTTATGCAAAGCACGAATAAACTGCATTGATTGTGACACTCATGATAGATAAGATTAAAGTAGTTACAGTGTTTAATCACAGTGCATGCATTTTTGTCGTAATAATACTCATTTTAAATTCTAAGTGAAAACTTGGATTTATTTACTCACACATCTATGGCTTTTGGAAGGGTGGGCTCCCTTGGATAAAGAAAATGGTCTGGAAATACTTGCAATAATACCTTTTGAAAACTAGCAAACATACAATGAAAAGGTTTTCCTGCTAACCACCAAAACATTAAATTGCAATTTAATCTTCCAGGAAAAACTTAAACTCCATTTCATTTCAGGCTTTCACTTTTGTGGAGCTTTTTTATGGAGTATGGACCAATAGCCTTGGTCTTATATCTGATGGATTTCACATGCTTTTTGATTGTTCTGCATTAGTGATGGGGCTTTTTGCAGCTCTGATGACAAGATGGAAAGCAACTCGCATATTTTCTTACGGGTATGTATATTAACTCCATTAAAGACTACCTGAAAATCGTTCTACTTGCTCATTTTCAAAATGTCTCACTCAGAAGATATGTTCAGGATGCTTTTAATCGCTCTTGCTTCTTTGGTTCTTTTGCTTTGTCTGTCTCTATTCCGTTCATGTTCATCTCATTCTACTGTTAGCCAGCCAAAAAGTGTGTGAGATGTGATTAGTGTTAATCTCTACAAATAAAACTATAAAACTTTCACTGTAAATATTACATAGAAACGGTCTCACTGTACGTATGTCGTAACAATATGTTGAAAATCAGTGTTCATGTGGGGATTTCATTTGCACTAATGTAATTAAAAGTTGTTGAGCCTGAAGCCCTACTTGTACAGTGTATATTAAAAAATATTTGTGTTATTAAAATTTTGTGCTGTTGATCTGAACAGTTGCAGGCTAGCCACCTATTGGTCAGAAATAAGTAGTCCAGACATTTAAGGTATAATTTCACAGGACTGAGGAATAAAAAATATATCAAAGTTGTATTAAATATGTTACAATTTAATATGTTATAACTTTGAAATTTGTGCAGGTTATTCGTTGGTTGCTCTCAAAACTACTTATGTTGTCTTTCAGATATGGACGTGTAGAAATTCTTTCCGGTTTTATTAACGGCCTCTTTCTGATGGTAATTGCTTTCTTTGTTTTCATGGAATCAGTGGCCAGACTGGTAGATCCTCCAGACATAGACACAAATATGCTAACTGTAAGTCTTATTGTTACCTATGAATACTGTTTTGCAGTTAATTGTTTGTTTACTTTGATCTTAAAAAAAAAAATTAATCGGAAGTCACATGCTCAAGAGATCTAAACTCTGCCTTGGCTCTGTAATGGATAATTACAATTTTAAAATCCAAACCACATCTAATTTTAAATATGGAAATATACAGGATTGAATATAATTTAATTTTTAAAGTTGTTTTTAATTTTTTTCAAAGATGTTACAACTCTAATCTTTTTAAATGGTTGTCCTTCAACAAAAAAAAAAAAGATATTAAGAAAATAATCGGTACAAGACTAAATTTGACTCTGCTATTGTGTATACCAATGCCAGTTGCTACAAAAAAAGCTTTTGTAGTTTTCTCTGAGAAACATCAAAAGTTAGTCAGGATTTGTAACACGATGATGATTTTATTGCTCTGGCATAAGTAATCATGAAGCTGTTGAGTAGTTAAGATAACAGCATCTATGTCTCACTGCCTTCCATGCCCTCTTCAGGGGCTCCCTGCTTAAGTTTTCTGGCT